>NC_134417.1:2704166-3008333 GCF_030867145.1 Opisthocomus hoazin | reverse complement strand
CTGTTTTTGGGAGCTGGCCTATGTGCTTTCTTAATGTAGTGACATGATGATGTTTCTTAGATTTTTTTAAAGCAAAATGCAAGGAAGTGTGAATTACAGTGGTTTGATCTCGTTTCTGCTGTTTGCTTTCAATGAAAGAATGGTCCCAGGGTCTTGTCTGTCACTTCTGGCCTCTGTCCACTATCTCCTTGTTTTCTTTATCTATTTTGTCTTTTTTTTTTTTTTTTTTTCTTTCTCCAAATGTTTTGGGTGTTTCAGAAATGGGGTAATGCCACAGTAGGGTACCTAGAGGCTGTGATCTGAATTCATTCTCCCCCATGACAAGCTGAAATGACTAAATAAAAAGCATCATTGCCTTCGGGGTGGGAGAACATTGGAGGAAGAGGATGAGCACCGAGAATTTGAATTGCTGCTTGGAGAAGCCTCTCTTTGTTTTGACCGCTGCATAAGTTCAGGCAATTGTGGTTGAAACTGGATATCTTACCTGGGTGGGATTAATCTAGTCATCTCTGATTTTTTGAGGGCAGAGAACCCATTTGTCATTTCCTCAAAAGATCCTGAACTTTGTATAACCTTATTGAAAATAAGAAAGAAGTTGATCTTAGGGGCACTATTCCATTAAGAAGAAAACTCTGCAAAATGTAGAATATACTTTTTCAGTCTCCTATTTCTGGGTCATACCTGGTTTTTACTTGTGTCTTTTTTCAGCATGTCTCCTCAGTGAGAGTTTTCTGATACATTTTTTAAAAATCCGTATCCCAGATTGTTCCAAAAAACGCCGCCTCTGGGGTGAAAATCAAGTTCCTTCTTCTGTCAAGGCTGGGCTTTCATAAGCGTGACTGAGCTGTTTTAGATCAAGACTTTCATCAAAAATACTTGCCTTTGGGAAGGCCAACCTCAGAAACTGTCTGTACGGTATGAAGTCCGGGAATATGCGTTTGTGGAACTTGGTGTTCACAAGGAAAACACTCATGAAAGAGTAACTCAGCCTGCACAGGGATATGCTGCTTTACCAGGTTTTGTTTGAAAAATGTGAAGCTGCCAAAGTTGAAGTCCTTTACTGTATGTATGTATGTATGTGACTTCTGGAGGAACAGAGGCTCAATTCTCCTGAAAACCACTGGCACCTCCTAGGTGGACAGGACCTGGGCTTGCAGCTGCAGCATCCCTGCTGCCCAGGGAGGCTCTGGAGTCTCCTCCTCTGGAGATATTCAAGACCCGCCTGGACAAGGTCCTGTGCAGCCTGCTGTAGGCGACCCTGCTTCGGCAAGGGGTTGGACTAGATGACCCACAGAGGTCCCTTCCAACCTCTACCATTCTGTGATTCCAAGGGGAGGACCTGGGCCACCTCTGCTGTAGCAGCAGCTTGGGGAGCCAGGAGAGCTGGCACAGGGTGTAGCCCCCAGGGGTGCCCACCTCTGTGCTGCTCGACTGAGGGCCCCCCGTCCTGAAACGCTGGGTCTCCTCCTGCTTTTCCCTCTACTGACCAGCGTCCTCAGACCTGGTGTACCAGTGCTTACTCATTGCAGAGTTATCCCAACACGCCAACAGAAACTCGCCCGAGTCCTTTTCTTTTGTACGAACGAGTTATTGGCATTTCCCGTGGTTCTGGGACGTTCAAGCCAGTCTGCTCCCTCTGGCTGTTGCTGTCCCTGCCGGCTGCAAGCAGGCACGGTGCTGCCGGCGTCTGAACCCTTGGCTTTGGACCCCGAGAGCTGCAGGCGTGTGCAGTAGTGTTCTGCTGAAGTCAACGTTGTTACGTTGATGTCTGCCTCAGGTGAGGATTTAGTCTTTTGTACCTAATAGTTGGGTAGGTTTTCTGGTGTACTGGTCAAGTAAACTGGTGGGAGGGGAAAGCAAACCAGACTGGGGTGTGGTTGTTCTCTTGTGTGCTTTTTTGTTTTATTTTTTTGTTTTCTTAAGTCATCTTTGCGCTTGGGTTCCTTCCTATTTCTGTTTGAAACAATACTAGTGTAACAGCCTCGTGTGAAGGGGTTGTAATTTAGGGAGCCAGTCAGACTGAGTTTCCTTCTGTGGGTTATTTAGGAGAACATCTCAGCTCTGAACTCTACAGTGCAGACACAAGCAGGCATGGTTCAGCTGGCAACTTGGCATCATTAGCTGTAAAGTGTAACACTGGGCTTTGTGTGACAGCTTTAATCAACTTCTCTCTCAAGGTCACCCTTGGCTTCTGAGTTATGGGAGTGCCAAAACCTGTTGTGATTTATTTTGATGAAGGTAAGTCAGTCCATGTTTTCTGGCAGTTTGGCTGTTCTGTGATCTGTAACTGCATTGCTTCTAGTACCAAAAATACACTCTGGACAAATATGTGTGGATGGACAGCTCAAATAATAGCAGTCCATCTTAGCAAACGGCTTTAGTTCTTCTATTGCTTCTTTCCGCTGACTCGACCCTTCATAAGAGGAGAAGCTCATTACTCCCATAGGAGGTTCAGAAAAAACATTTTTGTCAGAAAAACTGTTAACTTTCTGGTTCAACACTCAGATGGCTTGGGAAGTGACAGAGGGATTTGTAAAGATTTTTGGACAGCTTGAGGCAGAGTGAGGAGGAGGAGTTGGGTGCCTGACAGTGCTTGGGCTGCTCAGCCTGATGGCTACAAAATTCAAAACCATTTGTATCTGCTCTTTTTCCCTGTGCTCCCATTTCCAGACATACGTGTGGCAGGGATTGGGAGAATGCCTTGCGAGGTCAGTGTGTCTGCCTTAGCAATGGTATACTGCTTGCATCAAAAGGACTACCCAGTGGCTGCTGTTAAAATAACTCAGTGAATACAGTGGTGAAAATCTGTGGAGTGTTCTATGTAGGTGAGAATTGTGGCAGAAGGATGAAACTCAAGTTTACCCTGCTGCAATTTTTGTGTAGCTGAGTATCAGGGTTGTGCTTGTATGGATACCCAACATAATTAAACAGCTGGGTAGTCCAGGAACTCTGGAGCTGATCTCTGCAGAGAGCACAGGTCTGACTGCCTGGAGACGGGGTGCTTGACTGAGCTCCTAGCCAGCCTTGCAGCGAAGCAAGACAGGAGCTCTGCAGGCAGGACTTTTGGACAGTCCCAGAGACTCCCAGGTGGCTCCTGCTGTGCACAGAATAACTGGTAGACGCTGCTGATGTGCTGGGATGTGCTGGTTAACTTCCTGGGCAGAGAAGCGAGGAGCTCCTGCGGGTTCTCCCAGTTGGCATCTGCTGTAGGCAAAGGTGTTGATCAAGCTGTAAGGAGGTAACTTTATTCAGACAGAACTGTTTAGTAGGAGTAGTGTTATAGAACGGTCTTTGTTCATGGTTAAGATAGTTAAGAGATGGTTTGTACCTAATTTAAGGTAAGGAATAGATATGGATCATGCCTGCGCTGTAGCAGTCACATAGGTGTGCTAGTGGGATGTAAGAATTCTTCTGAATGGTTTGGAGAATCCCGTCTCATCCAGCTGAAGGCACGTCTTCAAGGACACTGGCAGTGGAGACACCCATCGCTAGCTGGACAGCAACTGACCATCCTGTTCAAGAGGGCTGATTCTATAAACAAGCATTACCCAATGCAAACAATACCATAAATTAGGTCTTTTTAGCAAGCGTTCTTGTCTTGTGTCTATGCAACAGCGTCCATTCAGCACAAGTGGGATGCTTCCAGTGGGTTGCTGCTAGTATCTGTCCTTCACTGACTGTTCTGCAGTGAGCTGCAAAAAAATCTTGTGACATTAGTGAAAGATGTTAGTCATTTTAAAAAAGGGATAAGCATCAAGTTTTCCCAAACCAAAGTCCACGTACAGCTTTCTGGCAGCGATTATTTGCAAGCCTGCAGTAACATGGGCACTAGCTGTGGGGACAGGCAGCTGCAAGTGGCAGAATCCTGATGTGGATGCGAGTGCTGCTATGGTTACATCTGCCTGTACATCTGAAAAAGACACAAGCCCTTCAAAACTACCAAGGTAACTAGGTCATTAAGTGCAAAGTCTAGATTACAGCTTAAAAAAGAGTTTGACTATAGGCTCTCTGCACTACTATTTCTTAGAAAAAGCCCCTCACAGAAACCTTGCCTTTATTTACGGAACGATTTCAGCTAATGGCATCTGGCGGATTCAGGTGGTGTTCCAGGGTCTGAATGAAGTCAACAGCCTGGCCGTGGCTGTTTGTCAGGGTATGTGTGCGGGCTGCTTGCTGCAAGAAGATGAGATTGAAAGCAAAAATGATCGCCGTTGAGGCGCTGCAGGAAGGCTGCCATCTTTCTCCCACTGCCTACGCTCACTAAGCTAACAAGATGTGGCGTTCTAATATTTGGTGTATTCAATGCTTTGTCAACTAGCAGCCAGACAAATTACTACTTTACTGAAAGGAGGCAAAAGCCCACTTCAGGTAGAAGTGCAAGGTAAAAAGATTGCTTCTGCCTTAGCGTTGGCCAGCATGTCTCCCACGCTTTACCAAAATGCTTCACGTTAGAAGATTAAAACTGAAGCGGAGGGTGACCTTTTACAGAAAGTGTTTCTGTGTGGAGCTCCCACTGAGCCGGTCAGTCCTACAGCTTTTCAGCTGATTGCTATAGCCACTCTGAAATGGGTCTTCCGAGGGTCTGCTGCTCTGCTGTGCTGCCTGGACCCTGCAATTGAAGGCGTTTCATCTTTTTTTAGTACTCCTACACACAAATAAAGAGCGAGTAAATTCATACTTTTAAGTAACAGGTGTGGACTAAAAGAACAGAAGACAGAAATTAGTGCCTTTATCAGGGAAAGGAAAAGATTTACAATTTGGAAGGTTTTCCAGACTGATCCACAAACTACACTGAAGTATTCGCAAAATACCCGTGCAGACTCGCAAGACTTTGGGCAGGAATTAGGTCTTTGCCCTTTCTGGGTGCTCCTTAGAATCTGACAGAGTCACTTTCTGGATAGGCAGCGGCTCCTCTGTGGAGCTTGGCTGTCTCTGCCGCCGCTGTGGGTGTTTGATCTTCTCACCACAGAGTCAGTGCTTGTTCTAAATGTGTGAGGGGTTCCTGAGTCATGAGGCTGTTTTTAGACTTTCCCCCAGGGGCAAATAGCTGACGCAGTGCACTGCATGGTGCTTCGGAGCTGGGTGCTGCTGATTTGCAGAAGAGGTAGCTCTGAATTCGACCTGCTGTTCTCATGCAGGCATTGATGTATTAAATTAGTGTGTATGTATACAGAAGGCTCTTGGCAACCCAAAAAATAACGCTTCTAGCACTGCTCTTCGTGAATAGATTTTCTCTGAGCAGTATTTTATTGTCCAAGTTTTAATGAAGTCTTGTGAAGCAGCAGTAAAGCTAGATGTGAAGGTATTACCTTTCACTAGGATGTCAAATATGGAAGAGGCAAATTCCAGCTAGTCTAATACTTCAGTTTGACAGTTAAGCTGGAGTGTAACAATACATGCATGTGGACCATTCAATTGTGGTGTGGTGCTGTAAATTAAACTACATTGAATCTTTAAGCATCCAGCGGGAGATTTTTCCCATCTCATCTGTCCTGAATATGCAGAGATGTTTTGTCCAACAATTTCTCCAGCAGAAGAATTCTGAAGGATCCTACTACTGCTTTTTAAATAGTCCAGTTTCACTAGAGATTAGGGCTCCAGGATACAGGGTCTTGAAGAATACCTGTAGCAATATCTGTAAAGAAACATCAGTGTCATGTTCTTTCTATTTTTAATGCACTTCAGTGTGGAAACAGATCTGTGTTTCTCTGCTCGGTGTGTCCGTCCATCTCCTGAGTAATGTTGAACTGTTGGATGATACCAATCAAATGTGACGGGGGTAAAAGTCTTTAAAGATAATTAGCTTCCTGCAAGTTTTTGTGGAAGTTGCTGGCTGGGTAGAGAGAGGAGATTGTAACTTTATCCCGTAATAAACTTAGTCGGCAGTGTATGTTTAACCTTTATTAGATATAGTGAATTTACAGTGAGAGGAATTTACCCTTCATACTCTAAGTGTGGGTAACGCTGCAGCTGGAGCAAGTTGAACCCCTTTCCATCGGCTCCGATATTTGCCGGGCTGCGTGCTTACGCTGAGGGAGCTTGGACCTGGGCAGAAGGAACACTGTGACTTGGCTCTTTGGCAGCCGTAGCAGGTGGTGATTGAGTTTGGGGTTGAAGTGATGGTTTTTGACTGAAGCAGTTGTACCTGAGTACTTGTGCTCTGCAGAACGTGATCTCAGTATGACGACAACACCCCGGCTGGTTTGCTCTGCCGGTCGCGGTGCGTGGACTGGTGTGGGGCAGGTAGGACAATTTTGTTCCCTTTGTCGCTCTGTTTAGGGACGTAAGCTCATGTACCTCTGCAATACTGGATTGTGCGGTGTGCAAAACCAATGCTTGTATCTGTTTGCCTTCCCGAATGCCCTCTGCTTTGTTTCCGACCTTGTCTGAGGAAGAATGAACTGCTAAATTGCTGCTTCTTACAGTCAAGGTCCCTGTTCCACCCACCCACTCCTCTGACCTCATTTGGTGGCCCAAGAGAATGGATTTCCTGCCCAGTCTCTTCTTCAGACCACGTCTATATCCAAGTGTAAACTGTGGGATGAGTTTAAGAATGTCTGATGTTATCTTTTTGATTAGCTATTAACCATTTATTAGCCTAACTGCTGGTTTTAATGCTGTTAATCCCATTTTTAAAATATCACGCAGCCCCAGGGTTGCAACCAAGATAGTCTTAAACTGGCTATTTTTGCAAGCGTCTTCTGGATTCATGTTTTCTCCTAATGGCTTGCCTATCTTTTGTACACACCTGAGTGAGAGGACGCGTAACAGCAGGCACAGAAAACAGTCCAGCGCTCCTATTCACCTTGTCTCGCAGCGTAAGAATAAAAGAATGTTTGCTGATGTTGAAGAGAAGAAACATGCTTGGAAAGGTTTTGGGAAATGCTTATCTTGACAGTTAAATGGTGTGGAGCATTTGCTGTCATGGGAAATCATTAAGGCAAACAGCGCAGCAGGACTCAATGTCTTAGATACCGAGAGCTGGAGAAGGTAACGTTTGCAGCTGCAGCAGGCAAATCGCACCTAACTGCACAAAGAACACCAAGAGCAGAACTGGCAAAACAGTTCTGAAGGACATCCTTGAGCAGCTGAGGTTGGATAACTTAGTTTCTATACTTGCAACTGGTAATTGCCAAGAAATAAAAGGTAAAAATTCTTTTTTTTTACCCTGAGAAGCTGACAATACCTGTGTTCGCCACTTGTCCCAGCTACTTTTTCCCTCTGTTTCCGATTTCCAGCTCCAGGTACATCCCAGGAGTTTGATGGACAAGGACTGAAAGGAATGAGGAACTTTTTGGGGGGGGGAGAGATAATGGGAAGAAAGTATGATCAATTGGTGGTTGGCGTCTTTGCCACCTTTCTCTGACAAACACTTCCCAAGCTCCTGATGGACTGTCTGCCTCAAGCAGAGAAATACTTGACAGCGAGCTTGAAGGAGATGGGTAGCAAAGGGCCCTTCGGCTTTGAAAATTGTGAGTTGCTGTGCTGCTTTCCCTGGGTTTTGTGTTTGTGCTTGTAAGCAATGCTGCAGAGCTGTGCTGGAGCCACAGGGAAAAGGGAGAACAGTCGATTCCAGCAATGCGTTAGTAGGTGGGTGCCTTTCCCAAAGGTAATATTTAGCTTTGGTGCAGCAGGGACAGTATTTTACCAGTATGGTACAAGTATCTTCCAAGATGAGACCCTCTCTTGGAGGGATAGCTTGAAGTCTTCGTGTCTGCTCTGTCACCGTAAGGTAGGCTTTCTCAAACTCTAGTGTGATTCTGGGCGGGCTGGCTGACAAATTTTATTTGCTTTTTATTTACTCTGAAAATAACTCTCAGTAAATGTTGGGGGAGGGGACAGGGAGGAAGAGATATGGTTCTCTGCTGGTCTCCAGCACTCTTTTTAAAACATTGAATTGCTCTCTGGTGTAAGCAGAACTGGATCTAGTGTCTGAAGACGTAGCAGAGATGGCTGTGGATCCAAGAAGTTTAATTATCCTTTAATATGGAAGACTTATATATTTAATCTTTTGCCCTCAGTGCTATCAGTTACCCTGAAGAACAGTATCTCTGAATTCTCATGTAGGCTTTGGTATGGAAAAAATGAAACGGCAGTGCATATTTAAACATGACATAGCAAGAGAGGCAAGTAAGTTATCTGTCTTTTGATTGAAGATGAAACAGCTTCTAAAGAAACAAGTAGAAAAATGGGTCAGCTATCTCCAAATACAAATTATTTGGAAGACTGGAAAGAAAGACATTAGGCTCAGGTTTGAATATGGCTACTCCAGGTAGTGGTCCCTAGAGTATCACCGGAGGGTTTCTGAAGACACCTGCCTTGCAGAGAGCTGCCGTGTCTGTGCGTCTCCCTAAAGGCTGCCTTTCAGAAATTAGGACAAAGAAGTGTGGCAGATTGCTTGCAGGTGAAAAGTATGGGTTTTTTAATCCTCCTGCCTTATAAAACATACTACCCGGGACTATAATCAGTAGTATTTTGCCCCTTCAGATATATATATATCTGTGTGTATATATATGTGTATATATGTGTATAATCAGTGGATTTTGCCGCTTCTGGTGGGTTCTTTGTAGTTGTCACTGGAAGCTGTTCACGTACCTGTGTCACCTGTCCCTACCTGTTTTATCTCACTCATGTTTGTCACAGCCTTAGAAGTCAAGCTCAAGGTAGATCATAGAACTTAAGAGGTTTTCTGCTTTGTGTTGCGGTGTTTCTAGAACAAACTTAATGCCAATGCTTAGGAAATTTGGTAAATGGATTTATTCTAAAATTTCAGTGGGGACCCAGGCCTTGATCCTGCAATGAAATTCACTGCTGCAGAGGTCACGGCACCTTCAGGACCTCTGCTTTGATAGAATCCTCTTTGTCGTTATTGGGAAGGTGTCTTCAAAGAATCTCTTCATAGATTGGATAGCTCTTTAAAATAATTGGTTGAATATGAATTTCTGTGGCTCAGTGCAATTATATTAATTATGGGGAACTCATTAGGCACTAATGTAAATATTAGAACCTCTTCTGTAACATTCACTGTAATTTAATGCTAATTCACAGAGCCATTATTAAACTGTTAATAGCCAGGGCTGCAATTCATTCAAGTACGTAACCTCTCACGCAATCAGTAAAGCATTTCGGCTGGGGAGCAACATCCGTTACAGTCCACATATGTGTGTTCGAAGGTACAGTCATGAGCTGTTTGTAGGCTTCCCATCACAAGTCGGAGAAGGCTTGGAGTAAACTGTCGCTGGTTTCTTCCAGTATTAGCTAACCCCGCCTCTCTGGTTCTCCTAACCGCAATAAATGCGTGGTTCTGTGGCTAAACCACCACAGAACTTTGTATCTCGTGTAATCTCTTTGGAAGCCGAGATAATTACATCTCCTACATAATTTTAAAACTTACCATGTTAACAAAGGCAGTTTCCCAATCTTGTGTTTATTTTGTATCCATGCACTTCAGATTTTCTTGGCATAGGGGCTGCAAATAGTGGGGTTGTTTCTGTTCACATACACAGCTTGCAGTCAGCTGATGCAGCTCGTAGTCATCTGATAATGCTGGTGCAAAAGGGGATGACCGAGTTGTTTTTCATGAAATATTCACATCTGTTGTTTTGTTAGTCAAGGGGGCAAAAAGGTAGAAATGAAGTCAGTTTGAAACAACTGGGTGAGGGCCAATGAATTCCAGGCTTTGGAAGATGCTGTCTTTTAATCCAAAGCTTTCTGTTCTGAAGTAACAAAAACACGGCCCGAAAGAAGTGCTGACATGAGATCTGGCTAGAATTTAGGTGCCTAAAACTGCTGTCCTGAAGATGTATCCATAGCTGCTGTCAAGCCTCTGGAAGGGATTTAAAAAATAAAAATCTTAGCTCCATGGAACCGTGCTGGTCCCCAGCCTTGGCAGGCCTGAAGGACTGCACCCGAGTCTGCCTGGGGTGTGGGAGCTGGGTGCTGGTCCCTGTCAGTGCCCCGAGGAGCTCGGTGTGGGGGGATAGCAGTGCTGGAAGCTGGGTGCTGGTCCCCAAGGAGCTCGATGTGGGGGGATAGCAGTGCTGGAAACTGGGTGCTGGTCCCTGTCAGTGCCCCGAGGAGCTCGGTGTGGGGGGGTAGCAGTGCTGGAAGCTGGGTGCTTGTCTCTGTTGGTGCCTGAGGAGCTCAGTGTGGGGGTGTAGTGGTGCTGGAAGCTGGGTACTTGTCCCCGTTGGTGCCCCAGGAGCTCGGTGTGGGGGGATAGCGGTGCTGGCAGAGGGAGGCTGTTCTGCCTGGGTGTAGCTCCTGTGTCTACAGTTTGCTGATGCGTATTTTTCATATTTCTTACATTTGGCTGAGGGAAGCAGAGGGACCTGAATTCGATTGCCTCCCCTACCCGAATGTGAATTCCTGTCTGCCTGTGTTGTCCTGCACAGTGCTGAAGCCACTGGGCTATGGGCAGTTTGGGCTGGAGGCATGCCCTACCCACCCTTAGTTAAAGATCTGGGGATTAGTGGTCCAAATGCGTGAAAGGAATGAGGGCAAATGCCTGAAAAGTTGGAAAAATGGTTTCCAGTCATCACTTCAGAGTAATTTATATAGTCTCTTAAATGGCTTGTGGTTCTTGCCCCTCTCCCCATCCCCGCAGAGCCAGGGAGTTCTGAACCTCAACCTCCCATCCCAGAGGAGCGCGGTGTTGCACACAAGGAGAGGGACCTCTTCGGGAGCTGCTGTTTGGAAAAGAGCGAGGAAAGGGCCTCCCTTCTGATTTTCCAGAGTTGGGCTGTGGGCTCCCACTGCGCAGAGGTTTTGTTACCTCCCTGAGTGTGGGTGTTGGGAGAATAAACCTTGGGTTTCCAACTGTGTCTTGGCATTTTCCTTTGCAGTGAGCTGAAGGGGAATAAGCTGAAGCCAGGCAGCACTTTGCTTGAATGTCTTGAGCCGGGCTGGAAGCAGCCTGCACGCCATCGAAGTCCAGGCAGCGTGTGGGGGGTGTCGGTATCTCTCTTAGGACCACGATGCTTTCTTTTCTATGAGCAGATACCTAAAAGCTGGCTGATGCACAGTTTAACTCCTAGAGCCTTCAACTGAACATTTTTCTGCTTTAATGGGCTGTGTTGCCCTCAGCACTAACTTTTCTGCTTTTTAAAAAGAAAGTCACAGTAGCAGCCTTGTTGGGTTAATAAACATAGAATTAAAAGGACAGCGTTTGAAGACCAGTTTCTTCATCTCCTTTCATTAAGCGATCGGCGCGGAAGAACTTTGCATCCCATCTTTGCAGCACCATCTGGTGGCTCGCGTGTAAAGGTAACATTAATCGTGGCGAGAGCCCTTTCTTGCAATATGACAGGATATGAAATATTTGGGTTGTTTAATTATGAATACCAGAGGCGGCATGTGGATTCTGTATGGTAAATATGGCACAAAAACACAGACCTTGACAAAAGCATGTTGCTGAACTCCCACACATTCTGAGTGTGTGGGGTAAACCAGTGCAGAACTCCAGGGTTGTGTGTGCATCAATATTTAACCTGCATAAATATTTGAGTACTAGAAGAGGGATTTTTTCTCATTCCTGTAATATGTTTAAAGACTGCTACTTAAAATGCAAAATCTTCTATTAAAGATTATTTTATGCTTGCTTCTGATCTCCTTACATGTATGTAGAGTCAGGAGAGATCCGTGAAGTCACCGATTGGAAGAACAGCCTTCTGAACAGCATGGGGAATTTAAAATATATTGAGGGCTTAGGAGTGTGAACTTTCGTTTTGATTTATTCAGTCTCAGCAAACAGAGAAGGTTGATATCACAGCGGTGAAGGAGTGGGTAGAAAGACAATCTTATGTTCAGCCAGGGAAGCTTAGACCCAACCAGAGTCTCCTTCCGTTACGAGCCTTTACGTTGAATGCAGTGCTGACAAACCGCTTCTGGAGCTGATGGGTGATGGCCAGAGAAATGGCACTGGAATTCCTGCACAGGAATTGGTGAGTGGGCAAAGTATCCCGCTTGTCCTTCCTTCCCCCAGTTGGTGTTCAACGTATCAGTGTTCAGTGTGCCACTGTACGTTACGTTATTGACGTGTGAGTGGCATCAAGTGTAAGGCCACGCAGATATTGAGCTTTGTTCTCATTGTAATAGCAGCTGATGGTTCAGCATGGAGCTCGTGCTTGTGTTTTGGTCTCTGCTATCTAGAAAATCCAGTTCCTTCTCTGTTAGGTGATCCCTATGCCTAAGCACGTTGTCAGCAATTACGGATGTGTGCAACAAGACTTACAACCGCTTAGCATTGGCTTCACTGATTAGAAGCCGAACTTTTGCTTACCTGTTTGTAAAGCAGTTTGCTCACAGCTTCCAGGACTGAACTCTTCCCAGAGAAGAGCAGTCTATGCCTTCCATTTGCTTTGTCCGCTGGTAGGTATCATGAAATAAAGATGACCTGGAAACTACGAAGATCAAGTGTTTGCAACTGCTGGTTATTATTTCTATGGTATGCAAATTAAAAAAAAAATAATCCATTTTTACTTTGTGTTGGGAAAAACCAAATTAAAAAATTGCAGGAAGCAGCTTGGCATAGTAGGTAGCAAGGTGCTGGCCTGGCTGTCTTGGAAGATGCGTGCTCTGTAGCTAACTGGGGCTAATGGGCTCAATTGGCCAAGCCATTATCAGTTCCTCTGTCCCTGCCCTCCCTGTATTATCAGAGTTGTGCAATTCTGACCATAGAGGGTTTTTTTCAGTCTCTGACTTATTTTGTGTGGTCTAATATTGTAGTGAGTGTACTGACCTGCTTTCTCAGCAGACGCGTGCCCCCCCGCCCCGATCATTGCAGTGGGCTGTCGTCTGTTTGCAGCAGCTCAGAAGGTACCCTTGCCTGGCAGAACTTGGAGGCATAGCAAAAGCAGTATGTATTTTTTTTCCGCAGAAACAGTATCTATTTTCTATATTTCCACTGAGCTTTCTGCTTCATATCTGGAATGAAAGTGAAATAGCAAGTGATGAAAATAGTGATGAAAATGATGAGGATTTATGCGTATAATAATCATCTGCAGATATTAAAGCTTTGCAGTACCCTTTTTCAGAGATACTCGTATGAGTCAGGGAGATCTGATGACTTGCTCAAGGTCACATAGCAAGTTTGTGGCAAAGCCAGAAATAGAAATTGCATCTTAAGAGTCAGTACAGTATCATATTCATGGACTTCCATTTGCACAGCCACTGGTTGTTACAAATGCTGTTGTGCTGTGTGATGTGACAAGGCTGCAGGCTGTGGAGAAAGAGGGAGGCACACCCAGAAGTAGGCTTAGCAGTGCATACTGGATTTAAAAATTTGCTTTTGCATCTTCAAAACTGGCATAACTCTTAACTTCAGTGAAATTAAGGTCATACAAAATTTACAGAAACAATGGTTAAAAGGTTCTTTGCTGCTTTGTCTTGGTGAAGAAGCTGTCACCCTCGATACAACCGTCCTCACGAGCTGGTGACAGGTGGGACACGTGTGCGGAGCTGAGCCTGTGTTGATCGTAGGAGTCGGGAAGCTGTGGTTGTCCTCTATAGTATAAGGGAGCTGCCGTCTGCGATATCGGCCATCTGAGCTGCCCTATCGCGATGTGAAAACTCTGCTCGCTTGGGGCCCTGTCATAGTGGCATAAGTTCTGTTTTTCCAAGCAAGAAAGCTGCCTTTGACTTAGTGCCGAATTGTGCACAAACCTGGTTCAGAATATCAGCTCAAGAGCAGAAATAGTAGAATTAGTTCCAGGATATGTGCAGGACAAACAAGTCTGTGCAGAAGCCAAATGACCCACCGTAGCCAAGCTCAGCTTCGAGGCCTGTGGGAATGGGGAAACAGCTCGTGCCAGCTCGCTGGAAGGGAAGCCGAACGTTACAGATGGCATGGATGTGGTACTGGAGGCAGAGAACAAACGTTTCCCACCTATTGAGAAACACTTCAGAAAAGGCAGAAAGGAAGCATCGTCGCTTAACAGCAGCATGATGGTTGCTGCTGAAAGCAAGACAGATCCTCTAAAAGCTTAAAGCTTTGTCTAAATGAGGAAAATACAAAGGGTTATAAAAGCTGACAGGTTAGATGTAGAAATGCAATAAGGCAGACTGAAAAAAGAGAGAACCGCTTGCAAAAGGCATCAAAACTAGTAAGAAATACATCTTCAAAAACATCATCATCAGGGAGCCTGCCAGAAGAATTTCTAGGGCTAGTAGATGCTCAGGAATGACAAATGAATTCTTTGCATCTGTTGCTCATCGTGAAGAAACGGTAGTTCCCTGTGCTGGAACACTTCTTAGAGAAGAATTCATCAGAAAATCTCTTTCAAATTGAAGAGCTGGTAGGGGAATTTATGAATCAAATAAAGAAGTTGCCAAGTATTTTGTTATTAACCCAAGCTTTCTGTAGGAATTCAAGACTGAGATAGAAAGACGAGCTGTGGTGTTGCATACAAGCACTCTGGTACCTGAGGAGTGAAAGATGGCAAAAGTGATACGGCTTTCTAAAAAGGTGATATGGGAAACCACAGGCTAATGAGCTTGAGATATGTACAGGAAAAAAAATTGCTAGTCAATGAGATATTGAGAATGGTATTACTGGATATGGGAATAAACTTCTTGCAAAGCCAAGAGTCAGCCTGGCTCTTGTGAGGAGAAGTCAGCCCGTGCAAAATGTTGGAGCTTTTCTAATGAGTTAGCAAACGTACCTGATCTGGGACCCATGGTCAGCAGATGCATAAATGATGCAGTAAGAGGTGATTACTTGATGTTGTTATTTACTGTCCTGAAGAACTTTAAATTACTGATGATGACTGAAGAATTTGATAAGAACCTAGTGCAGCTTGGTGACTGGGCGGTGAAATACAGAAGAGATGTGGTGATAAATGAAGTGATGTGTATGGGGGAGTGATATAAACCTGGTACAGATAAATAAAAGTGCCGTATATGGAGTTTGAACAAGAGAGAGATGGGTGGGCTGTGAGCTGGTTCTTGAGCAAGATCTTGGATTAAGACAGAAAAGCCATCTCTGTTCAGGTGTGCTCCAACGGGTGTGTCAAATATTTAGAGTTGTTAGGACAATAATAGAAGGAAAAATTAAAGCAGCATGAAATGCTTTATATGCTAATATTAATGCACAGAACTTCTGCATCCTGAGTCCTATATGCAGTTACGGTACCTTTGCTCCCCACCCTGCCCCAAATGAGCTAAAACTGACTGAAGTGTTGAGAAGGCAGCAAGGCTGATAAAAAGCTTGGAATGGGCTTTATGAAGGAAATGAGTAATGATGCTAGAGCTCCTCAGCGTGGCAAGGAGACTGCTGAGGGAAATGGTGATCATGGAATCATTAAGGTTGGAAGAGACCTCTAACATCATGAAGTCTGACTGTCAACCCATCACCACTATGCCTGCTAAACCATATCCTGAAGTGCCATAATCTATAATCATAATGTTTTTTGAACACCTCCAGTGATGGTGAATCCACCACTTCTCTGGGCAGCCTGTTCTAATGCTTTACAACTCTTTCAGTAAAGAATTTTTTCCTAATATCCAATCTAAACCTCCCCTGACGCAACTTGAGGCCATTGCTTCGTGTCTTATTGCTAGTTACTTGGGAGAAGAGACCAACACCCACCTCACTACACCCTCCTTTCAGGTAGTTGTAGAGAGCGATTAAGTGATAGGGGGCTATAAAGTCATGTGGCATGGAGAGAGCGGGTAGAGATTGATCTCTCTGATTAAGTAGAAAGAGAGGGGGCATTAAATTAAGCTGACAGGAGACTGGCTGAGGGTAAGGGTCACTATTTGAGTGATCCATTCTTGTGTTCCTTCCTAGTTAGCTGGATTTGGCCACTGTTAGCAGCAGCATAGTGGGCTGTGCAGGTCTTTGTGTCTTCTGCTGTGCCTGTGTTACGTTTGGCTTGAGGTAGTTTGGGAGACAACTGCTGCAGCTGTTAACAGCGGAGCTGGCCGCCTGTTGGTATGTCAGCTCGTTGTCTTTAGTGCTAATGCGGGGTCAGAAATCAAGCAGTTGAGTTGACAGCTGCTTATCCTCACCAAGCAGCTTGTGCTCAGATTCTTACAGTGAATCTGTTTTGTCATGAATTCAGAGAAGCTTCATGTGCGTGGTACAGTGGGGAAGGGCTGAAGAGCATCTCCACAGCCATGTGTGAGTAGGCGGTCCCCAGCACCCTGGGGCAGGGCTGCCGGCTGCTGCTGCGGCCTCACTGGGCACAGAGGTGGGAAATTGTGGTCCTCGGCAATGGAACGGCAGTGTGGTGGTTGGGTTTGCAGCGAGTTGTGTTTTGGTTTCAGCAGCATTTTGAAAATCAAAATGTTGTGCGTAACTCTAAGAAACTACAGAAGCCAGAAGATAAGAGGGGTTGAGTCCCATATGTTTTTACAACATTAAACCAACTGCAACTAAAGCTGGGTCACTGCCAGCCTTGATCAAAAGGCTACGCTTTTGCATTCCAAGCAACAAAGGACTAAATGACAAAGAACATACTGACCCTTTATATACAACTGTAGAGGGGAAGAAAAATCCTGGAAGGTATTGACATTTTTGTGTGAAGAGTCTTTTCATGTTACTTTCAGACATGAAAGTAAGAACATGGTACAGGCAGAACAGGTTAAAGGAATAGCTGAGAGTACGTGTCTGCACATGAAAGTTGCTGGGAATGGTGTGTTTATCTGTTGGGACATCTAGAAATGTACTGCTGCGTATGCACAAGTTCTCATTTTATGTTAGATCAAGTAGGCGAGAGTCCCTAATCTGCGAGAGGTAAGGAAACCTGCAGATTTGTTGTGAGAAGAGGCGGCTCCTTACTGCTGGCGCTAAAACCTCCTTTTATTGTTCTTGGCAGGAGGCACCTAGTCACCTTGTAGCATCTTGCCATACCCTGAACTTATTTTTAAACTCCTTTCCTTCAGAGTAGCAGCCTCCTGGGACTCTCTCTGTGTTGCAAATTCAGCCAGTGTAGGAGGAATTCTGCAGATATTTTCAGCTGAAGATACTGCATTGATGTTGAGAGTCAACATGAACAGACGTGGGATTTAGCATCAAAAGACCCCGTTAGGTCATCGCTACGCTCAGTGTCGTTCAAGGACCTGTTGGTCCTAGGTCAGTGGTTTGGGCTTGAAGGCCTAAGGTGTGGAGAGCGGATTAGTCCTGGCTGAACTCGCAGAAACAGGAACTGAGAGGTGTTAAAATTTGAGCTTCAAGATTAATATTAAAAACAAAAACCCACAAGAATTCTTCTTCATGTAGAAAGACAATCACTGGTTTAGCATAATGATGCTTTTGCTGTACTTCTCTGCTGTGAACCTAGAAGTGTGGATGAAGAGTGGAGAGCCCTACCTATGTCATGACTTCTCTTGCCACATTGGAGATGGGACCTGACCTGAGGTCTGTTTACTCCAGTTCTCCTGTTACTATGCTATCTATTTCAGGTAAAGAAATGTTAAAAATGTAATAGATTGTCTACCAGGAATAGTTGCATGCTCTTTTCTGAGTTCCTGTTGATTAAAAATGGGCTTCTTTCCAATGCAGAGTGATTTTTTTTTTCTTTTAATTTCTTTCACACATCATAGAACCTTAAAAAAAATCTTTAATAGCCTTGAAAATGCTTATTCATATCACTGCACAGTGTATTTCTTAAATATGCAAAGTAATCTCTTGACAGTAATTTTCAAAGGCAGTGGACAAAAGTGGGTTCAATTTTGGCACATACTAATTTCATTAGGTAGCTGAATTTGCAAGCAGGAAACAAATATGGAAATAGAGATATTAAAAGGTAAATCAGCACAAATTATTCTGTTGTAATTATTTTTCTCATTGAGAAGTTTAATATTAGTTTCCCTAGATAATATAGAAGCTCTGTGGGAGTTACAGGAGCAAGTACGGTATTCATACATCTTGAAATATTTGAAAGAACATGTAGTTAATCATGAACTAGATTATATTAGTAAAATGCTAACATATATTTTTATGTATAAAATTAAATGTATTGGGTACTTGATATTATAAGGTAAATTTTTGGTTCTTTGGTCCAAAGTACCATTTTCTTTTGGGGAACCTAAAAGAATTGAAAGGAATTCTGGAGAAATGAAGCTGAGCCATTGTTTCTTGAGTGCTCAAAAACTGCCTGTAGTGGAAATAAGACATTACACTTCTCATCCAGTGCTTCAGAAGAAGTTGTCAGCTGTTTGGACCAAGCTTTCCGAGGAAAAGGTTTAGCCACATTTTGCTAGCTGTAAGTGAAAAGGAAAATAAGAAACACTAGAAATTCGGATTATTAGACCTAGAAAAATCAGGTTCAGTAGCATGTGAACTGAATGCTAAAACACGGGCATAGAGCATATATGGCATGAATCATCCCAATTAAATGGAGGAAATTACTTAGCCACATGAAAAAATTATGCCCTGACATTAAAAGCTACTAGTTTGTTTTACTTTTTTGTGGCACTTTATTATTCCTGAAGCTTTAAAGAACTCCAGCCTCGTAGCTCCCACGATGAGTGTTCTAATTATGAACATTAAGAATGTCTTCTGATTGTTTTGAGTTAGCTAATAACTAGATATGCTAAATAAATCAAGCAGTTCCAAATCCAAACGTAGCGTCTGGCTTTGGAAATACAGCGTGCTCAGTCTCTGCTGGGTGAAATAGGTCTGAACAGCTGGAACAAATGTTCTTGTCACTAAATTATAAATTACAGCTGTCAAGAATAAAACATTTAGTTCCAGCACTCAAGAAATAGATTTTTAAGACATCTTCCCATTTATCAATTTGGCCATTGATTATGTGTGTAAGGGCATTGAATCAGAGCAGTAACAAATGGTATTCCTGATAGCTCAAATACCAGACTAAATGTGCCTATAGTTTTCCATCCAGGAACCTCATAATACTTAAAAATGCCTCAAAGCATTTAAGGAGCTAATGCTATATGTACCCACTTACGTACTGCCTTGCTGATCACCAGTAACGTGTTTGCTGAATAGGAGAGCAAGATCGATTGGCTTCCGTGAGCTCCTTACTTGGCAGGTTTTCAGCGCGTCGAGTATTGCGTGGAAGCAGTTTAGCTCCCCCAAGGCTGCGATTGCCTAGATGGCTTGTGGAGTGGTAGGAGATGAGGACTAGGGTCAGACAGAGCTTCCTAGCATTAACCATCTCCCCAACAGCCTTGTTTTCCTTGGTGCAAGAGGCAGGAGGAGGGAAGCTGCTGTACATGTTCCAGAATAGGTATGATCTACCATCACAGTCTGCTGCTGTTCCTCAGGCTTGTCTTGAGATGAAACCTGACATAAGCATAGAGATTTGATCCAGTATTTTTTTTTTTTTTTAAATTGGTCCCACTGCCTGGTATTTGAATAGTTTTATTGCCATCTATGCTGTTGACTTCAGCCTTCACCAGGATACAGGGGGCTACTGGCTTCAGCCTGTTAAAGCTTTGTACCCTTGTTCTCACAACTCTTTACTAATTAAGGTTGTTTTGAGCAGAAGGTTAAGGAAAATCTGCAGTATGCTCGTGGCACTGCTGTGCTTGCATACTGCTTCTGTGAAACTCTTTGTGAAATCATCAATTTAACATCTTTTAGATGCTATTTCAAAGGAAATAGTTAAGATGCGCAAGCATGTGATGCAGATCCTTTTGAAGTGATGTCCACTTGGGAGGGACTGGAAGGGAGGAAAAAGTATGTTCTTGTGCTTGCAGAAGTATCTGAAGATTATTTTTCTTAAAGATGTGTTGTGGGTTGAAACTGTTGCTGATGCTTTTTGTGATGCTTCCTCCAAAGTTGAAGTTGTCTTTCTGGGTATTTCATGAAAGTCTGTGTTGGGAAGGTTTTCCCAGTCTGAACACCTACAAGCTTGCTTTCTCTGCCTGACTACCAATCTTGATAAAATTTGCAGGAACTGTTACCTTTGAGATTCCTATGATGCTATTCAAGTAGGTCTTGAAAAGGCAGTAAGTCTGTGGGTAGGCGCAAGAGGGACAGGGGCCGCGGTCTTTGCAGAAGTTTCTTTAAACAGAAAACCTAAGCTAAGTAACAGCTGTGAAGATATTATCCATGGTCTGAAGTTGGCTGTTGTTCGGTTTCCAAATGCCCTTTCCCAGCCTGTTAATTCTCTATGGAGAATTTGCACTGACAAAGCAAAAAATGCTTCTACGGAAGAGAAGTAGGTTGAACAGATGTAAATATGTTCGAGGATATCACTCTTACTAAAATTTGTTTTAGATTCCATTTCATTTTAGGATGAAATCTGAGAGGTTTATTTCAACTGACTTCCATCTTTAAGTATCAATAAAACCAACTTTAAAAAAACCCCAAACCACACCACAAACTAATGAAAGCCAGTAATTACAGCCAGAGTGTGGGGTAGAAATAGGCACTTTTTGGCTGAATAGCAAAGAAAAGAGGCGGCACTTGTATATCACGTGTAAGTTGGTGGCTCAGCAATTTCTTGAACAGATTAATCCTCTTTCTGCCTGAGGAATATCACTGAGCTATTTCATTCCCTTCACCTTCTCTTCAAATGTGTTCAGTAAATATCGTTCTGTATGCTGCTGGCAAACTCTGAATTCAGCACTGTCGGGAAATCCAGAAGTTGTGACCTGGTGGGTTTTCGTTCCCGTGTTGGAAAAGCACACAGATATTCTCTGCACAGATTACTTTCAGTTGGAAATTCACTTTGAGAAAATGGTTCTGGGGTAAACGAGGTCATTCAAATTGCAGAAAACAAGAGAAGTGTGTTGACCAAATGGGCAAAATGGATTCGTTAGGAAATTGAGTGTGGATGGAGGCATCTCTCTGTCCAGATGGTATCTCAGCTCAATCCTTCAACTTGAAAAACAAGTAGCGTTTTTGTTTCCAAGGTATGAACCACGAATGCTTTGCTTCTGGGGACATAAATTATGTTTCAAAACTAGAGCATTTGCTAAGGTAGTGTAGCTTGCCAATTGAAGGCTATGTCTCATCCCTGGTAAACATCTATTTCTTCTGGGTTAACTTAACGTAAGCTTTTGGTTGTATTACTCTACCTCTTGCTCTGGTCAGTCAGAATCACTTACGGTTGTTACGTAGCGTGTTCCTTACGGGGTTAGATGCAGCATTTATAATACTCTGAAATGATCTCAAAGGCCTTTACATAAAATATTTCTTTGCAAAATTATCACTGTATGGGCTAAAGAATCCTGTCTTCCAATTTCATATTGTGCAAGTTCACATTTTAAAGTTTGTTTGGAGCACTCCTCACTAGCCTGATATATATGCATGCCTGTTTCCAGTGCAGCAGCAGTTTTATTCCATGGTCTGAAAACAGTATGTCTTAGCCAACAATAAGAGGAAAAAACCCAACACACTGGGTTGTGCTCACTGGCTTGCTGCAAGCCCTCTCCCCCATACGGTCTCTTAAGGTTCGGAATCCAGAAGACAAAAAGATGAATTTTGAATGCACACAGGCTGAATGTCAGTATAAATGTATGTTATTTGCTGCTTAATTGGTAGAAAAGGTAAAAGTTGCTTTTTAGATTTAAAGGAATTTTAGGGCTCCGTCCTGCTTAGCCTTTGCTTCTCTCATGCGGCTGCCAATGGCAGTGGCCCAGGAGGACGTGGTTTCGGGTGGGAGCACGGGCTTGCCAGCACACAGCTCTTGCTTTCCCCTAGTTCAGGACAGAGGGAAGCTCTGTGAGAGAGACTGGAGCGCTGGTTTCCGAAGTAAATTACAGAAGTGCCTAAATTAAAGAGTCTACGTAAATATCTGTGCTTGTTTCTTGTTCTGTTTTACCTCTCTTCAAAATCTGAAATTTGCATGTTTAAAGTAAATTATATGTGAACAATGACTTTCTTACATTTGATCGTCTCAGAACCACAAAGAATAAAATGAGGATACACATCATGAGTTGTACGCAGAAGCCGCTGACTACCAGTATCGCTGGATTTGTGCTTATGCTCCCTGCACACCACGAAACTCTTCCACCAATACATCTTTGTAGGAGTCCGATTTCCTGAATCGGTTTTGGGGCTCCTTGCTGACTGCTGTAACTGTGTGATGGAATCCAGGGTGGATGGCTGTCCCGAACAGCTACACCTGAAGTACAAACCTATCCATCTTTCAGGCTGCCATGCCATTTCTCTTCTTGCAGTATGCGTCCTGAACTGTGAGTGTACACTCACTGTGAACTCGCTGTACTCCCATACCCTGCTTAAAGGGGAAATTATCCTGTGTCTACAGAGCAGAAGGGTGGGGTTTTTTGCTGCTATAGCATTTTAACATACTAAGAATTTCACTTTTTTATCCTTCATATTTTCTTTTGAAGTCAATTATTTTAAATTAGCTCGTGCAGTGTTTTGAAGAATAAATTATTTCCTTTTTACTTTGAACTAAAGGAAAAGTAATTAAGTAGTGCTGAACTGAACAAAGGCCCATTACTTTTAGGTACCACAGACTGATTTCCCTATAATTTTTTTATAGGTCAGTCAAGCTGCAAATTACCCAAGAAAGCCTTCAGGTAGACCTTCTGTTAATTATCTGACATGGCTGCCTGCTTCTAAACCAAGAACTAACAGCTGAAGACCTGTGCTGTAGCGAAGAATGAAAAATTAAGAGAGATTAAAACAGTTCAATATGAAAAGAACTGTTTGTTTCGTAGCTGTTCTGAATATTGTCCCA
The DNA here is from genome assembly GCF_030867145.1 of Opisthocomus hoazin. Taxonomy (NCBI): domain Eukaryota; kingdom Metazoa; phylum Chordata; class Aves; order Opisthocomiformes; family Opisthocomidae; genus Opisthocomus; species Opisthocomus hoazin. Next base: position 2,985,711 of record NC_134417.1, on the reverse strand, counting down.
CCCTAAAGGCAGATTGTGGTCAAGGCTGAAACTGTTAACTTGAGAGAAGATTAAAATAATCAAATATGTCGAGTTTACTGAAATGGCAGAGTATGCTTAGCACATGGGTAGTAGTAGATAGCTGTCTGCCTATGAATTGATGAGTGAATTTTCCTCTATGCAAGTCACTCTGGGTTCAAGTTGTTTGGACATGCTCGAAGAGAAATAAAACAAATGCTACAGTGTGGTTCTCTGCACTGTTATCTCGCCTTTTCCTTCCTTGTGCCTGTCCATCTTCACTGTCTGTGACTTGGGAGGTCTCAAGCATGTTTTATAGCTAGATTAGCAGCTGGGAATACTGCGTGTGGTGCATACAGCTTACATTCGTTGGCTCTTTAATAATGAGGAGACGTTATCAGCTGTTGTGCCCACAGTGTGTTCTCATCCATTAATCATTCTTACGTCCTCTTCTGCAGACGCATCCTTGGAAGGCATCAATTTTACTGGAACATAATCTGGAAAATTTTCCTGTTTCATTTGAGAAGCAGAAATGTTCATTTCGCAAGCTCTTTAAACTCTCTTCTCTAGTAATGCTATGTTGTAACTGCGATACCTAAAGATAAAATATGGCTGAGTGCTTTAAATGGGGAAAAACTAGCTGCTGAAAAAGCAGGAGTCTCTTCCTGCGCAAGATTACTGTCTGTTCTAGCATCATAAAAAAGAACTATCTCAATGCTAATTGGCTTCGTAATGTAACTTGACAAATGTGAGTTTTAGTCTTTAATTTTCTGCTGTGTCCTAAGCAGACAACTAGGTCTGTACAGCAGAGGTGCCCAAAGAAAGGTTCAGTTTGTACACGTTGCTTGCAAACACGTGAAAGTGGGACAATGTCCTGGTGAACGGAGCCTCAGCTGCTTCCCTCCTCTTTCAGAAACGCGTTAGGTCCAGCGGCAGCAAGTTTGCAGTGCGAGGTGTTGTACACAGCAGCATGGTGTAAGGCCTCTGACTTTAGGCTGCTACAAACACAGCACACTGGTCATGCAGGCCGGGCATTTGGGAGCCTGCTGTTCTTGAACCCGGAGGTCGCTGTGAAGGTTTTGTTGGGTTTTAACCCAGCAGCTGGCAACTAGGGCCATACAGCTGCTCGCTCGCTCCTCCCCGCCGCACGGTGGCATGGGAGGAGACTGGACAAAAAGTAAAACTCAAGGGTTGAAAGGCAGACAGTTTAGTAGGACAGTGAAAGGAAGAGAGAATAACGATGACGATGATGACAAATATACGAAGCATGCAATGCACAACACAATTTCTCACCACCTGGTAATGGGCTGCTGTCCCAGGCAGCAATCGCAGATCTCGGGGATTCCTGCCTCCCGGCCAACCCCCATTTATCTACTGAGCACGACGTCCATGATATGGAATATTTCCATTGGCCAGCCTGGGCTAGCTGCCTGGCTGTGCTCTGTCCCAGCTCCAGCACCCCTGCTCATTAGCCGGTCATGGGAAACTGGAAAAAGTCCTTGATTTCATAGCAACAACTGAAAACATCAGCGTTATCATCATTCATTTCCTACTAAATCCAAAACACAGCAGGTAGTGGGAAGAAAATGAACTCTATCCCAGCCAAAGCCAGGACAGGTTTACGTTACGATGCAAGTTGTAGGAAGCGTACCTGGAAGGGGAAGAAACCACTTTCTGGGGTGCTCTGTCTTGTCGAAAGTGACGTTCTGTGCTGCTGGTTTAACCTCATCTATCCCATTACTCGCCCTGCACCCCACTCCCCCCTGCATCACCCTGCCCCAGGTGAAGTGGAGCAATGGCAGTAGCCGTACAAGCATTAGTACCCAGGGGTTCGTTTTCACGCCTCTGGGGTTTTTTTGATTAGCTGGTTTGGCTTTTTTGAACTGCATGCTCGTTTGACGCTGTTTTTAATTCTTAACTGTTCGTTTAATATAAATCTGCTTCTCTGGGATTGCTCTGGGTGTGGTCTTTCAAGGCGCTGAGCACTGGTCTTGGGAAAGCGATGGAAGCAGTTGACCAGCTGTGGCTGCAGACATGGCACGAGTACAGAAGCATTTGCTGCGCTAGAGCTGGTTATTGCTCAAAGGTGTGTCCGTGAGGTGGTCTTGCTTTTAATTGCATTTAATGTATCTTCCTTTAACTCGGGGGGGGGCTTGCCATCTGCAGAAGAGTTTGAGGTCCTTGGCAGGCAGAGGTTTAGTTCATTAAGTTCCCATTAATGGCGTGCGGCATGTAGCGTGTGTCAAGCAAGAGTGTCAGTTATAAGGTAGACATGGTAGTTGAGCTTGAGGTTCCCTCTTTTGTCGTTTCTCATGAATTGGTGTGTGCAGTGGGAGTTTTGTACTGATCTAAACCAGTGCATGTGTATTGAGTACGTGCATGTAAGCCGTAGTCCAGCCTAGATTCAGTGGGCCTGCTAATTCACTGGCACAGAGATCTCTCCCATCCAATGAGCTATGCTGGCTTTTAAATGAACAGCTCTGATCGTTAACAGAAGGCTTTCTGCTTGTCAGATTTGAAGAATTTTTAAATACTTCTCAGAATAGTGCTGACTGTTAACTTTGTTTCCTTGCAGTGCTGGTTCCTGTTACATAGGATAACCCATTTTTTCTGACTACAGATACCTGGCCTAAGACTTTTTTGGAGACTTGCACTTGAGAAGCTCTGCCAGGACAAAATAAGATATTTCTACAGTGTGCATGTCTGATAAATTCTTTTTTGGAGCAGTTTAATATATTGGTGGGATTTAAAGGTGTGCTGAATCTAATCTTCCAGGAGTTGAGGAAATATTCATTAGAATGCATTGTCTCTTGCTGAGTTTGACCTTCGCTACCCTGCTGGAGTGCACTACAATTTTTTTTGACTGCTTTGATTCTGCTTCTCCTCCTTGGATGATAATAAAAGTGAAGCAGTTTGCATGTCCAGCCTTAGTTCTCTGCAGTCTTGATGCTTTCCTGCCATTCGGGCTCCCGCTGAGGTCGGTGTCCCTGTGCCCGTGTCTTCACATCTCCAGTCTCTGTGTCTTGGCTGCTAGTTTTGACAAGCGGGTAATGAAGTAGTTGTGCTTTCTGCATTGCCCTCACGCTTCAGAGCTTGTGCTGCATATTGGTTTGCATAGTAATTCTATCCTGGTTTTTAGAACTGAGAAAGTTGACAGTTCCTGCAGCCTGTGCTTTCCGCAGAAGACGACACTCGCTTTTAATCACCTTTACTATCAGAAATTCTGGTCAGTCCTGTGGAAGAATATTTAGTATTAGCACTGGAACAGCAGCAGTTTTAAAACTAACCATAAAGTACAATGCTGGCACTGGCCTGAAGAACACTCAGTCACCTGTGTATGGCCAGGAAACTGGGGAGAGCTCTGCTCTCCTGCTTCCCAGCTTTGAAAGTCGGTGGAACGAAGCGGTGCCTGAAGTCTGTGCTGGCTATTGTGTTGCAATGTGAAGAAATGTGACTTGAGAAACACGCTTGCCCCAGTAAGGACAGAGAAAGGATGCTGTGCTTGTTAGTTGTTATATCCCACGCCAAAAAGGGCCGCTTCATTTGCCTGTAACTAAACGTTTTATGAATGTAAAAGTTTCACTCAATTTCAAGAGGCTTAGAATTGGTGGAACGTAACGCAAGTAAGTCTGGATTTTCAGAACAATTGCATGTGATTTTAATCCCTCCCTCCCCCTGCAATTCAATTCTGAATAAATTGTGAGATTTTTCCAGTGTTAGTTCAAACTGAGAAATTCTAGCACAATATCGTTAATATACTTATTTTGGATGGCAGCTGGAGGAAGTGGTTATTGGTACCATTCGTCCTGTGTTCGGAGAAGTCTTCCAAAGCCTGAATGCTGTAGTTCTCACTGAATTTACTTGGCTAACAGAGCAGGTCCCACACTGACCCTTTCACGTGTGAAAATACGCAGATACAAGTCAGTCGTCTGCTGTTCAGGTGTCGTGCCTGCGTCTGGATCCGTTCCTTTGTTGGACAGGGTGCGATAGCTCTGCAGTCACAGAATCACAGAATGTCAGGGGTTGGCAGGGCCCTCTGTGGGTCACCCAGTCCAACCCCCTGCCGAAGCAGGGTCACCCAGAGCAGGGGGCACAGCACCGCGTCCAGGCGGGGCTGGAATATCTCCAGAGAAGGAGACTCCACAACCTCCCTGGGCAGCCTGGGCCAGGGCTCCGTCACCCTCAGAGGGAAGAAGTTCTTCCTCGGGTTCAGCTGGAGCTTCCTCTGCTTCAGTTTATGCCCGTTGTCCCTTGTCCTGTCGCTGGGCACCACTGAACAGAGTCAGGCCCCATCCTCCTGACCCCCACCCTGCAGATATTTACAGATATTTGTAAGGTCCCCTCTCAGCCTTCTCTTCTCCAGGCTGAACAAGCCCAGCTCCCTCAGCCTTTCCTCATAGGACAGATGCTCCAGTCCCCTCATCATCCTCGTAGCCCTCAGGATAACACACAGCCTTACAGTTGCACCCCCAGTGCCAAAAGTCTGAAGTTGGATTACCAGTTTTGTATCCCGATAACTGTTTTCTTTCTTTCCAAAGACTTTGGAAGGTTGCTGCATTCATCCTGACAGATGCGGTACGGTAGCTCCCGCCATGGACAACTGGAAGCCAGATCCGAGTTTGCACGTTACACTTCAAAATTTGATCCGGTTTTGTTGCCACGGTTAGGTATTCTATGAACTGAAGTGAATGTTCCTGAGCGTTGCTGGTCGTCTTTGCAAGTCTGAGTTTGGGTCTAAGCTTAATGTGTCTCCCAGGGAGATGAGGTGATGGACCGTTTTAGTCCACGGGGTGGGCACTGCGTCTTTTTTCTTCCGCTGTGAGCCTTTAGAAATGTTGCTCATCACTGATTGATAGATGAGGCTCTGAAACAGCTATAATTAAGATACTATTCACACTGCCGTAATTACAAGATAAAGCCATTTTATTAACCAGGGTTATATATTAGTCACAGCAATCAAAGCTACGTTTCGATTAGTCACAGGAGGACCTGACAGAACATGGAAGTTAACAGCAAGTATCCAACGTGTTCATTTGTAAACCTGTCATGTTTGTCATGATGGCAGTAAATGGTGCTAAACTGCTTTTTCAGGAGATTCATTAGTGATAACCTTTTGGGTTGATACATCTGGCACAATTTTTACAATATTTCTTGATTTATTTTTTTAAGCACATCGATGAAGATTTAGATTAGGCTCATTATAAAGAATTGGGATTTTATTAAACACAAATTAGGAAAAACCTTTAATTGTTTTATATTAAATTTGGTGCCTAATGTTATTTCAGCCACTACCTCAAATTTCATCACGAAATATTTGTTTTAGGTCTCATACAAAATCTGATCCTGTAACTATTAAGGGAAATGACTAGAGTTAAGAGGGGCCATTGACAGTTTTGTATTGTTTCCAAAATTTTTGTCAAGAGATTCAAGCGGAATTTTTGCCATGCTGCTGTTGCTTATCTTCTTCCACCAAAGAGGACATATTACATGTTTAGCAGGGAGTTCAAAATCAGCTGTGTGAATTAACAGATGATAACTTAGTTAATGATCACGTAAGCAGAGAATGTAGGTCACTACTGAATTTTAATTTGGACCTTCATTTTTGGTTACTTTAATGGCGTATATTGCAGGCCAATATATGGTTCCTGAGATAAGATTTCTACAGAGAATTCTTAAATTACAATTGCTTGTCCGAGGAACCACTGTAGTCTTCTTGATTAAACGATAGGGTTCGTTTCAGCTGGCGTTGACTATTGCGCTTTCCTGAAAATCTGTTATCGCACAGGCTCGGGCAGCAGGGTTGAGCGGCACCCAAGAGAGGGTGCTGAAACATGTCAGAGCAGCAAAGCGAAGCCAGCGGTGTCGTTCAAGCAGGTTTGCTAGCGGCATGGTAAATCTGGTGGCACAACCAACAGCAGGAATGGGCATGTGGCTGGGAAGGCTTGGTCTGGGCTCATCCGACATCTCCACAGGGCTGGCGTGGGTGACATCCGTTGCTAGCTGTGGAGTTTGTACTCCTGCGTTTGGTCATTGCCTCTGTTGCCCATGGTAACAGCTCTGCGCCGTGCACATTCCCGTGTCGTGCTGGGTAGACTGAAATAAAACTTTCACTCTGCAACCAGGTATTGTTTCTTATCTCCTCCCTGGTAAAGGACGCTAGACACGCTGACGTGCCACAAACCACTTGATCATGTTGGTGAGGCTTTTTACCACGTAGAAATAGAAGTTTATTTGTAGGTACCACATGCGGAAACTGAACAGCAGAATCTCTTCTGTGACTTTTGGTCAATGGAAAATCCGCTGTTGTCTTCGCTGAGCACAAGGGTTCTTCTGGCACTTTGGCTCTGTAGCAACAAGCTTGTGTTTTACTCAGGTAAAATACAGCACATGCTCTAAAGCCCAAACTTTTTGATTTGCAGACTTACACTCGTGACCTGTGACCAGTCAAGCGTTCACCTTTTGGTAGGACACAGGCTGTTTCAGTATTTTCTAATGCTGATGTGGAGCAGGTCCCAGTTCTCCCGCCTGTGAGTAGAGGGAAGTTAGAATTTATGCTGAAGGCTGCGAGTAGTGCAGCAGCAAAGAAGAAAATTTCCAGCCTCAAGTGAAAAGATACGATATTAGTTCAGTGTCTTGATCCAATGCTTCGGAGAAATAGAAATCGTGAATAGAAGAGGATAGACCATGTAATTTGTTTCCTTGCCAATCTGAGACGGTTGTCTCACATTTTATTGAGTCTGGTTTCAAAACTCATGAGGAACAGAGATCACAGTAGTTTCTTTGAGAAAGCCAAATGCTTTTCAATTGGCAAGAAGCTTTCCTGGGTATCCATCCCCATTTATCCCTTCTAATGGTACCTTTGGGCCAGCCTAAGTTTCTGTTTTGTTGTTTGTATTTCATTGATATTTTCTCATCTCGCCGTTGGACAAAGCTGTACGTATTCATCTTCCTTTCTAATAAAATTTCTCCAATCTCCTAGCAAATTGAAAGGAATTTAGAAAAGGTTTTGTCAACATTTGTTTAGGGATGGTTGGAAGACAGGAGGAGAGGGGGAGGATATCACAGTCACTTTCAATTACACACTTTGAAGAAGAATAAAATACTGTGAGCAGCTCTGGCTCAACAGTGAAAGTTGCACAACAGTTGCAAAGGGGTTTGGTTTGGTTTTTTACTTTCTCAGTTTCAAAAACTTCAGCTGTTTCTATCTAATGTGGCAATTGCTGTCTAATGCTTAAAATCTTGTGTATGGGAACAGAGGAAGCACCACTTTGTAAGAAAAGGCAAGAACTTTTTATTAGTCTAGTTGAAATCTTGAAAGTCCTATCATTGTTAGTGCAGATCTAACTGTTACAGAAAAAAAAAAAAATGCAGTTAAAACTGTTCTGCACGCACTCCTCTGTCCCTGCCCCTGGTCCCGGGTGATGCGCTCCCCCTTCCACTGCTCCTGGGGTCCTAATGCTGGTGGATTCGTGACAGCATTGGAGAGGTAGAATCCTTTGCTAGGAGTAAGATGTTCATGTTGTTGTGTTGCTTTGCTTTCCCTTCCTCCTTCCCTCTAGGATCCATTTAGGGTTGGTTTTACATGTTTGCTAAACATATTTTTAAACCTTCCATTTTCTTCACCGGTCCCCAGCTCTGGGTTAGCTCCAGTTTTATTACACATGGTACCCTTTGTATATGTTAGGTGCTATTTCTTTCTTCACTTTGCTACCTGTAGGACTAGTTTTGTCCAGCTACAGGTCCGTATTTATTTTTATTTTTAACCTGGGCACTGGTGAGTTGTTGCTAGTCGTGGGATCTCCGGTTCCCCACCTCTCATCCCAAGCCTCTACTCCTCTGCGCCGCATCCTCCATCTCCACTTCACACCACCTCTGCTATCACACTAGGACTTTCTCTCTCCCCGCCACACAAATTAGAAGTAAAACTGATTAGCCATAGGCAACGCTGTCAATTAGAGAAATTGCTGTCATGGCTAAACCAAGCAAAGCTACAGGCAGGTTACAAGAGATGCAGACAGAGCAGGCCTGGCAAGCCTCAGTCCTGAGGCCTTGCAAATTCACTAGGAACCTTATGGCCTCTTGCTGTGCCGCAGGGCTGTGCGGTTGCACCAGGAACGCAGCGTGGGCTGTTGCAGACTTAGTTCTTCAGCATCCGCATCTCTCCGGCTATCGTCTAAACACCGAGCTACTTGGATCTCTCCCATACTGAGAGTCTGAGACTTCCATGGATCCAACCGGGAGACCCTGGAGATGATTTCCATTACCTCTCAAACACAATTGGAAGGTCAAATGCTGATCGTTCCCTAGTTTTGCTTTACCTTTTGCTGTAAATGTAACTGAGCTTAAGTTTTGTCTTCTACAAGTTTCCTGTTTGCCTGATGATATTTTGGGTTGATTTTTTTTCGTTCTTCAACAGTATGTTTCTGTAATTCTTGCTTGTATTCCTGTAGTCTGTTTGAACTTTACTTCCATTTTCAGCAGAAATAATATTACTGGAAATGCAGTTTAGTTTGTTAGGTAGACCCCTTCTAGAATGCTATGGAAGGTGCAAAATTAAAGCAGCGGTTGCTCCACTGGTTATGCTTCCATTTAGCAATTTTAGCACAATTTGTTCAGGTTCGAGTTACTTTAGTGTTTTAGCCTAGTTTTTTTGACCATGTGACTTTAATAATGATCAAAACCAAGTTCTGATGTGATTAGAGATAAGAATTGCAGCCATGGCAGCACAACTGAGTTAATGCAAGTAATGCCATTTGTAATTCTGTAGATCCCTCGTATGGTTAGATTTATGCGACTGTGCCCATAGCAAAGGAAGGAGATCTATCCGTGCGCTCAGCAGGAGTGCTTTTTTTTGTAGGAGGCCTTGCTCGAAACTTCTGTGTATATAAGTACTTATTGTATTTTATACAAATATAAAATGTGCATGCTAACTTCTAGTGGTGGAAGTAACATAAGAATTCTGGGTTAGGAGGGAAAGTTTGGGTAAATCTCATTTCGTAGCTGCAGTAGCCTGAAGTCTAGTCCCTATGCCTGAAAGTCTGGCCTTGAGCTCTCTTTAAAAGGTGATTCGTAATTTCCCAAAGGCTCTGTAAAGATGTAGTAACACAAAGAGATGGGATATAGAACAAAAGCAACAGCTGATTGAGCAGTACATTTGCTGAAAGTAGCAAGTGGAATTTTAACTCCTGACTTGCTCTCTCCAAGGAGCAATCAAGGTGTAAGAACATCAGGAGATGTTTTTGCGGATAATTTCTCCACCCCTAAAGACTGTCTGTGTCTCCCTTGAACTGATCACCGAGTTTCTCTGGGAAGCTTAGCTGGGAGTGTGCATACTCAGGCCTGACTCTGTGTGCATGTATGTGCACACGTAATAGTACCAAATGGTACCTTTTTTGTTCAAGCTACTTTACTCAGCATAGGAAAAATTTTCTTTTCCAGTTTGTCGTTATGAAGAAAGGTCTGCTGTATGTGAAGCATACGCAGATGAAGCTCAAAGGAGAGAGCATCTTTAACACCCAGTAACTGTTAAAAGTAGGGGGTTTTGCATTATCCTATTGTCAACATTTTAACACTGTAGCAAGAGGCTGAAGTCTAGAGAGCTGCTGTAGATGAAAGGACGCTTGTCTGTGACAGATCTGTGACTTCCTACCTTGTCTTTGTGAAAGTCTGTGTCTGTAGCACATGTATAGCTCACAGGATGGCCAGCAATTCAGGTTTATCTCTGGTAATTTTGTAGGTGCTGACCTGTTTCTATCATTTTCTTTGCTAAAGCAGCGACTCAGATGAGCAAAATTTGAGGTATTCACTGTTTTTCAGCTAGCTTTTGTTTAGTGATGTAGAATGTTGGATAAATGTCCTTGATTCCAAGTGCAGGAAAGCAGTATTCCCTTGAGGTGGCTGAACTGGGGGGCTGCTGAAAGGAAGTTAATCCTTTGGAACAAGTGCGTGGTGTTATCAGGGAAAGATTCCCATTCGTTTCCAATGTCCCTTGCTTGATGGAATATCCAGTAATCCGGTCAGGATTTTAGACTTCTCGGCCTAGCCTGAAGTAGATTGTAGCTCAGACATTTTGCAACACCACTGAGTGACTGGTGGGACTGCATGAGGAATGTTGTAGGTGTGTTATAGGTGTGTTGTGCTTGGTGTTGCTCTGAACTCTGATACTCTCTTAAGGTATGCGTTTCAAAGAGTTGCTTTGCTAAGGTAGGTTTATACTCATAACACCTCCTCAGAGGAAAGCACACATAAGGCATAAGTGTGGCGTGGATACAGGATAATGTGCCTTGGGAGGAAGAAGAGGACCAGCAAGTGTGGTGGGATTATCAAGAGCCGACTCAGGTGTGAGTCACTATTAGGAGCACAGATGCTACTCTCCAGAAAAGTTATCTGTGTCTGCATCAGGGGAACGAGTGACCTGCTCAAGCCACGCCACAGATGTGCAGACCCCTGGGGTTTACATTGCCCTGTGCTATGAGCTGTCTGTGTCTGACTGCTGGTCCCCTGAGAGAAGCTGAAGGGAGGACACGCCAGAAACAGCTCAATTCTTGCTCTGTTCTCTGAACTACCTGTTATTCTCTTTGTGCGTTGAAGGTCTCTCCCCTGGGGAACGGGATAAAATAAAACAAAGCTGTCCCTTGGTCAGACCTGATTTTTCTCCATGTAGGCTGTTTGCGATGCAGGCGCCTCATCACATGTGCGCGGACCCCGGTCACTGGGGACTGCTCTCATGAGATGCCCTGGCTCGCTGTTGCTTCTCAGGTCCCTGCAGCAGGAAAGGTCTGAGCTCTGGAGCAGGCTCCGTGGGGGAGATACTCGGTGTTTTTACAAAGCACCCTTACTGTTAATTCGGGCTTATCGACTTGCAAGTATATATGCAGCATCTGGTAAGAACCTTTAAAGCAGAGGAATTGTTCAGCTGAATATGCAGATCTAGTGCTGATACAGATGGTGTGCCCGTTGTGCTTGTGGATCCAAAGATACTCAGCAGACTATCAGTATGTACAGTACGTCTATTTTTCTTGGCAGTGGGGACAGTAGCTGCAAAAATAGTTGTGACACGTATGTAAGCAGATGAGGCAATTAATTATAGTGCAGCATATTGAGCATGGTGGTTAGGAAAGCTAGAGTTTCAGGTTTCTGGAGTCTGAGCTGTGGCACAGCTGTGCTATCGGTGTTTTTGTTTTGCTGTTAATGGGTGACTCCGTGATACTTGCTCAGCTTTGTGGATTGCGGGCAGCTGGGTGACAGTTCTCCTGCTGGAGAGGCCGTGTCTGAGAGGCCGGAGTCTGGTGGCTGCTCAGATAGGCTGACTGTGGCAAGGTGGCCATTGTTCATCTTTTCATTGTCTGGTTCTGTTGTGTGAAGGTGGCTTTTGCAGTGCGAGTTGTTCATAACCAACTTGGATTTACTATTCTGGGGTGTCCAGAACAGAGGCCCAGCCAAAGCAGGTGAGCCCCAAAGTAGACAGCAATTGTGAAATCCTACCAAGGCTCGCTGGAGTGTTCCCTTTCAGAACAGCCTAGGGAGAAGATGGCTTGCTTTTCAGATCAGTGGGCTTTGTGTAAATTGACTAAATCTTTAATTAAATAAATGATTGGCATACACCATTATCTTCAGTTTTCAAGCACTGACAGAGAATTAAATGCATTATGAATCCTTCCCAATGTATCTCAAAAGATGTGAATCCATTTGAGGTTTGTAACTGAAGCTTATTCATGTTAAAATCTGTGACGTGTGGTAAATAAACTTGGGTTTCAAATAGCTACAATTCACTCACTACTATTTGATTGTGTAATTCCCATAATATGGTCTACTCCTTGATTGGATTACTTCAGTTGGTGTTAAAGCATTAATTTTACAGTACTGTATACGCCAGGGGCTCCAGACAGCCAGTTTTCGGTTTCTGTCAGTACTGGGTTGCAGCCAAGACCAGATTCTCTTCCCGTCGAGCATTTGTACACTAATGAAGGAAAGAGCGAGCTCTTTGGAGGCAGGAATTTCAAAGTGGATGAGAATAAAAGGCGAGGAGGTTGAGTGACTGACCTACAGGCAGGCAGCCGCTCAGCAGCGGGGCGTGCCGTGGAGCACAGGCGGAGTGGTTTCCAGTCCTCAGGGCTCTCCAGCATCACGTTGCCTGCAAATGTCTATGCTTTTAACACTCCTGGGTTAGTGACGTATGGAGAAGTCAATGCAGTCAAATCAAGGCTTATTTCTGATTCTTAATTAATTAATTTTCTGCCTAAATAAGGCAAATTGTTCTGGGATGGAAGGAGCTGAATGAGTTCTGATCAGAAGGCTCTTCTAGTCTGTGAAGGGAGCTGGCAGTCCAGTTATATCTTCTAGCAGAGGTTGATTGTGTTTGGTTTTTGTACTATCAAATTCAGCTGGAAATGAAAAAGACATGGGAAGGGTTCTACCTTCTGTACTGCCTAGTTGCCTCAGACCTCAGCTTAAGGAGATGGGTAGCAGCAAGGCTACAAGACAGTGCCTTTTATCAAAGAATGGGTTTTTTTCCAGGTGGGTGAAAGTTTCCGAGATGATGCTTTTGAAGAACTCTAAAATTTTACCTTGAATCCCCAAGTCATGCTATTTATTGCAACAAATTTCTATCTGTTACATTTTCTATACGTAACACTTGCCTGGGTACATTTGAAGTTGATAGAGGAGGGCTCTATGAAGTTTGAACTGCTGATAGTTATGAGCATAGTTGTTAGAAAGGTCTGAATTGATTTGCTTTTTTGTTTCAGCCTTGTGGATGGTGGTAGAAAAATCAACAGAGCTCTTAACAAAACGCTCAGTGAGGTTTCAGTCTTATGGCCAGAAGAAATTTAAGCATACGTCAACTTTTCTGTAATAATTGCAACATGTTGCTAACGTCTCGCTTCCCCTGTCAGTGCATTTCTCTGCAATATGGGTGGTTGATCCCTGGTTCAGTTGTGCTGACAAACACACACAGCCTCTGGAAAGTCAGACAGTCACGCTTCTGTCTTGACATTACTTTCCTCAACTTTTACGCTGAAAATGCGTCACTCGTTTATTTGTGCAACAAAGTTGTATCTTCTGAAGTGCTGACTAAACTGCGGTTGACTTTGAAGCGCTGGGAGTGAGTGTCGCTGCTGTAGATGTCTGTCAGTCCTCACCTACCAGTCCCAAAGCTTTTTGGCAAACTCTCGGAGAACTAATGAGCTGCAGAGGCAGGAACGGGAGCGGGCTTGGAAACTGTGGAAGTTTGAGCATGCTCTGTGCTGCTGTGGGTTTCTTTAAAGATAGGTGGAAATAGGTTGCCCATGTTCTTTAGTAGGAATACAGAATATTTGAAAGTTCATTATGCAAATCCATTTATTACTTTAAGAAACTGTTTGGGGGTGGGGTGGGGATTCCACTTCTGCCTGAGGAAAGTGTCCAAGTGAGTCTGCAATACAGAAAGCAGAAGATAGCCAAACTCTTGTTGACATAAAGAGGGTGGAAAATAAGTGATGTTCTTTTTAACATAAACACCTCCTGTTTTTCAGGGGATATTGTGATCTGTGGGCTAGAACAGAGGAATCCTCAGTAAGCCACGCATATGCTTGTTAACGATAAGCAGTGCCAGAGAAGGTGCTGCTGTGCAATGTGATAGCATTTGTCTAATTTAAGACAACAATAAACTGACTTAAAAAGCACAGTGGGGGAAGGCTAGACTGTTTAATTTGTTGGCAAGATATTTTTCTGAATTATGTTGGTTACTCTTATGGTTTTATGAAGAGAGATGGACACTGCAAAAGCTCTGCTTGTAGGGTTTAGTTTATGTCCCTGGCAGGATTCAGTATGGAATCGGTAGCAGATCCTTTTTAGGAGAGATTGTTGCACGGTGGTGACCTTGGGTGCTGTCTCTCAGCCTTTGTGCTTCAGCTGAGCTTTCTGTAGGGTGCAGAAGCAGACCCCCCTCCCCCATGTGGGCCCCTGCCCGTGCTCTCCCGGGCTGAGGCTTTGGGCTGTTACGAAGCCGGCCGGTCGCGGCTGTGACCAGCACGGGGCAGTTCTGGTAGCAAACACAGGGCAGCCATGAACCATCAAGGGCTGAAATTTTTTCGGCTGGGTGTCACCCTCAGCTGAACCTTCGGGGGAAGCTCAGGCTAGCAGGAGGCTGTCATCCCGGTGGAGCATGGCGCTTCTGTCGCCAATCTGGGAAGCAGCTGGTGGAGGAACATGGGGCTGTGGCTGTCATGGAAGGAGCGTGGTGGGAAGGCTGCCCATGGGTGTCCCCAAAAACGTGGCTGCGACAGTCCCCAGACGGCGTGGGTGTCCCACATCCTTAGATTTGCTCCTTTTGTAGCCAAATTCTCCAAACATTTTGGTTGCTCCAGGCACTGAATATTGTTCCGCAGATGTGGAGCACCAGTGAAGTTCTATGTGGTATTGTGTCAAATGAAAAACAACTGCCCTGTGCACCCATTAGAGCAATTGATTTATAAACGAGAATTATTTGTGGTGGTTAACCTTGGGCATGCCTGGCTGAACACCATTTCATACCGTTATGCTCGTATTTCATTGAACTTTTGTAGGCTGTAATGAGCTCGAGGCACTAGGGTTTCATATGGCTGGGGAAGTTGCTCCAGACATATCTTGGAGCCTGTAGCTTTTTTCCTGTCTTACAGAAGGCAGATGGAAAAGGATCCTGTCCTTTAAAGATTTAGCTTGGTTTTGAGGTAAACCTCGAACTTTTTTTCCCCAGTGATGATCAAGAGAGTAGACATTCTGCATCCGGTGCGAATATTGACAGAAATTGAGTGACTGTAGTTGGCAGCGGGTTTTGTGGTGGCTTCAGAGGTTGAGTCTGTGCTGTGCAGACAGACAAGGAGGCAGGGCAGTCGGAGGATGTTGAACAAGCTGCATGTGCTGGTGCTAACTAAAAATCAGAGCTAAAAAACGAAAGGCCTGGAGGCCAAGCACTGCCACTGAGGTCTGGAAGCTCCTAGAGCACTGCAGAAGTTGGTGTGTCTCAATCAGCTACTGACGCTTGCCCCAGCGGGCAGCAGGAGGAAGGTGATATTGGGGCTTTGGGACTGTGACTAGTTTCCAAAACTTGGAAATGTTTGGTTCATACAAATTTGACCAAGATGGGAAAAGTGAATTCTTAGCAAAGAATCAGCTCGGTTTTTCTTGTTGGTTTTGAGGTATTTTGGTTGGTTGTTTTTTTATATGACGTAGCTGTTCCTGCCAGAAAACTTGTTTTGTTTCAGATGGAGATGGGAGTTGGAAGTTGGAGGAGGACGAGAACAGCAGGAACTGAGAGCAAATTGGTAAATTTGGCCTGCTGTTGTGACACGTGTTTATGGTGTGAGTGGGACCTGCAGAGCCTGATTAGCACATTCCCAGCAGAGAGAGCGGTTTGCACAACGGGAGGAACGGCAGAATTAGAGTTAGCTCACTGGGTATACAGCGTGTCGAAAAAACACGAGCAGGGGGCAATCATCAGGTTGTTTTTAATGAGTCTGGCAGCGGTCAGTCTTTTGCAGCGAGATCAGAAGCAGTAGCTGAGGGCTGTTGTGGCTTGACAGCTTTTCAGGAAGCGTCGGATTGAACTTTGATTCCACAGGAAGAAAACCATCAGTTACAGATCGCCATTGTTCTGAGGCTCTGCATTTCAGCTGCTGGTTAAAAACAACCAGCTGCAAATAGGAGGAGAAATCCTAAAGCTGGAAATAGGGTTTCTAATTATTGGAGGAGTGAGGGTATTGATAACCCTTTTTTTAAGGACAGAATCAACTATTATGAAGTGAAGAGTTGATGAAGAGAGGAATTAGATGTGTATTTCATGGTAGAAGCTGGGAGAGATGAGTCTTCTTCTGGCATCTTACCCTTTTTGGATGTGGTAAGCTTGAGAAGGAGCAGAAGCTGAGGAATAGTAGGGATGTCTGAAAATCAGCCCACGTGCACATGTCAGGAGCACCAGGCTGTAGCTGCTCTGCAAATAGCTGCTCTACTGCAGATCCATTTCTGCTTAATGAAGTCGCTTGTTACTCAGCACGTGGTATGTGGAGAACACCAAGCTCTGTGAATGAAGTAATGATTGATCTGAGCTGTGTGTGAATTTCTTCACACTATTGTCATTCCTCCTGCCGGTGTCCTGAACACAATGAAGTGTACTCGGATCCTGTTTTAGGACCTGCTCTCGGGTGATTATTCAGAGCAAATGGCTGGAACTTATTTCTTTTGAAGGAAAGTATTGAAAACCCTTTAAAAGCATGTCTGTCATAATAATGAGTATTCGTACTTCTGTACCCTGAGGCAGTAAGTGTTGATTGAAGTGAACTAGTGTGACGTGTGCAGGTTCTAAGCTATACAGTTCCTGAAGGTTAGAAGGTAATACATGGTGGTATTATGCATAAATGGTAACAAGAGAAGCTGTGCAGTAGCTTTTTTAGGAGGGAAGACTACATTCTTGCTGTGATAAATGGTAACACCAGCAGTGACAAATTTTACTTGTGGCAAGACGCTAGGAAAATTGGTGACTGACTAGGAGGAGTTCATGAGACAGTAGTTGTCCAGGTTTATCTGGCAGCTCGCTCTGGAGTGCGTTGCATTATGATGAGTGACTGGGAACTGAGCAAAATTTTCCTGTATAATGAGAGTGCGATTTAGGCGCGTTTGGTTTGACAGAGATGGAGCTGTGTGAATCACAGCAGATGCGAGGGCTGTAGCGGAAGCAGGGCTGAACAGCCCAAAGCAGGCTCAGTGTGCCGTTGTAAAAGCTGGGACTGTGACCCGCACCTTGGACGATGCTTCATCACTTGACTTCAGCAGCCCATGGCAGAGCTGTGTTGCAGAACTAAGTGCTTTATTCAGTGCAGTACAAAATCCAGATGTACTGCATCAAGAACCTTCTTCATTCCACTTTCTGTTTTCGAAGAGATTTCACTCTATTTCAAGGAACAAGCTCAGTTTACTAGATGATTCAAACAGGAGAGTTATTCTGTGCTTGCCATAGAGCTTTCATCATGGTATTCCAGCAACAGAAGAGATGCTTTCTTCAGAGCTGCCCCCTTTGGCAGTTTAGATTAAGCCAAGACCTATTTTTATGAAGCGGGAAAATGATAACATTTCTCGGTTATGAATGAATATGATTTCAGTAGGAGAAACTCAGTATGTCTTTGTAGAGGAAGATGAAGTATTGTTGTTCTGTTAGAGCTCTTTGAAGGAGCAGACTGAGAACAATGATCTGCTTGATGTGGTGTTTGTATTTCCAAAAGCTGGAAAAAAAGTCTGAAGGCTCTGAAAGTACACAAGCTGTTACAGAATAAGCATTTGTAGATTAATATCATCTAGATATCTGTTGTAACTAATTGGGTTATAAAACTCCAGGCACTTACAGGTATTATTGACCAGATTTCATTACTGGTAGCGTAACTAACACTTGTAGCATTCACTGTGTTCAGAAATGATCTGGAAAAAGTGCTGAATTAGGGAGGAAACAGTTTGAATTATTCCCGTGTTGAAATGACACTGATGCTGTGAGTGTAAATACAGAGTTTCAGAAAATATGATGGATGAACAGTACAATGCCAGATGAAACTCAATATTGATAGACACAAAGATATGTGTTGAGGGAGAGAGCCCTAGCTGTGTAGGTGGGTTTAAAATAAGCTATTATTGCTTATGAAAAAGATTTTTGAATAATTTTGAGTATTTCTTAGATATCATAGAATAGTTTGGGTTGGAGGGGATCTTTGAAGGCCCTCTAGCTCAATCCCCTGCAGTCAGCAGGAACATCTTCAGCTGGATCAGGTTGCTCAGAGCCCCGTCCAACCTGGCCTTGAATGTTTCCAGGGATGGGGCATCGACCACCTCTCTGGGCAACCTGTGCCAGGGTTTCACCACCCTCAGCATAACAACTGTGTTCCTTATATCCAGTCTAAATCTGGATCTAAATCTCTTTTAGTTTAAATTCTACCTCATTTCAGTTTGAAGCCATTACCCCTCGTCCTATCGCAACAGGCCCTGCTAAAAAGCCTGTCCCCATCTTTCTTACAAGCCCCCTTCAAGCACTGAAAGGCTGGAGTAAGGTCTCCCTGCAGCCTTCTCTTCCCCAGGCTGAGCAGCCCCAGCTCTCCCAGCCTTTCCTCCCAGCAGAGGGGTTCCAGCCCTCGGATCATTGCTGGGGCCTCCTCTGGCCCCGCTCCCACAGCTCCAGCTCTGTCCTGTGCTGAGGGCTCCAGAGCTGGACACAGGACTCCCGGGGGGGTCTCAGCAGAGCGGGGCAGAGGGGCAGAATCCCCTCCCTCACCCTGTGCCCACGCTGCTGGGGATGCAGCCCAGGGCACGGTTGGCCTTCTGGGCTGCCAGTGCACATCAGTAGCTCATGTCCAGCTTTTCATCCCCCAGCACCCCCAAGTCCTTCTCGGCAGGGCCGCTCTCCATCCCTTCGTCCCCCAGCCTGTGTTGATACATATGTCCATATCAGCTTAATGGTTAGGCAGCGTACAAAAGAACAAGAGAAGGTTAGGAACTACTTGTGAAAAGACTAGAGAATGCAAGATGCCACTCCTGGAATGCATCACTCGAAGGGAACGGAAGAGTGCACGGAACTCATCTCAAGGGTGTATTGGAGCTGGGGAAGGTGCAAAGAGGGGAGCTCAAAAGTGTTATACAGCTCACATAGAGGAGAGGGGAGATGCCGAGGTCACTTTTCTTCATGGAAAGGACAAATGAGGAGAGCATGGCAGATGTCTAAAGTTCTGGACTGTTGAGAAGAATAAATGAGGACATAAACTTTGTATGTAAACACTGATGTCTCAGTCTTCCAGATCCTGAAAGACGGTGAAATGGCAAAGTGGGGCTCCAGTATGGAAATGCTGTATCATCCCAGATTGCTCGGGGTTTGTTTGGTCCCTCCTGCCTACCTTGTGAATACCACCATGCTCCTCTACCAAATGATCACACTGAAGGTCCTCGGGTAAAAGCGTGAGCGTCTGGGAGTGCGCCTAGAGCTGTGTGTTGCAGTGCCCCGTCCCTCACCGGCACCTTGCTGAGCCGTCTCCACCACCTCTGATCTGCCAGCTGGTAAAGTGGTTGCTTTTTGTCACCGTCACTGTGAGCTCTGAAGTACAAACACATTCGTGTAGTAC
The DNA here is from genome assembly GCF_030867145.1 of Opisthocomus hoazin. NCBI lineage: Eukaryota > Metazoa > Chordata > Aves > Opisthocomiformes > Opisthocomidae > Opisthocomus > Opisthocomus hoazin. Next base: position 2,966,608 of record NC_134417.1, on the reverse strand, counting down.
AGAAGGACAGCAGGTTCTCTTTGGCTTTAAGTACCATGCAGGAATCATTAACAATGATCAGTTGTTGAGTAACCTAGTTCATAAAAGCTCTGGATATTTTTTTCTAGCCTTTTCCCTATAGATGTCTTTAATTCCATGGGTGCTTTATTATTACTTATAGATACTGAAAATTCATTGGGCCACCTTTTTATTTAGTTTTATTTTGTATTATATGATGATCACAGTCTCAAATACTGTATCCTTAAGCACATGTCTGAAGCTAAATTTATACCGAATAATGAATCATACACTGGGTTCTGCAGAGAAATAACGCTCATGCTCAGAATCAAGAAGTCATGCGGCACCTCTCAAATACTTTGAGCAGCAAAGCAGAGCACCAACCTTTAACTTCTGCTTGTAAGATTGATTTTTTTTTTTTTTTTTTTTTTTTTCCCCAATGCCTCGGTACATCTAATTAAATGATTTTTCCCTTGTGTCATCAGAGGAAGGCAATGAACAGTGCCAGTAGTGTTGGTAATGCATTACATGAGCAGAAGCAGTTGCAAAGATATATTTTTCATGTGTAATTGATATCGACAGGACTGTCAGCCCTCTTTTGGGGTTATGTTGTTGTTTATGAGCGGGAGGAGACAGGTTTCTGTGTCCGTAGACTTACGTACCTGATGGCCTGATGCATGGAGCAGTGAGTAGTGTAATCAAACTCTGGTTTGCTTGTAGTCTACCTCCAAGAAGCTTTGGACTGTCTTTAGCTGCTCCTTGGAACTGTTCAGCACGTGATACTCTGAGTGCTCTTGGAGGGTGGGTTCTCCGTTGCCTAGTACTTTGTTCACATGGATTCCTTCCCTCCAGGCTCATTGAAAATGCCGCCCTTTTAGGACAGGAATGTGCTAGATGCTCTTGGCTCATGGCATCTTTCATACTTTAGAAACCACTGGGTTAAAATTGAGCCCACTGAATTCCATAGCATTGTTTTTGTCCTTACTGCAGGATTAATATTTGAATTTCTGCTTCGGTCTGAATTTAGCACGTTCTTAAGATACTTTAATACTTGCTTACAGTTAAGAATTTCTGTAAACCATTCTAGAAAATCCATTAATCATTTCCAAAATACAAAAGAGTAGTGCAGCTAAACTGAACTCTCCCTTTCTATCTGCTCTACAGATTCAGCTTCCAAAGGGTTTCTGTAACTGTTGACATTGGAATAAGGCAAAGGCGACCGGAGAGCTGCACTCTGGGAACACCGCATTGCTCCTCTCAGACAGCAGCTATCGTGTCTAAGGTAAAGGATGTAATAACAAGAGAAAAAGTGGGCTTGTACTGTAGCAACAAGATGCAGTTGCTTGCATGTTTAAATACATTCTTGATAGTATTATTGCATAGTAGGTTTACATTTCCCATACTTTTGCCTCATACTTCTCTCTGCGGTGTGTATTTGATGTTGGGAGGAATCAGGTGTATCAGATTATTACTAAGCAAAAGTAGCATAGAGAAGATGGTATTTCTTTTCTGCCAGCCCCTCCACAAACCCAGAAATGATCCTGGAAAAGAAATTCTCTCAAAAGAGGAGACCAGTCCTTAAAAGGAAGGCCAGGACACAGGTGAAATGAGGGCAAACTCATCCAGCCGCAGAGACAGGGCCGGAATTAGGGTCCAAAGTGTGTAAAGATGTATATAAAAATAAATAATGTAAAGGTAATTTAGCTACGGACCGTGTTAATCAAGGAGGGTGGCTCTTTCCAGCCTGTGTTTGAATGAACATTCTTAGGCTCAGTAAAAAGCTCTACAACTACAGTATTAAAGTAGATTACATCTTGAAGTCAGTGATTTATCTGAATACAGAGACTATCAATGCTCAGAGGTCACAGTTGTACTGAGAGCACAGGAGGAGGAGAAGATAGAGGTGGCTTCCTTTTTCCTTAACCCCTACCTGCTGGCGTGACCAAGACATGGGTGCCGTGTAGAGGTGATTTAGGATTATTTAATCTTACTCTTGCTTGCACCAATGCTAGAAGGATAATAGTTCAGCCCCCTCTTGCCAGAGCACATTTGCTATTGCCTGTAGTTGGTACCAGAACTGCTTGTGGATGACAGACAGTGGACTTGCGGATTTCTTTTTATCTGGAGGTTTAAAATCTTGCATGCAGGGGTTATGCAGGAAGTGCCAGTGAGAGTTTAAGCTTGTTTTCACTGCTATTTGAAATATTAGGTCAAGCTGTGTGCAGTAAAATAGGTAAATGTGGAGAAGCGTAAAAAAAACCAAACTACTAACCCTTAGAGTACTGAAAATTATGAAGGCTTTAATTTGTATTATTAGTAGAGGGCTCATTTCAGTCCAAGTTGTCAGTACTGCAAGCTACTAAATCCGTTTTGCACGTCCTACCCTTCAGGAAGATGCAGGTCTGGTGGCTGCCTTACTCTTGAGGCTAGTGAAGAGGTATAAAGATGCACCAGATCGGAACAGTGTTGCACAAATAATTATTAGCATCCTAGTTCTAGATGCTTGTCACCAAAGTCTAAGAAATGTTTTGGATATCTAATAATTCATTACATTAGATTTAAACATGATAATTATTTAACCTTCAGTATGAAAGGTAAGCCTTAAGTCTGCTTAGCCTAAGTGCTGCTTTCAAGGCTTGTTTCTTACCAGCTATCTGTCTTTTTATTTGTTTCTGTTTTCAAGCAACTCGAGATTATTTTTTTTTTAAGTGGGAACAAGGTAGAGGAAAGAGAAAAATGATTCCTACTCCAGGCAGTTGCAGTTGAAATACATCTTTATTTCTTTAGAGAAGTAACTTTCTGCAGATAAAAACTACCAGCAATATAGTACCCAAAATAAAACAGCAAACACTAAGTCAAGTAGGAAAGTTATAAAATAGTGTTCCATTGCTGAATGTTAAATATTCAAATAAACATTGTAAAAACTTCAGGAAGACTTTATGGGGCCGTAGACCCACAGAGTAAAATCATTCAAGTTCTGCTATCAAACCACACCAATTGTTCAGCAGATTCTTGTCAGCCCAGGTAGAAAGTGAAGATCTCAGGGGAGGGGGCTACTGAAGCTGGTGTCGATGTGTGGTTGTCTCTCAGACTTCAGGTGTCCTGCCGCTTTCCCTATTACGCCTTGGCATGCGGAATCAAGGCGGCGATGAAGTGCACAGAAGGTTGATGACATAAATAAAATGTTTGCAGACCTCCATCCGTACCTGGCTGAAGGAGATGGGTGGTTTCACCTAGGTGTGCTGTTCCTGCCCTGGGCGGATGCTGCGTGTGCGCTGGTGAGTGCCACCAGGAGAACTAGGGAGGCTCTGGAGTAGGACTGCACGGGTAAAAAACTGCAAGACTGCTTGTAAAAATATGGAAGAAAGAGGCAGAATAATAGCAGGAAAAAAGGGCTTAACATTAATTTAGCAATTTTTCCCCAGATTAGTTTCTTTTTTTCTGTAGTTGAAGTGTGTTTAATGGAACAGAAGCCTTTAGGTAAGACTTCAGTGGAGGCATTAGTTGAATTTGAAGTGTTTTAAAGAGCTGGCTTTATTCTCTAGTGGTCTAGCATTCTGTGGCATTGTATTTCTGTTGCTGGAAGTAGACTTGTCTAGTAACAGATAGCAGGGAATGGTTTGTTATCTGGCGGTCAACATGCCTATATTGAACATATCTCCCAAAGCTTACATTCCTCGTGAAGAAATTGTTTGAAAACGTGTTGACAGAAGAACCGTTATATGTTCAGAGATGTTTTGACCACCTGCTCACCAAGTAATACTTTATTCTGCAAATAGTCTCGCTGAAATGAATGGGACTGTTTTATGGGAAAAAGGAAGTGGGAGTGGCAGAACCAGACTGGCAGACTCGGAGTAGTTGAACAAGATACTAGAAATAAAAAATACCTGTTACAGAGTCTCAAGATCCAATCTGCGAATCAACCACATTGTTGAACGGCTGGAATAGCTGGGGTATTTCCATCTGTAAACTCTGCTTGTGCACACACCCTGTTTCTGTCTGTCAGCTGTCTACTCATCTCACCTTACATGGGACGTGATGAGGAAAGAAGACCATCTACAGGTTGACTGGTAGTGCCGTAATGTTTTTTACCACAAAAGCAGATAACATATCTATCTGCGAGAAAGCTGGAGAGGACTTTTTACAAGGGCATGGAGTGATAGGACAAGGTGTAATGGCTTCAAGCTGAAAGAGGGGAGATTTAGATTAGATATAAGGAAGAAATTCTTTACTCTGAGGGTGGTGATGCCCTGGCCCAGGCTGCCCCGAGGAGCTGTGGCTGCCCCCTCCCTGGCAGGGTTCAAGGTCAGGTTGGATGGGACTCTGAGCACCCTGGGCTGGTGGAAGAGGTCCCTGCCCATGGCAGGGGGGTTAAAACTAGATGATCTTTAAGGTCCCTTCCAACCCAAACCATCCTATGATTCTGTGATTCTATGATCTAGGTAGCCTGAGCTTACTGAATCAGGTCACCTATGAAGTTAACCTGGATCCAAATACAGAAGTGACGTGGATTTTATAAAAAGGATACTGTGAAAACATGAATTTAAGCGGAGATACTAAACTCTCCAAAACTTCAGGAATTTTTAGTAAAACATGAGCTCAGGGTAGAAAATGTTCCAGAGAGAAATTGTACGGGTGTGATCCAACAACAGTTATTGCAGTAACAGTTATTTAATAGGCTATTTCTATAATCAAGTAATTGTTCTAGTAACTCTTTTAAGAGTCTGGTTTAACTTTAAATAAACTGAAGAGAGGAAGGATGGAAGTGCTTAAGTGTAATCAGTATTTTATTTTAAGACATGAAATAACACCTTGTATTTGTCATCCTGGACCTGAATTACAGGCGGGGACCTAATTTGTCTTCTGTTTTTTGGTTTTGGCTTGCACAAAGGCTTCTGTTGACTGAGAATAAAATGATCTTGTGGAAAAGACATGCACTTGGGGCTTGCAAGGTCTGTGCTTGGTTCTTAGCTCAGTATTCCCTGAAATCACTTAATCTGGATGTGTTTCCCATCTGTTCTGCTTTGCTAGGTGGCAAGCTTTTGTGACCATGTTTGCACTGAGGAATACAGGGCTTCCAAGGGTTACTCGGAGCCTCTTGTTGCTGTTGAAATGCACATGCCAGTGAAATTAATTCCTGGTTTACATCTTGAAGAGATTCGATCTTAATTATATGCAAGAGTATAGCCTTCATTTGCAAGGAATGGTGGGGAACATTTACCAATGTGTTCCTCCTGTGCAGAAAAGTGATGAAGTACGCATGCGGGGAATGATTTAAGAAGGATAGCAAGTTGTAGGCTCACAGAGGGCTGCTTGTAGGAGGGGGCAGAGCAGACCAGTTTTGAGTCACTCGCTTCAGCTCTTTGTGTCCTCGTGGCTTTGCGGTTAAATTTTTCAGCCACGGTGGCCTGGCCAGACGTGCCCAGGCCTCTTCCTGAGTACAAGATGCTGAAGTGCAGCGTTGGAGAAGGTTGAGTTGGAATGTCCATGGTTAGTTATGTATTCAAAGCAATTGTTACTAGTAATGAGGAGTCCCAAGGAGTTTATTCTGGCAATTAAAAAGGTTGTAACTATGCTTTTCTGGGTTTGTTAGAGAAGGATGCGTTTTTGCCTGGTGTTACCCTCTCGGATGCGCTGCACATTCAAACTTGAGAATCTCAAGTGTCATTGAATTAAAACCAGGGACTGTTACTTTAGTTGCTAAGGGGAAAGAAAAGAAAAAAATCCCAGAAATTTGTCTTGATCTCCTGCTGTGTTGCTAGCTCGACGCCTCCCCAGTCCCTGCCGTTGTAAGCTGCCGTTGGTTCTAGAGTTGTGCTGTGTCATGTAGAAGGGTAGCTAACCTTCGGTCTCGTGTGGCATGTTAGCTGCTGGCTTCAGACGAAGCTTTGCCTGGAACAGCCATCCTACGCTGCACAACTTCACTCAAATCCAGTTGATTCGAAGACAGATCGTGTTTTAAAGGTGTTAAATAGATACTAGCGCTGTGTGGTATGCACATTATTTGGCAATCTGCCTTTCTGATCTGTCTTAAAAAGCTGTTTAAAATATATATTCATCAGGTTTGTGTGCCCTGCCTCCCCTCATGCCTGTGGAGGTGTGGGGTGCCTATTTGTCAGGTAGTCAGGAAGGGTGGCTACTAAAATTACTGGCCATGCTTCACACAGAGTCGCTGTTAGAAATCCAGGCAAAAATTTGTAGACTCCGTATACAAGGAAGAACAGCTTCCATCTGATTTTATGAATTGTAACTCTTTGGAATGGGATTTTTAGCTGCTCTCATGGAGAGGTTTGCTACGGCCTGGAGTGCAGCAGAGAGCAAATGCTGTTCTGGGCTGTGGACGGGACAGAGAGAGGCCAGCGCTGAGCGTTTTGTAACATTCGACCTTACTGGGGATCACTTCTGTTCATGGGGAGTTGGGTGAAATACTCAAGGATCCTGTTTTTTTATCTCAGTGATAGGATGAATCAAAATGTGCCCTTCAAAATAGCCATGAAAGGCTTGGATTCGAGCTGAAAGATAAAGACAGAACTTTGTCTGCAGTTGTTCAAGAAGGACAAAGACTTGGTCACAGGGAGAAATCGGTAGTTTTTCTTCGCTGTCAAGTAACACAAATGATGTCGTGGAAAGCCATTTTGGTAAACAACATTTATCTCTGTTTCTCCATTTTCTGTGCTTGATGACAATTATTCATGCCAATTAAATATGCATTATCTGATTTGAAAATGTACTTGATCTTGTAAGTGCCCTCTCATCTATTAAAAGTTTCTTTTTAAATATTTGTTTAAGAGAAAGGAGCAGTGTTCTGAACATACTTCAAACAGATGACAGGCCACTTAAGATAAACTTGCTTCATATGCTTTTTATCCCAGGATCTCACAGTTAATATACTAAACCTCATAGCTAATATGGCTACCCTCAGGGAGCTTTGGAAACGATTCATTCTGAAGCACAGTGATCTCTCTGTGAACGTGGTATTAAAAGGGGGATGTTTTTTTTTTCAAAACCTCTCAGCCTCTGTGTACAGGGGAGTACAGTTTAGTGAGTATCAGGTGCTTTGAAAACACTCACCCACTGCATATTGAGCCAGTTAAATATATTTACATTTTAACATTTGCTGTCATTAAAAGATATTAACTAGTGTGTTCTAGGTAGGTGGGGCCAAGTGCTGGCTGCTGTTCAGCACGCTCCTTCTGAATTGGTTTTTGTGAATGTATTCATGGATATGTATGATTATATCAAGTACAGCGTGATGGATGCCCAAATCTGGAAGGATGCTTGTGGATATCAACGTGACTTTCACGTCTTAGGTCTTCCCAAAGTCGAGACTAGTTCCCATAGTGCTGACTCATCAGTGCCCATACCCTTAAGGGAGATGCTTCACTAATACAAGCTCATTTTACGCCGGTGCTTTGTACATGTGGGACTTCTTTTCAGAGGTGACAAAACCTGCTTTTGCCTGCTGTGAGGGAAACAGTTACCAACTGAGTGGATGTGAGAAGATTTTTGTATTTTTTTCTTAAGTCTTGGAGGTTTGTGTGGATAACATCACAGTACACAGAACAATATTAATGCTGGTCCATGTTTTCTCTCAGCCTGCTTTCATTGCTTTTCCAGCAACAAGAGGCTGCAATAATTTAGTCCAGCTGTAGCTTTCTTAAAAACTCATGAGATCAGATTAGTGTATGGTACGAATACGGTACATGGTGCTTCATGCTGTTCAGACAGGATCTACTGCTGCTCTGTTGGGTGTGAGCAGTGACTCTGGCTTGTGCTCTGTGGCAAAACCAGCCTGATCTTACCCTTGAATAGAAGGGGCCTGATGTGCTCTGCCATGGTCCCTCTGGACAGCCCAGTCTCCCAGTAGGAAGTGGAATAGAAGGTGAAGGCTAGGGCTGCTCTAATGAGGAGCTCCGATATTTTCTTGCACTTTAGAATTGGCACAGGTATCAGGTGGTTGCATGGAAGGAGCAAGGATTTGTCATTCAGCCCTGTTCCTGTGGTTTTTCAGTCTGGGAGAGGAAACCAAGACAGAAGACTTGCTTGTTTGTCTCCTAAACACTACACTTCCACCAGGACTGCATCTTTTGGAAAGGCCCCAATGTCAGCGAACACTGATCTCGTATTCATCCTTTGCCATGGATAAATTTTATCTTCTAATTTTATCTTCTAATTATCTTCTAATTTTTGGCTACAGAGTCGGTGTCATGGAGCATTTATAGACCAACTACCTGTACCTCCTTTCCTGGAGTACTAGAGACAAATCTTCTGCCCAGCTTTTCTAGCTGCCTAAACTTGTGCTGGAATCGCACCACCATTGGATTATCTCATGTTGTAGGTACGCTAGGGACAGATCTCTCTGGTCCTGCAGGTCTGTTATTCCTTTTAAGTTGATGAAGAGTGATGTTTCAGTCTGTGTTCCTGAAAGAAAAACCAGACCTGGGGCGGTGAGTTCAGGGGCTATTTCCTCTCCCAGTGCTATGTTAGGCAGAAAGATCCTGGTGTGAAGATTTAGCTGGGTACGAGGGTCTTCTGCTCTGTTTCTTGGTCTGAGAGTTAATAGTTTCAGCTACATGCCCAGGAGATGTGGAGCAGCTCACGGAGAGTGAGATTTCCTCCCATTCTCCATTAGTGCAAGCTCGCAGTGTGTATGTTAGACCCTGTGGCAAAGCTGGTCCAGCGAGCTTCTCTATTTTATCTCCTACAATGAGAACTAACACAGAGTGGATGCTGCGTAGATGGGTGCTTGACCCATCTGGCTTCTGACTTGAAGTACCCTCTGACTTTGCAGTGACTGAGCTTCTTTGAACTGTAACCACACAGATTCCGTACCTGTTTTCCATCCCAAGAATCAGAGATACTTGAAATGGAATTATTAAAGATATATATGGCATGTACATTTTTTTTTTCAGCTAGATGGAAAACTGCTTGTCCTGTGAATCATCAGGAAATGAACCTCAAATTGGGGTCTGTGTGTCTTGGTGAGTCTAAGATGAGTCTGAGCTAATTAAAAGGTGGTTGTAGCTTGACCTCAGTATTGGTGGTTTCCAGCTGCATAAGAGCCTGAGTGGATCTTGTTTGTATTTGTCTACACGCCTGTTCAGGCACAACGGGGAGGGTATTTGCAGGTATCCTGCCTATTAACTGTAGCTGCTGGGAGCGCTAATTGATTTGGATGTACAGGATTATTTTAGTGCGCATGTATGAATGATATATGTCTTGAATGAATGCTGTGTGGACAGTGCTTTACCTATGCTAAGAAATAAATATTGCTGATTTATTTTATTTGTAAAAATTAAAATCCTTGAGAATACTCAGGAATGTGAGAGGTTAACATAAGCAGAATGGTGAAAGTAAACACTCATTTTGAATGCCATAAGGCAACTATTAGAAGTAGGGGTCCTTTGTAAGACATTAAGGTAGATTTTAGATTTTCTAGTATTTCTGTATTCAAAATCCAGACCAAATATACTCATTTTTAAGTTTGACATTTGTCCATCTTGACTACGAATACAACAACTGCGGTGTTGTCGTCATAGAATCATGCATCATTTGGACACAAAACAGGCTTCCAAATCCTCTTTTCTGCAAGGCAATTGATCTTCTCATTAGTTGGAAATAACACTATGATAGGTAATCAATATTTAGTTGAAATACCAGCATCTCATCTTAGGCATTACTCATCCGTATTTCTGGAAAGCGTTCAGACTAAAAGCAAAATGTTTAGACTCAGCAGTCTATGGCAAATCTGCCCTCGTACATCCAAATCATGTGTACATGAGAGTTATTTTGAAAGTACAAATTACAGATTTGCATCTCTGAAGCTCGTGGTGCGTCAGTCTGACCTTACACTCCAGACGCTGTATCGGAACGTAAGGCAGTTGCTCTGAGTGCTGCTACATTTCCTGCTGACAGGGACTTAGAGTTGCTGCTGGGACCCTTATGAAAGAGTTCAATGACTATTGTTAAGCTGCTGTAGAGACTTGGTAGAAAATTACTGGTTTTCTCGTTGCACTTTTAAAAATGAGTCAGATAAAAATTGATGCTAGTATTGATTAGCATTCGGAATTGTGAAGTCAATTCAGTTTTGGCATTTTAAGAGAAAATGCATCTTCACCTACCCATTTTCCGTGAAGCTGAAAGAAGAGTCAAGCAACTGTCTGAAAATGTGGCTTCAGCTTTGAATGGATGTGTGACCTAGTATGGCCCAGCTCGGCTCAGGTCTGCGTGAGCTGTAATCAGACTAAAGGTTCTGTGAACACGAAAGCCTCTTTGTCACTTCTCTCTAATGAGGCTGTGTAAGTTCTACGCCAGCAGATGTAGGTCTCCAGTCCAGCTGAAGACCCTGCCTGACAACATCGCTTATGTTCTCTGGAGCCTGGATTCCCTTTAGATTTATTGGCTATCTCCTCTAGTTCTACATTTCTTGGCATTTTTTTTCTAAGTTTAATAGATGTAAACAAACACTACAATTATTGCATGCGGACTCTAAAGGATCATTTCTTCTGTCCTGTCTGCAGAAACAAATGGGTCAAGACAGCTGCTGAAACGTGTTTCCTTTTACCCCACCGTGGTTCCAGTATCTCCTCTGTTCACAGCTCAGTCCTGAGAGCCGCAGAGTCAATCCTGTGTCTAGGTCTGCTGGTGACAAGTTGATCGGAGCAGACTGTGTGTTGAACAGCTATGATGAAATGAGGTGGGATGTTTGAGACCAAAAGCGCCTCAGTCTCCCTTAGCTTAGGGTTGCCATATTTGTATCAGGAATGCTATAGACCATAGCATCAAAATTAAGTTTTTGCTTCTGCATGGGCCATTTCATTTCTTAATTAGTATAGCAGAGTAAAAGTATACATAGACTCGAGTCTGACTTTGGTATCAGCGAGGAAAACATTTGCAGATAGAAACTCAAACCCTGCAATGGCTGTTCTGTCATGGAAATGATGATTGCTGGGGTTTCTGTGGTGTTGGTTTTGTTTGCTCTTCTGACACAGAATTTCAACTAGTTTGAAGGGATAAGAAACCCTAAACAAGCACACGCACTGAAGGAGCTGCAGACTGCATTCTCGTTCCTCAGTAGTGGTTTTATGTGTTTTAAAATGCGGTTTGGACGCTTTATTTTCAGGTATGTCTTTTTGCACAATGCGATAGTGTCAACATTTCCGTGAGTGATACCTGGGTACCTAATGCAGGAATGGTTCCAGCTGCACTGCTTTTACATTCTGGGGATGTTTCAGTCGAGAAGCACGCGTTACTGTGAAGTGGCTTGCCGGGAATCGCTGCTTTTGTTTGTTCATCCACCAGTGGAAGCCTGCGATAAGGCTGAGTTTATACAGCAGTAATACAGGGTTTATGATACATAGAAAAAAGAATGTCTTATTAAGGCCAATAGCAGTAGAACCAGGGTGATTAGTATTCTCAGAACACTTTTGAGTTTTGAAGTGTAAATGACTACTGAAGTAACGCAAAGATTGGAAACAATCCTTTAAAAGTTTGAAGCTTAGTGTAACTTCGGATGCGGCTTTGATCTGAAGAAAGTTTGAAGTTGCACAAATTTAATTCTGCAAGATGCTAATGATTTTGCCAAACCTCTCCTAAAATCAAGTAAAAAAAACCAATCATATCACAGAATCCCAGCATGGCAGGGGTTGAAAGGGTCCTCTGTGGGTCACCCAGTCCAACCCCCTGCCCAAGCAGGGTCACCCACAGCAGGCTGCACAGCACCGCGGCCAGGCAGGGCTGGAATATCTCCAGAGAAGGAGACTCCACAGCCTCCCTGGGCAGCCTGGGCCAGGACTCCGTCACCCTCAGAGGGAAGAAGTTCTTCCTCGGGTTCAGCTGGAGCTTCCTGTGCCTCAGTTTGTGCCCATTGCCCTTTGTCCTGTCGCTGGGCACCACTGAACAGAGTCTGGCCCCGTGCTCCTGACCCCCACCCTGCAGATATTTAGAGGCATTTTTAAGGTCCCCTCTCAGCCTTCTCTTCTTCAGGCTGAACAAGCCCAGCTCCCCCAGCCTCTCCTCATAGGAGAGATGCTCCAGTCCCCTCATCATCCTTGTAGCCCTGCGCTGGACTCTCTCCAGTAGCTCCTCATCTTTCTTGAACTGGGGAGCCCAGAACTGGACACAGCACTGCAGATGGGGCCTCAGCAGGGCAGAGTAGAGGGGAAGGAGAACCTCCCTCGACCTGCTGGCCACACTCCTCTTGATGCACCCCAGACATTTGCCTGTCTGTTCAATGCTCCGTTGCTCTTGCAGGTGATGGACACGCAGCTGCTTTGTGGGGAATGCTGGAATTACTCAAACAGGTTTGATGGGTGCCTTGGCCTAAACTGGTGTCTTCTCTCCAATCAGGAGTCGTGATCTAGGTACCCTGACTCCACTAGACAGCCAAGAAACAGATAACCCGGGGTTGTTTTCTGAGGGGAATCGTTCCCCGGTGTGCGTTGCTGCAGCTGGACCTCTCCAAAGGAGGCTGAAGCTCACAGCCCGGCGGTAGGGCTCTTGCTGAGGTGGCTGCGTTTGCTCCCCACCTACGTCTTCAAAGCAGCTCCGCTTTATCTGCGCTTCATCCGAAGGTGGCGATACCGTTTTATTGTTCTGTTAAAGTTCCTCCTAATACTGTTAAAAATGATATAGTTCCATCAACTTTTGTCTTCGTACACAGTTGGTCCCCCTCTGTATATGCCTTTGGCAGTTGTCTGTTTGTTGAATTGGCGTGAGGTGGGGTTTTTTTGGGGGGAGGGCTGATCACGTTCTCTTTTCCTGGGAGGAAATTACATTTCAGACATGGGTAGCTATTTAACTGAGTTTCGGGTGTGAAAAGAAATTCTCCGTGTATAGCACAATTTTGGCTGCGTAGATTTTCTTTTTTTTCAAATAGTCCAACTTTAATGGCTTATTAATGAGTATGAGATCTGCTCATCAGTGACCAATTATGCCTGTGTATTTTTATTCTTAAATAAAAGTCGATACTTAAGAGTGGGCCACTGCTTTCAAATTTATCATAGGTGGCCTTTTGTTTTTAGATTAAACTTGCTCAATTAGTCTATCAGCAATTTTATAGAGCAGAGAAGTGTGCACATTTTTCTCAATGCCCAGAAGAGCAAAGGAAGCGTAATATAAAACATTAATCTACGTTGGTGATGGATGATGTTGCTTCTTGTGGTGTCTTATTCTCACCACTTGCGTGCAGATTTTGCAGAAATGGAATATGACTCCGATCTTGTCAGAAATATTAAGCTTATCTCTCTTTTGAACATATTTTTCTAGTGGTGGGGAGAGGGAGAATGCTGAAGCTGCCGTAGAAACCTAACTGAAAGCTGAAAGCTGCTTAACGAAGTGTAGATATCATAATAAAAAAAAAAAAGTAGAAATTTGTGTTATAAAGGTGTTGCATGTTGTTGTGGTAGGTTGAATGCAATGGATTTTTTTGTTAATCTGTCTCACAAGTGTTAATTGACTGATGTAAACATGACTCAAGACAGCTTGGCTATTTGGTATAAAAATACTTATTTACAGTATTCTGATGATTTCTAGACAACTCTTTCATATAGGTTCGTAATGGAAAGCGATTCATCAAGAATTCAGGAACCATGCTTAGTTGGTATGGGAAGTGCAAGGACAGGTATGGAAAAAATATTATCAGAGGGCGCCAATAAAAGAATACGAAAGTCCTGGAGTAGAAGTATAATCATGTGTATTCTAAAAAGCAGCCAGCACTCAAGTTGATATGCAGCGGGTGTCACCGTTGCAAATGAAACACTGGAAGCTTCCTTAGCAATGAATATAAAAATGCGAAGATCAGTTATGCAGAAAAAGGAAATTAAAAAGTAACTTTTCTACATAGGTGTGATTAAAAGCGTTGAATAGTTTTTAATCCTTGTGGGACAGGTATCGTGATGTGTCATTTATTTGCGATAGACTTTGCCCTTAGGATTCACTCCAGGCTTTCAGGAATTATAGTTCACACAGTGAGTTATTTTTTGTTGCAACTTACAGACAAGCGGCATGAAGGCCAGCCCTCTGGGGATCCGCGTGGCTGGGGATGGGGAGGAGAGGAAAAGAATGGCTTTCATTTGCAGCTAACATTCTAGGGCTATAAAGGGCCCCAAGTATATCACACCGGAGTGGATTTTCGGGGAATTTGCGATGAGGTATAGTGCAGGAAAGGGAAGCTACGATGCAAGCAGAATGGAGTACTTCATCTTACAGCTCCAGGTGCGACCCAACAGAGGAGATTCCCAGCACTTGTAGTGGATGCTGGCTGCATGGCAAAGAAATCTAGGCAGAGAATAGATCTGAAGGTTGCTCCAGTCAAACTTCTAGCTGAGCTTTAAGTGGTAGAATAGCTTATGTTGGGGTGCCATAAACTTATTCACCCACATTCTGCAATCCTGTGTCCTGCAGCAGGTCCTTTCTGGGGAAGACTAACTTCAACTTGTAGCCATTTTGAATTTCTAAATCGTTTCATGTGAGTATCCCTTCTTCTGCACCAAGACACTGGAAGAGTGAAGGAGTCCTGTGACGTGCTGAACAGCTGCCTTTGTGGAGCTCTGGGTTGAACTGCAGTACAGAACCATGCCTTGTTACTGAATGTTGGAGGTGTTCTTAGGTACATCTGCATAGATGTCCTCCTCTTTCGGACAGTTGTGTTTTTACACAGAGGACAAAGCTGTTTGAGCAGCTTTGAGACTGACTGCTTTCGCCTTTGGCAGTAGTGATAAAGGGAATTAGATCTCTGGTAACCTAGCTTGTAACCCAGTATTACCTGTCCGTATGTAGGACAGTCGAGCATGAATTTCAGTACTTGTAGTCATGCGAAGATGGAAGGGGAGCGCTTTCTGACTCGTGCGTCAAGCGTACTGGAAGTGGGAGGCAGGCAGAAACCATCAGAGCACAGCTACTGCTCAGAAACTGTTTTCTGACGGGGATTGTTAACATCACAAGGATTAGGTAGCTGGCTATTTTTAGATGCCTATAACTTTTAGAGGCAATTTGAAGCAGTAGATATCACCTAGGGCATGTTTTTGTTCTGCCAGAACAGCACCTGGAGATAAGCAGGACTTCTCTCAGTTTGGAATCCTTAATTTCCTTCAGGACAGAGACTGCATAAATTCAGACTTGCACGTTACGACCTCTCTGTCAAACAGCTTGTGAAACGCTCTCCGAGACGGAGAGCCAGCTGGGCACTTAGTCGAGTGGTAAGGAGGGAGGAACTGGCATCGGTTGTAGCAGCAGCAGCAGCAAGGAGGCACATTCACAGATGTTCATTTACTTTCTCTCTCCTGCAGGGCTGACATGAAAAGAAATAAGGTTAGAGCCAACAGAGGAATACACATTTTTAATTAAAACAAAGATGCAGGGTGTGTCAGGAAACATTTTTACTTTAAAATCAAAGGGAGGGAGGATCAAGTTAATTGATAAACTCTGGCTAACTGGTGCCACTCTGATCTCCTGACATGACGATGGAATTGGCTTAGATAGCTAGTAGCAGGGCCTGGGCTCCTCCCCACTGCTGTCATTCCCAAGATGGGTAAACATGTGCTAGTTGTAGACAACAGAAACTCAGAGAATAGAATTGCTCCGGGTGCTCTGCCCTGCACTGTGAGCAATGTAATAGAAACGAATCACAGAAACAGCGCTCCTTGGATTCATATTGTCGCGAATGGAAGAAGGGTTTGGTCGCTGTTGTAGAGTAAGAAATACCACGTTAGTGATGACCACGTTTATGGTGTTTGTTGGCACTGCAGGTTCCACCTAGCTGCAAGCAGGCAAGCTGGCTTTTGCATCTCCTCGTTGTATCTGTGGACCTCTTACCTGCGACGCACAGAGTTATTTGTAAATAACTCAGGGTTTGACTAACAGAGTCAAGTTGGGATTAGGGTCTCCAAAGTGGTCCGTGTAGTTTGGGCCACATCTGCTTTATTTTGGAATAATTTGAATTATCAGAGCAGCATGAAGTGATTAAACTGCATCAGGAGAAATACCATTTTGATATAAACCGGTCTTGTGCTGTAGTCCAGCATTAAGGGAGTTGATCTGGCTTTGATCGCTGTGTGACTTGGTCAGAATCATTTATTCAGGCACCAAACTGAATCTGGCTTTACTTTCAAAAGTTAAGTGGAGTTTACTTTTCAAAGACATGGCTTATCACTGGTGAGATAAGCAAACTTGATATGAAGCTGTAGAGACAGGCTGACTATGGAAACCGCTAGAGCTGTTATTATATTTTTGCTGAAGTCGCTGTAGTTCAAATTAGATCACTTAAGCCAGCAGCATGTTGCTTTCTTTTCCTTAGACGCTTAAGTCTGATGTCTGAAATGGAGTTTAAAAACTTGTCATCTGGGAGTTCTTGCAAAGTGGAGAGGTGAGTCCAGGTCCTGCAAGCCTAGGTACGGCGTTATGACCAGCAGACACCCTTGACCAGAAGATGCACCTCCAGGAGTAGAAGGAATGCTTTGCGCTGTCTGAGTGTCTGTGGGAACAGGGCACAGCCAAAGGTCGGAGATTTAAAGAATGTTAAAGGGCAAGAGAGATACTTATAGAACTTCACTGAAAATTCATCATCCTATTTGCTGGAGTTCCTTTGAAAGGAATAATGAGATTAATAGCTTTGATTTTCTAATGTTTCATATTGTCATCCTTTCATTTCTGTTATTTTTTTTTTCTTTTGGCAACGCTGTGTGGATTTTTCCCTTTAAGAAACAAACAAACGAAAAACACACACGAAAGCTCGCAACAAGAAAAAGCCGCTGAATTGGAAATTCTGGAAAGTAATTGCAGGAGTTAGAAGATTTGGTTCTGAAGATGAGTTGCTTTGTAACGTCCCCAACAGAACTTTAGAGTTAAATACGCTTGAACAGCACTTGGCACTTGTTGTTATATTAATGATAATTGATTCTCAAACACACACAAATCTATACTACGGTGCAAGCTCTGTGACATCCCAAAATGCTTTGCTTGAACTGCAATACCTGAAGTACTCCAGGGCTTAAATCAAAATGTAATTATTTTGTTCCTCATAAATCAGCATCCCCGAAGATAATACCAGCTTGTATGAGAACCCAACGGCTGTGCAGCCATTCATCTTCTGAAGAGCCGGCGTATTTGTAATAGTCGTAGGAGAAGTTAGTGACTCCTCGGGCTTGGAGACTACTGGTTTTGTGCTTTTAGTGTAGTGAAAGTCCATACCCAGAAGTTGGGCAGACTTCTGAAGTGTACCCCAGCTGATGCTGAAAGATGAAGTGCTTTGTCTCTCTGCAGAGGTGACTGTCTTTCTCCTTCACCTGTAAAACAGGAAAAGCCGAGAGGGTGGCTGTGAAATGCCCAGATATTGCACTGAGAACCTGAGAAATATATAAAGTACAATTCTTCAGGGTTGCCATTCTCGTACTCAACGTGCTCTGTTCAGTTCTGGCGGTGTTGGTGGGAGTTAATTCTGTTTCTTTGTTACACAGTGTAAGGAATCTGGGGTTCTGAGGCACCTCAATCTATTGAAAAAAACATCTCTCTCCTTCTGGTCATTGACACCCTAGTCACGTACATATTTCAAAAACCTACTCTCTTGGCTAAAGCAAAGAGTCTTTTCTAAACCTCTTGTGTGCGTTTGGTGGTGTGAGGGTGACTTCAGCGAGTTGTCACCGACAAGCAAAGCTGAGCCGAACTCTGTGTGTGAACACGCGTCTACATTGCCGTACGAGCTTGCCTGGGATGCAGGCAGGAGCTGTGTTCCGTACCAGAAATATTAAAAGCCTATTTTATTTTTGTAAGGCAACAAGCTCTTAAGGCAGACCCCATGAAGGTTGTTCTGAAGCTTGATGCTTTGCAATGTGTTCCATGTCATAATTAGCTTTGTGCATGCCCACGTAGCATCTGCTTTTAATTAGTGGAATCCATATGGATTTTTACATACACTCCAGCTAACACAAGACACATGGACTTGAGGAGGGTGAATTTTCAGGCTTGGGTTCCAGGAAAGGCGAAGCCCAAAGGTACAACAAATCAAGACTTGTTGAACATGATTACCGTGCGACCTGGCTGTAGCTAACGATCTTGGCTTTAAGCAGACACAAAGTGCAGTTTTTGAGTCCGAATGGAAACCAGTGACAGCAACATTAGAGTTCTTCTGCAGTGAGGTAACTGGGATTGTCTCTGCTGCTCCGTTACTATGCTTCTGCTGCTTTCCTAAGATTAATTTAAATAAAAAAGATACCTACAGGCTCTGAGCATTGCTCTCAGGGAAGCGTGTGCATCTGCAGAAGTTACTATTGCCATGATAGTCTCTGGCTGAACTGTGTCTTTTCATAGCTGAGGGCTTGATACTGTGTTCTGACCCTGGCAAAACCAGTGGGTTCTGCGAGCCTGGACTTCGCGCTGTGACTCCTGGGCTAGGAGCGTATAAATCTTATCAAAATCCAGTTATTGCCAGCACAGCGCAAGTAAATCTTTAGTGGATGAAGTGGCATCCGGGTGTGCTCGTGGACTGAAAAATAAATTCTCTATGGAAATATCTTTCATCAGGCTTGAACTTCCACTTCGCATAGATGATTCTGGCTTTGAATTCAACTGGGAGGAGGACGGGAGTGAAAAGCTGGTGCTGTAATTGCTTTGCTCTGTCCTGGGCCTTGCATCCATGCTGTCAGTCTGATGTGGCTTCCTAGTTTTTCATTCCTCCCTTTTTCCGACTGCAAAGTGACTCCTGATTACAGAGCAGGCGTCCCTGAGGGCTCCTGCTGTTGCTTCAGGAGCTGTGGTCCCTTCTCTCACTGACCACGTCCTTTGGTTACTTTTAAGCGGGGACTTTTGCCAGCCGCGCTCGAGCAGCTGCAGCGCGTTGCTTTCCGTAGCCTTTGGTATTTGGTAGTGAGACCCCGACAGAAACACCCCAGCGCTGGTGACGTTTCGCCAGGTCCGGTCTGCGATGCGACACAACCGCCGGCAGTGCAGCGTCTGCTTTGCAGGTTTTGGAGGAAATACCACAGCCACAAATGAACATTGCCAAAGGCACGGAGAGCCATACTTGCATGCGTTGAAGTGTGCTTCCTACCTTCATCTGATTGCTGCTTCTGCTTAGAAATGTTACTCCTATCCAGAGGATTGCCTGTCTCGCTTCATTTGAGCCTCGCCGTGAGATGTCTGGGGCTATGCTTTATTTATTGCATGCTATTCACGCCTTGTTCTGAGTAGAGAAGTATCGATTTCCTGATGGGCTTTTCTGTGGTAGTCATCATTTGGAGATGAGCGTTTCACAAATGCTAATGGATCCTCATCTTGTCCATGAGGTGACAGGATGGTGGGTATTCTCTTTCTCCAGACGAAGAGCTGAGACTCAGATGAAGCCTCGAAAAAAGGCAGCTCATTTCTGTTTGCCTCATCTGATGTGACACTGCCCTGGCTTCTCACAGCGGTGGAGATCGTGTAACAACTCAGACGCTGACAGCCTGCAGTGCTGTGACCCCAGCTGCAGCTGTGAGCACTTAGAGCTCCTGCGTTTCAGACCCTGAGGTCTCACAAGACCCAAAAATGAGCAATGTGATTAGTGGCCCCGGTGGGAAATTTGGTTAAAACTATGCATTTGGTCTGGAGGAGCTCATACAGAGCGGCGATAATCATCACTGTTCTCTGGGACTAGAGGGTCTGCCTTAACCATGAGGAAGTCCTTTCTCCCATTGCTCCCCACGCTTTGCAGCTCCAGTTAACACCTCGTGTCCCACAGCCAGGTCTCCTGCCATGTGGTACGGTCCCGTTCCGTAGATCCTAACAGCCTGCCCTCTCCCACACATAGCAACCGTGTTTCTTTCCCAGACCTCCTGATTAATGTAATTAACTTCAGCTCAGAGCAGTTATCCTTGACGTGTAGAACTTCCTGGGTTTCTCCAAAGCGATGCATTCTGTCTGTCCTTTGAGAGGTAACAATATTACAGCCTCAAATGTAGAGCCATGTACTGGGCCTTGGGTAGGGATGAGAGTACAAATCTGGTTTCCTGAATCCAGGTTGAGTGTTGTCTACGTTGTGGGTATCCTTGGTGTCGCCCAGAATTACTGCGGTGTAAAACTAATCCAGCATCAGCTTCCTGTGGAAATATGCTGCAAATACATGCAAAATACTGAATTGCAGGAGCAAGGTAGTTGTTATCAATGTGGTCTTTTTTTTTTTCCCCCCTCCTTCTGGTGAACTGAATTTGCATAGCCTTTTCATTATGATGTTGATACTTTAAACAGGTAAGAAAAATGAGGCTGTAAATAAGGTATTCCCTATAAGAAGGAAGCCAGTGCAGCCCTTACAAACACACAAACTTGATTCAGAACAGCTATTTTTGCAGGCAGTTGCCGCGTTCACCCCGTGTCGTGGTTTCAGGGATGTTGTCGAGCAGCCCAGAAAGGTGCTGCACGTCTTGGTTTAAAGATGTCGCCCCCCCACCTCTGTTACTTGGACCAAGGAGCGGGTTTGCGGGTCTCGTCCCGCTCGCGCGGTGCGGTTGGCCGCAGATGGCAAGCTGTGCCGAAAATAGCCGGGGTTGCTGCGGGGAAGGAGTGAGGTGCCTCGGTGGCAGGAGGGCGGTGGGAAGAGGCTTGCTGCTCCCCGTGCTTGTTATAACGAGCTTTTGCTAAAGGCTGTTTGCTCCTGTATTTCTTGGGCATTTACTTCAAGATTAATTTGGAAGCATCATCTGAGGCTTAGATTTATTATGCCTGTTTGGAGATAAACAAACCAAAACTTTTCTTGGAGTTTTGCAGTTGCTCTCTTTTCCTCATAACTAGCAAGCCCTAGGTCTGGCATCTTTTGATATGAATAAAGGGTAAATAAAGAGGCCTTTACGTAGCAGCCGCAGTTTGCAGGGTTTCTGACATTAAGAAAGGGTGGCTGTTACCAGTGGAGGCTGCTCTCTTGCTTTCCAAAACGAACGGACCACACTCCGCCTGCGTGTCACAGCAGGAAAGGGGTCAGCTCTCCTGGTAGATTTTAATTGCTGCAGCATACCATAATGCCCCGCGTTTCCCATCCTTACGTGTGCTTTTTTCAGCTGAGCAGCAATTGTGGACAGAGGGGTGTGTATAGTAAAGAAAAGAAGAGCCTGTTGCTTCTCTGATGTTTTGGGCCGAGGATATCTGCTGCTTTAATTGGGAGAACTGCACGCGGGCCAGCTGCTCGCAGACCAGGGGCCAAAGCTGCCCACTTGCGTTTGTGGAACGAGAGATCGGCTTCTCCTGGCCGGCTCCGCTCCGCAGCGGGGTAGGATGCGTCGCTGGGCCAGGTCGGTGGTCTCTCCCGGGGGGTGGGAGGAGGTGGGTGCAGCGCTGCCAGGCTTCTCACGGGCTGAAGCTGGGTCGCTTCACGGAGTGAGCTGCGGGCAGCTTGAGGGGGTGATCCTGGTTTTTGTTTGGTGGTTATGAAGAGGTCAGTGAGAAGCAAATATCTTTGTCTCTAGAACAATATGGGAGTTCTTCCCACGTTAATGGGGTGCTGGTCACTGCTGTCCATGTAACTGATGCGAATCCCTTTACTCGGACAGACCCGTAAAATTTTTCAAAACACTTTTCATACCGAGACCTTGCCCTCACCGAAAGGGCACGGGTGCTGGGTGGGAGCCAGTCCAGCTACAGCACAGAGCTGATGTTGTTCAGATGTGAGGCTTTGGGGGAAAGAAACGTTTCCTTGCTGCAACTGTACAGTTCTGTATCTAGCTGTAGGTACCTGATGGGAGTTCTTTGGGCTGTTTCAGTGTATGTAACTTTGTTTCTCAGAGCATCTGCAGCACATCAAGTTGCTTGACGTTCTGTCAAAGAATCCCAGTGCTTTCCCACAGTACCATGCTCTGGTTTGTGTTTAGTTTTCCCATAATATTGCCTGCCCTTCCATGCAAATACCAAGAAAGGGGATGGGAAAAGGTTGGGATTTTCCAGATGGGTTATTAGAGGAGAGCTTAAAATGCTGTAGGAAGCGATATCCTCTTGAAGCCGCAAGGGAAGGTTCAGCATGAGGTCACTGTGAGCTCAAGAACATAAAACCGTGTGACCTGACTGTGTAGAAGATTTGCCACTGAGGCGAAATCCCCGCAGGCCAGCTCTGCGCTGGGGTCCCGGGCTGCTGCGAGTGCCCCGACCCAGTCCGTGTGTGTGGGGTGCAGTGCTGCCGAGCTCGGGCACCCCGACCCAGTCCGTGTGTGTGGGCTGCAGCGACGCCGAGCTCGGGCACCCCGACCCAGTCCGTGTGTGTGGGCTGCAGTGCTGCCAAGCTCGGGCACCCCGACCCAGTCCGTGTGTGTGGGGTGCAGTGCTGCCGAGCTCGGGCACCCCGACCCAGTCCGTGTGTGTGGGCTGCAGCAATGCCGAGCTCAGGCACCCCGACACAGTCCGTGTGTGTGGGCTGCAGTGCTGCCAAGCTCGGGCACCCCGACCCAGTCCGTGCGTGTGGGGTGCAGCGATGCCAAGCTCAGGCACCCCGACCCAGTCCGTGTGTGTGGGCTGCAGTGCTGCCAAGCTCGGGCACCCCGACCCAGTCCGTGTGTGTGGGCTGCAGCGACGCCGAGCTCGGATGCCCAGGCTGCCCTGGCAGTTGAGGCCAGGCTGTCAAGTGAGGCACCTGGCTGTGTTCCCCTGCCCTCCCCTCGTCACTCCATTTATTGATACACTTCTCTTTACTTGGTGCAGTGTTTTGAAGTTTCATCACATTAACAGCAGCAGTACAGTCTGTGGGGTTTTTTGGGCTTGTTCTTTTTTTTTTTTTTCATGAAAGCAGTATGTGTAAGAAGCTCCGAGATGTCTTTGCAGAAAACACATTGTATTAGGATTGGATAAGGGGCTGCCTTTTTTTTCTCCTTGCTTTCTGGGGCCTTTGCAGCCTTTTTTCTCCATAGAACTCAGCCCCAGGCACAGCATGGGAGCAGTTTTCATCCATAGACTTGTTAGCTTTACTCCTCCAGCTTTCAGTCTTTGCTTTTTTTCCTGTGCCCTGCTGTTCTGTTTGGCAGCTTTGGGTCAACATTGTCAGGGTGGTTCCAGTCCCCTGGACCGTACAAGTGCTCGTAAGTGAAGGCCTGTTTTGAGTGCATCTTCTTGTTGCTCCCAGGCTGGTGATCAGCCGCTGCTGCCAGCTTATAGCCCCCTGGGGTGAGAGGTGCACCCTGCACCCAAGCTTTGGGTGAGAACAGAGCAGCAGAAAGAGTAGGTTTTTTCCACAGAATTGAAAATAATGGATTTGATTTCTGATAACCGCTCTTTTTCAAAAAATAAAAGAAAAGCAGATGTATTTAAAGGCTTCCAGGGTTTATTTCATTTTCTGTCCTGCTATAAGGACAGAGCGGGGAAGGAGAACATGGAAAGAGTGTTAAGAAGGAAAAGGAAGAGCAAACCTTTTCTCCTTGTAGTCTTATTCAGCTGCCTTTATATTTCCAGGACATCCAGTACACTTCTTTTTTTAGAGGTCATTTTTTTCTGAAGCCTGAGACGAATAACTTCCCCCATCCTTTCCGTTGAGATGATCTCCCAGTGTGGAACTGCTATTTGAAAGCAACGTCCTTCCATTAGCAGCCAGCAGCGAAACGCGGACCAGGGCTGGAGGCAACGGCGGCTCGCTTCGCTCTCCTTTGCTGGGGGCAATGCTGAAGCTGTCGGTGGCAGGGAGACAGCTGCCATATTGCCTTCTCTGCAGTTTGTCACTCGGGATCGGATTGACCCTGGGTAACTGGAGAAGTCTAAACTGAAGTTTTTAGCCTTGGTTCCCAGCAAGAAGAGGCGAGTGTTTATAAAGCTGATTTATCTGCTTCTAAAACCAAAGAGCAGATGTTTGGGTGAGTTGAAATCACCCTTAGAAAAAACTTGCCTTTCTCTGCTGACTGTGGAGGAACCAGGGGAAGGAATAGCTTTGGCTGTCTGCCAAAAACTTACCTTGCCTAATTGCAGATTCTTTTCTCACATGTAGTAACTTTTCCAGGTGGTTGTCAAGGCATCAAGAATCCCTCTGAAACAACACCGGTGGCGTTCATTTGCACCCCTGGTTACAAGAGGAGAGGAAAAAGAAATGCCTTTCCATGGCCTTCTCTGGAGGAGGTTTCTTCCTGGGTTTGGGCGCTGGTGAAAGTGCTGCTGCTGGTGTCATCAGGTTTCTCCTCCGCCCAAAGATCAACACGTGCATTTCTGAGTTAACAGGGGCTTTTTATCTTCAGTTTTGGATAAGTAAGAAACAAACAGAGAATTTCAAAGCACAAAAAAAAGGGTTTAAACAAGCTTTTCTCCCTGTTCTCCTACGTACTTTGCAAAACTTCTCCAGCTTCAGAAAAGTGATGGACAAAAGAAAAATGAAATGCCACCTTCTGCCACTAACTTACGGAAGTTGGCAAAGCTTTGAAAACGGATGAGGTGAGACAGAAGGGGGAAAATAGGAAGGAGGACGTGAAGGAAACACTGTTTCTGTAGAATTTTTATTGCACTGAGACAAAGGAGAAAATGCAGGAGGAAATGTGTCAAAACTCCAATTCTTCGTATTTCAAAAACAGGTGGAAATGTCGTTCCCTATCTTTTCTTTTTCTGAAGTGGTTTTGTGAAAAAGTTCTTACTGGAAGAAAAAGTCAATAAAATAATTTTATCTTTTTTCACCTAGTTGTGACTGCTGTCGTGTTGACACCGTAGCATGGCAGCAGTTCTGTTCGTATGCTGCTGCAGAGATGATGTGTGTTTTTTCAATGGTTTTGGCACCTTCTACTGCATCTCAAGTTGTGTTACTGAGCATGTTGGGTTTAGAACACAGTGACTTAGCAAAACAAAGAAGAAATCCATCCTTTTATGTGGCCCAATGGGGAATGCTGCCATACTCAGTATTATTTGTCTCTCTTGTGAGTTTTCCTGTGTGCTGGATACCCGAGCAAACACTGTCCTAGTCTGGAGGGAGCGAACAGCATCGACACTTCCACAGAAGTAATTTCTCATTCAGTCTGACTGGTATGCTGGGCAGAAAGAGCTTGAATAATGGAGTGAATCCTAATGCTGGCACTGCAGTGGTCTGGATGAATTCTGTGGTGATAACATTCAACCAACTAGTTTGAAGCATGCCCCTGGCATTGGCAACTGTATTCACAGGAATCCATACGTCAAGCAGTGCAGTTCCAGGGTGAAGAACATTTTCATCCAGTTTCTAGGGTAACAGCACTGGACTTTTGCTTTCCTAAGTACCGGTCTGGAATTTGCATCTTGTAGAGACTGGATGGACCACTGTGTCTCACCGCTGTTCCCTGTGCAGTTCTCTTTGCCCTCTGCTCCGCTGCCTTTGCTGAGAGAGTGCAAACACTACAAGAATCCTTTGTGTATTAGGATACCTTTCAAAAATCAAATATTTAATTTACTGTGGGATCACAGTAAAGAGAGGGCAAAATAATACACATAAATAGACAGTTTTTTGAGCAAAGCACCATTTCTTTCTCAGTTCAAGTGAGATCTCCTTGGCCCATGTACTCTAGCATTTTTCCCGCAAGATGTACAGTATTTCTACAAATACTACAAATTTTTCCCCCTCTAACATCTAATTTCAGTCTATGTGTGTGAGCGATTGTGTCTCTTTTCTTAGGTCCCAGGCTGATCTATATCCGCTTTTCTTTTTATTTTGAGTTGCCAAACACAGAATTCTGCATTTTTCAAATCAAAGATTATATTAAATTGGTAGCTAAAACATAAGAACAATTATTAGAGTTGCATTTGCCATCTTGTTTTAGTTTTGATAGACGAGAACAATGGTGAACAACAGGATCTGTAAAATTAAACGTAGGGTCAGTATTTTTCAGGATAATGAGGCTCTAACTCAACATGCTAATTTTAATGGTCTGTCTTGAATAACTTAAAGTTGTTACATATATCTAGAGACATACATCTGTCTAAGTTCACGTTTTTGAATATAAACTTGGGTGATTTTTTAAAAAATTCTGGCTAGTGTGAACAAGACCCAGTCGTAATAAAAGAAGACTGCAAGTTATAAATGTGTACATTACATCTACTGCATGAATCACCCCGGAAAACAGTGTAATGTTATTGCTAATCGATTGTATTGCTATCATTTTTGTGTTCTCTGAGTTTTTTATTACTTCATATTTCTTCACAGTCAGAATAAAAATGTGTTAATTTAACAAGGCAAGAGCCAAAAGAAGCTAAATAGCATGTTCTTGCATGGTAGCAGGTAGAGTGTACTAGTCTATAATGATCTACTGCAATTGAAGGTTACTATTCGATTGTTTTTCTTCTAAAGAGGACAAATACATCAGCAATGTCAATTTTTATTTTCTTTGGAGAAGCTCTGTTTAAAATGTGGCTCATCATTGAAACTGAAGGAGCTTCCTCTATTCAGACTCCGTAAACAGCGTTGCAGGGGATACAAAACAAGAATGTTTTTGAAATCTTGAAAGTTCTTCTGAAAGGAGTTGTTTTTCTTGCATTCTGTAAGTGTGCAGGAGCAGTATGAGCTTTGTATCTACTAAACCGTGTTTTGTGGTAGTGATGCTGTGGCAAAGCAGAAGCTCTGCTGTGGGAAATAATTCTGTTGATGATCAGCCTCCAGACTGAGTGCCATCGTGCCTTAGCTGGAAATACCACCTTCTGCAAATATTCCCCAAGCACTTGTACCAAACAAAGCCCGAAACCTTTACCGAGCGTTGTAAGGATAAGCACACTTCCGTGAATTCCTGTTTTCTTTGAGCAGGATGAGCAACTACTCTGATTCTTTTTGGCATCTACTTGCACTTGTATTGATTTTATTTGATTTGATAAACCTTCCCTATACGCAGAAATTCTGCCGGTATGTTGAGCAAGTAACCGTATGCACGTTTTAATCCTTTAGCAGATGCTGTGTCTGGCAAAAGACTTGGAAGTTTTTCTGAAGTGTGTATCTAAAGCGTTAGAGAACTGTCCTTTCCGGAGAGTATCTCAAACATTTCTAGGTCTGGGAAGCTTAGGCTTGAATTGTTTTTTCATTTCATTTTATCGAGTAAAGGTTCTGTGCCCTCCTGTCTTTTGGGACTATAACTGTATTTCTAGTAGAAAGATAATTGTAGGTGTTATTTATGTCAGATTGTATTCGGCGGCCAGCTCCCAGTAGGTTATGCTGAAGCAACGTTATCCCTCACACAAAACCTTCAGTAGTTGCCTGGCCAGCTCGTCGTCAGGATTGAAAGAGACTGCCCTTGGTAGGGGCTGGTGTGAAAAGAGAACTGATAGGCTGTGGCTTCACGCTTTGTGGCAGTTTATAAATATCTGACAAGAATATCGCAGCATTTATGCTTCTGTCTCAAACTTCAGGAGAAGGGATCAATTCAGTCAAAAATACTCGCTGTGTTCAGACCCGTCCCTAAAAGGATGATCCGATTTTATGAGTAAATTTGAGCTGTCGTACAGTGGAGGAGCTTATTTGTCAAAGCAGTTGGGCTGGCATGTTGGAGATCTCAGTTATTTTCTCTGCGAGTTTGTAAAGTTAAGTTGAGGGAGAGCACCTCTATTTCCATCCGTCAAACTGGGGCGATACTTGTTTTCTGTCAGTGCCTACTGGCATCAAGACAAGGCTTTCAGAAGTACGGTGTGTTGGGCTGTTCCTATACTTACTACGATGCCAACGGCAGGTTTATCTTTAACAAGTGGTAGAGGAGATAGGTCAGTGCTAAATGAGCTTGAAATAAACCGCAAAATATTACACTAAGGAGAGGAATTCCTGTACTTAAGAACATTCAGTGTTTAATAGAATGGGTCCCTGATTTTGGTTATGCACTGCAAAGGCTTCCCTACAGTACCACGGGAATAAACCCACACTGTGCAAGAACAGAGCAAGTAAAGCAGCATCTTCGTCCGTGGACAAATTTTGCAAATCTTAATACTACTTTCCTCTGAAGCACTGCTGTAGGTACATATATAGTAGGAAATGGGTCACTGCTTAAAGCTCTCCTTGGGCATCAGAAATCAGTGCTGTCATCTTCAGATGTATTTCTTTCCAAATAATCTGGGCGTCTTAAAGAGAAAATAAAAGTAAGGATCACATTATCCACCTGTGCTTTAATCTTTCTTCCCCTTCTTGCATTTAACTTTTTAAAAATGAGATATGTACTTAGGCAAATTCCTTTTTCACCCTTCGCGAGCAACTGGATGGCTCTTTCTGTAGTGATTCATGAGTTCGTTACTGGAATGGCAGCCTACTCACAGGACCGAGAGCCAGCTCTCTGGTGTTGCAGAGTGAGATGTGCAGTTCAACAGGGATGCTGGAATGCGAAATATTGCCACGGTAGCTTGAAGTTCGGTTGCTGCAGAAGAAAAGGGGAATGGTTGATTCCTGTCCGTTCTTCCCCTCTGCTGCTTCTCATTCCCTCGCTGACACACTCGGAGTCGAGCTGTGCAGCAACCTGATTTTATATCAGATCTCCCATTTCACTCCTTGCCATTATTTAGGATCTAGTTGCAGCTGCATTGTGTATGCTTAACAAATAAAAGCTTTCAGAGAGCATCATTCAATTCCCACCTCCTGCTAAGGGTTTTCGAAGCGTAATACATCACAGAATCAAAATGACTTTCACTAAAAGTTCATGCTGTTTAAATCACACCAAATGTTATATTGAGCTGTAGCATACATAATTCATGTATCATTAACAGCTTCTACAAGTCTTTGGCTGCATGGCATACCAATGAATCAGAATGTGTGGGTATTTTTTGATACCTGCCTTTACTTAAATTGTATCTAGAAGCAACAGCATGTAATTGTACTAACTTGGAAAATCAAACAGGCGTGTAATAAATTATGGTTTGTGATTGACATGGTAAAGTAGGTCTCTCTCCTTTCCTGATGTTGAGTAAGCATGCTATTTTAAGCAGGAAAGACTCAACAGATTTTTGTGCTACTATTGGTATTAACAAAAATTCATTTTCATTGTTTACAATGTGAGAATTCTCCTGCAGTCACCTAATTCATAGAATCACAGAATCATAGAAAGTTTTGGGTCCGAAGGGACCCCTAGAGGTCATCTAGTCCAACCCCCCTGCAGCGAGCAGGGACACCACTAACTAGATCTGGTTGCTCAGAGCCCTGTCTAACCTGATCTTGAATGTTTCCAGGGATGTTTCCAGGGATTCATTACCTGGCTGATGAATCAACGGTGTCCTCTAGTAAGTATGACGTGTCTGTTTGGTCAGTTGGAATCTATTCCACAAGATCATAGAATCCCAGCATGGCAGGGGTTGGAAGGGACCTCTGTGGGTCACCCAGTCCAACCCCCCTGCCCAAGCAGGGTCACCCAGAGCAGGCTGCACAGCACCGCGTCCAGGCGGGGCTGGAATATCTCCAGAGAAGGAGACTCTACAGCCTCCCTGGGCAGCCTGGGCCAGGGCTCCGTCACCCTCAGAGGGAAGAAGTTCTTCCTCGGGTTCAGCTGGAGCTTCCTCTGCTTCAGTTTGTGCCCGTTGCCCCTTGTCCTGTCGCTTGGCACCACTGAACAGAGTCTGGCCCCGTCCTCCTGACCCCCACCCTGCAGATATTTAGAGGCATTTCTAAGGTCCCCTCTCAGCCTTGTCTTCTCCAGGCTCAACAAGCCCAGCTCCCTCAGCCTCTCCTCATAGGGGAGATGCTCCAGTCCCCTCCTCATCCTCGTAGCCCTCCACTGGACTCTCTCCAGTAGCTCCTCATCTTTCTTGAACTGGGGAGCCCAGCACTGGACACAGCGCTGCAGATGGGGCCTCACTAGGGCTGAGTAGACGGGGAGGAGAACCTCCCTTGACCTGCTGGCCACACTTCTCTTGATGCACCCCAGAATCCCATTGGCCTTCTTTGCAACCAGGGCACAAGATGCCAACCTGGACAAGTGAACATGATCAGGAAGATGGCCATGGGATTACTGATGTGTTAGCCTGCTACTTCTGTCCCTAAGAGACATCTGGCTTCTGATAAGAATTGCGTATGTCCGTCATTCCTACCACTGTCTTCCCTCTGTAACACAAGTGTCAAAGGCTTTGATTCAGGAGATCTGTCAGTGCCAACTGCAGCACTCTGAGGCTGCTAAAATCCCCATGTTGGATTTGGGAGCACAGTGCAGCACCTGACTGAATCAGAACCTTAGCTCTGCCTGCGTGTAGGGATTGTAATTCTGCTTAATCATCTGAAGGCAGTGAAACATCCTGTATTGTTCCGTACAGGAGGACTTTAACCTGGTGGTGATGATGGTACTGGAGAACCCATAAAGAGTAGAACGGCCTTGTGATCTGTGGTTGCCAAGTAAAAGAATCTTTCTGTCAAAATAGTGGAAGACCATCAAAATAGGGGAAGACCATACCTTGCAGTCGGTGATCTCATGCTGGGTACGTGGACTTGATGACTAGGAAATGGAGGTGGCCAGCGGAATTACAAATGTTGATTATAGCTCCTGACTAATTGACAAACAAGTAGGTTAGAGATTTTCTACAAGAGGTTTCATCTTCAGAAATGTGACTATTCTAATTAGTGTATTCTGCCCTTAGCCATTGATTTACCAATTTATTTAAGCAAAACTGCAATTTAAGTATGTATTTAGAGTAGATCTGGGCCCCAGGTGCTTGTCTGTATACTTGTATTTAACAGTCTTTAAAAATAAATTGCAGCTTAGGAAACTTTGTGACTGGTTACCAGGAGGCAATTCTTTTCCCAAAATGATGACATTAATCAGCCTTCAGATTCTGATGGAAACAGCCCCAAATGGATGACTTCTCAAAATTTAGTGATCTGCGCTTTTCAATTAATGGTGTTTTAACCCATCCTGTGCTTGATACGGTATTAGCATTATGTTAGGAAGTTGTATTATTAATATGTTCTTTTATTGTGGTTGTTGCTAAGAGTTGAAGCATGATGTTCAGTTTCAAGAAAGTCTCATGTCGCCTATCTGTTCTGGCTGAACTTTTTTTTTTTTAGCTTTAGGACATCTGAGAACTGAGTGATCAGTAAAGATTCATCAAAAAAGTGCAGCTTCTGTCTATACGTATTATGCCTGAGATTTCCCTGCTTGTTCTTAGAACTTCACTTCCAGTGAACTCAAAGTTGCAGTGTGAAGGGTGTGCAGATCTGCCTGCCTTGCTGATTTCCCATTGCAGTAGCCATGAAGCAAGCAGCCCTGATCTCAGTGCTAGCTCACTGGTTATCTTGTTGTGGTGGCGTTGGGTTTGTTGCCTTGTGGTTTTTTTAAATATAATAGAATAGACTATTTCAGTTGGAAGGCACCTACAACAATCGTCTAGTCCAACTGCGTGACTCAGGGCTGATCAAGTTAAAGCATGTTGTTAAGGGTGTTGTCCAAATGCCATTTAAACACCGACAGGCTTGGGGCATCGACTGCCTCTCTAGGAAGCCTGTTCTGGGGTTTGAGCACCCTCTTGGTAAAGGGATGCTTCCTCATGTCCAGTCTAAACCTCCGCCAGCTCAGCTTGGAACCATTCCCACTGGATCCCGAGGAGAAGAGCTCCGCACCTCCTTCTCCACGTCCCCTCCTCAGGAAGCTGCAGAGAGCCATGAGGTCGCCCCTCAGCCTCCTTTTCTTTCCTCCTAGACATTCTCCAGTCAGTTTGGTTACCTTTGTGACAGGATTTGGCTGTGACCATTAGCACGTGTCCAACTATAGCCACAGCACACAGTGTTATCCTGGGATGCTCTGGGTGCTGGTGGTTAGTCACCACCTTCTGACGAAGGTAACGTCTGAGGCAAAGCTGCACAGAACTGTAAAGAGTCGCTTCTTGAGTGGACAAGCTGGTGAGTTAGGAAATGTATGTGCAGCTCACATGAAACACGTGGTGTGCCTGGTGCAATCCAGTAATTGCATACCTGTGTGACCCTCCAGGTGCAGAGCATAAGGTGACTGTGCAGTAAAACCTCAGATGGCTCTGGTATCAAACCCCTAAATAATTAACTTTTGTGCAGTGGCCACTCTGAAAATAGCCACACCTAGGACAAAAAGAAAAAAAAAAATGCATTGTTAAAAAGGTTAGTACCTTGTAATTCAGC
This sequence comes from Opisthocomus hoazin, assembly GCF_030867145.1. Lineage (NCBI taxonomy): Eukaryota > Metazoa > Chordata > Aves > Opisthocomiformes > Opisthocomidae > Opisthocomus > Opisthocomus hoazin. Next base: position 2,934,639 of record NC_134417.1, on the reverse strand, counting down.
AAATGCTGGTGCCAGTTTATTTTTCCCTAAGTCTTCATGTTTTTAAGGAGCAGCTGAATGAGCATCGTGGAGTCTGGGCAGAACAGCGCAGCTGTATTCTGTCCTTTCACTGCAGGGTCTTTGCTCCTGCTTTCCACTGAACTGTGGAATTATATTCACCCAGCCAGAAATCTGGGGGGAAAAAAACGTAGATCATTAATGATTGTTTTAATTAAACATCAGCATTTACTAAATATTTTTACCAGTATCTGTGGCATAACATGAAAAAATGGAGAATGTTCTTGTGAAAAATGGCACAGTTTTAATATCACTAACAATTAATGACAGTCACATCAGTATTTCCTTTACCTTTTAGAAACAAATTTTAGACTTCATTTTTCTTTTATTTCTGATTTTCAACTGTTTATAACCAGGAAAAATACAGCAGTAAAATAAGGGCTAGTAAGACCCCAGGAAGGGAAGCTGGGAGAAATGTATGAACGTGCCTAAAAGCAGCGTGTTCAGAGTTGCTGGCGTTTCTAGCGTGACTTTTGCCTTACCCTGCAAATAAGTAGCCCTCTTGGGCACCGAGCTGTTTATTCAAGTTCTGCGGGTCTGACTTTTCTCTGTAGGATCCAAGCCGCGTTTGTCATGTCTGCTCGAAGCTGCAATGAGGTGCCACCGAGCTTGCTGTCTGTACAAGCAGACCTCCTCAGCTCCATCACCGGGCTCTGGAGAGCCGGAGAACGCGTACGGCACCGGCCGGCGTCCTGGTGTGCCGATGCGGAGGGCAGCACCGCCGGCACAGCGGCTGGAGGGTTGGCGGCAGGCAGAGTCTGCGTCCGAAATCGCTATTGTGCTCTCCCCAGTAGGCTCTGCTTTTCCTCCACCTGTTTGACTCCCAGTTTTTTACGCTGTAAGCGAACAGAGGACACGGTAATGAGTTCTTTGGCTGGTTGGTTACTGCTGAGATGTGCGATTAGCAGTTTAGATGCTCTATCTCAGAATTTAAATGGATCTTTAACTGTGGGAAAGTACAGTATGCATCTGCATACAGGTGTGTACAAATACAAAAGGGTTTTAAAATGCTTTGAAGCACAGCTCCTCAAGACACGGGGTACTGTCAGCCGCAGACTGCAGCATTGCCTGATTTAGCTGGGCATGAATTAACACGGTATATCCCTCGTGTAAAGCGTTCTTAGTATTTAGAAAAAAAAAATTACTAATAAGGACTCCTGAATTCTCTATATTTTTTGCATAGAATTTCTGTTTTCTCTTGCTGGGAGCTGTGAGTACCTGTATTTTAAAGATGGAGAGATGCTGACTGGGGGCTTGCACTTTTGTGTGCTGAGGTGGTCGCTGCCCCGAGGAAGTACAGTATAAAAGATCGGGGCAGACGGGGAGGACAAAAGGAAGCATTTTGTGCCTTCATCAGCTCTGGATTTGGTTGCATGGGTGAGCATAGAACTAAGATTTTGTGTGTTTTGGAAAGGTCAGCCTTCCTCTTCCAGCCCTGAGATGGGGGCAAGCTTGCTTGCATGCTTGATCACAGAATGATTTTCAGCTCAGTTTCTCTCTTCTGTTGGTGTTTGAGGAAACTTGTTCCAGCTGCAATAAAACCTTAATGGTGAGAGGAATGGAGACATTTTCACCTACCAGGCAAGTTCTTTCTGACTTTTTCCACAATATCTGCCTCTGTGTGTGTTGTGTTTGCGAAGGGGTGTGTGTCAGGAAATCCAAAGTTTCCCAGGAAAGTAGGATAGATGTCTGGGATGTGAAAGTAAGCATTCTGATGGCAGACTTGGCTTTTCTCCCTACCTTTTGTAGTCCTTTGGGACTTTGAGACAATAGTTTGAAAAACACTGGTACTGTGAAACCCACTCATGAGAATTTCTAATTTTCAACAAGAAATACCAATCTCTAAATCCTAGGCAGAAGACAATCAAGGGTAGACGCGTCTTCATCGTGAAGGGGCTCAACCTCCAAAGCCGTTTGAGTTTGGATCCAGTGCTGTTGTCATATGCTGTAGTAGGCTGGCCCTAGTCTTAAATGCACGGCTCTGGGCTAGATGTGTGCTGCTATTAGTGTGTGGTATTAATGAAATATGTTATTTGTGAGGGGTAGTGTGCAGCCCCTCTCCCGCCTGCAAAGCAGCTGCCTCGGGGCAGCTGGGGACAGGCCAAGCTGGCTGGTGGGCGCAGGACCCCGGGAGGGAGCTGCGGAGCTCCTGGTCACCCCCACTGCTGGTGGGGCTTTTGTAGTGCATTTCGTACCGCGGTCGGTGCTCCGGGGTGTGCTTGTAGGCAGACTTTCCTGGCACCGTTGTGTCGGTGGTGGTTGATGGGATTTGGAGTTGCTGGGAACAACCGCTACTGGGTCTTCTGCACCGTGGAAGCAGAGGTGACGGTCTGACCCGTAGGCTGTGCTGGTGTTTCCCCAAAACACGAGCCTTCTGCCAGTTTGATGACAGAACATTTGGGGATTCAGCACCGCAGGAGGTTAAAGCAGGCAGCCAAGGAACGGCTTTGGAAGCGTAACTCTACCCTGAGATGTTAAGTGTGGGCACGGTTGCGATCTGAGAAATTCATGAATGTCACCAACACAGTCTGCTGAAGTGATAGCTATAAAATGGAAGATTTAAGGGAGGCAATCATAATGGTTAACAGCGGTATGAAAAAGCTTAAACATGTTCATAAATTTCAATAACTGCTGAGCAATATACTGGATTCATCTAGGAGAGATTTAATTTGAAAAATGCTAAGTAGGAGATACAAAGACTGGAAACACAGACACTTCTCCTGAAGATGGAGTCTTTTGGTGAGAAATTTACATTGTACTTCAGCTGAAGGGATATTAAATGCAAGTACAATGTGGTAGAAAGGGGATTATGAAATAAATTATAGAAAGATTTTGAAAATTTCTGCATTAAGGAAAAAAGCTTTATTTTGTATTCTCACTTCAGATGGTATTTGTGTCTAGATCGATAAATGACCGTGCATGCTGAACAAAATGAGATAAAAAATTCTTGTGTCAATTATATAGATATTTAATAGGAAATAAAAATGACGAAGGCTTATCACAGGGAAGTAGAAGCATATGTACTTGTGTGCAAGTATCCAGAATATATACATCGTTTAAATAGCTTCATGTTATTTAGAATACAAGTACTTTAGATGAATTTTAAATTTTCTGTGTTTAAAATTCATTGTATTCTGAGACAGAACCTTTCATTGCAGATAGTTTTAGCAAGATGCATCTGTGCACCAAGATTTTTGAAATGGTGAATACCTTCTTTGTGTTGCTAATTGCAGCTGTGCAGTCTGCAAATGAAGGATATCCAGCATCTTATTTCCAATTTCAATCATTATATTCCTGTTGATAAACAGCCCTTATCTTCTTCCCACACACCAGATAGATTTTACGTTATTTTATAAATGAGAATTTTCCATTGTGCTGCAGCGTATTGTTAGCAAGCTTAAGCTTTATTAAAAAGAAATAGAAACACAGAAACTGGAGAGTTTCTCCTCGTTCAAGTGACTTATTTTTAGATGTACTGATGCTGCTTGCAGTAATGATTAAATTAATGAAGGGTGTGTGGTCTGAAGTGGCAATTCTAGTCATTAGCATGCTCTGTTCTGATCTAAACCCTGCTGCACTCTGATCTCAGCCAGAACAGCAGCCCGCTTCGGGTGGGCATGGAGATGATCACAGCTCGAACTGCACCGGGCTTCTGCTGAGCTGGGGGCCTGAAGTTAAGAAAGACTGAGCACCAGCTGCCCCGGTTCAAGCTGCGGCTTGGCAGGGGCGTTGCACGTCCCAAGCGCTGGGGTCTTGATTTCTTGTGTTGTGATCGCAGTGAGAAGGTGAATGCTTACAAGCGATCGTCTTGATCTGGGTCGTTGCCTGTGATGAGGGAGGTATGTCCTGCCGTGTGTATCCGGTCCCCTCCAGGAAGCAGCACAGCCCTATAGATCGGTGCGTTACAGAAATGCCACCTCAGAAGTGTTTTAGGAGCTGAATCCGTCTTTTCAAGACACATGGGAGCGGACTTACAAGATTTGGGGGAACGCCTGAGTAGGCATCCGCGGAACAACTAGTAGGTCTGAAGCACTGAGGACCTTTCTTCATGTTTTCACCTTCTGTCTCCCTGTAGGAGGGAAAGATACGCAGCTGTTTGCAGAGTCTGGGCTAAATTTCACTATCTGTCCTTGCTGGTTTTATGTATCTCCCTGATCCTAAGGCAGTATTTATTTAAAAAGAAGACAAAAATAGACACAAAAATGTACACTTTTAGCAGAGAGTAGAAGCCAGAATGGCTAAAGTTGCAAGGAAGACAGGGTTGGGACCAGCACAAGGAGAGTGAAGCAAAGGGAATTTCCCTTTCTCTGTTCAGCAAAAGCTGCTCCTAAATACTGGAACTGATGAGTTCCCCTCAACTGAAACAGAACGGGTTCTCCACGTTTGCTTATTGAAGGAAGGTGATAACAAAAAAGTGTGTTAAGAGAGTTTGGACAGAGGAAATACAGCTACTGGCAGAAGAGTGATTAACCTAGGAAGGAACTCAATACCAATGTTTAATTCTCAAGATGTGTTACGTTTTTGCCACGACACTTTATATTCTGAATGGCTTTCCTGGTGCAGTTCCATTTGCTTCACAAACCACTCAAAATACAAGGATATTTCTAGAGAGTGAGAATAATGATTTCCAATAACAGAATGAAATATTTTAGCTGACAAGTTCAGTGGCATGGCTCTGTGGATCCTCCTACGTTCCCTGCCAAATATCACATCAATCTTGTTTGACTTCATGCAAATCTGGTTGGAGAGGAGGGGCCCTGCTCTTTCTGTATGCTTGCATACATCCTATATAGGTGCATAAATATTCCCAAACACGTTTGTGCTGGTGTCTCAGCAAAGCATATGGAATTTCACATTGATTTGTGAACTCTATAAAACACTAATGGAGCTGCTGCTTTAGCTTTCAGTCAATTGGGAAAGACTCGGTGATGGGAAGCTGCAGGCAAATTCTCCCTTAGCTGATCCCAGTAGTGCCTTCCTTGGAACTTGAACCGTTCTGGTTTCCGCTGTCCTCAGGTTCATTTGGGAAGCCACGCAAACTCATTCATGATGCAACTCAGAAATGAGTTCTATCTCCCTACATCTGATATATTTTATTTATTTCTAAGCACCGCGCGCTGAAAAAACCCAAGCCACACAATACCATGCACAGTGTGTACACCTATAGTGCTGTAAAACGCTACATCAGGAGGAGATGGGGAACATCGCTCTTCTCTCCTTTTTATTGTGAGATGAATCGTACTGCTTCCGACAGCCTACACATGCAGCTTTGTTGCTTCTGCGCTCTGCTGAAAATGGTCCTGCATTACATTTGTTTTATGTAGGCCTGTGGGTACATCAGTGATACCTTACACTGCTGTTTAGGGCACAACCTCAGGACACCTGAATATGCAGAATCAAATTCTGTTGTAACAAGGTCGTCTTCTTCTAAAGAGCTTTTCATTGCCGTGTACTTTTTACAAACTATTTCAGTATATCATTAGTCCAGTCACTTCTGGAGCACTTGTTTTTGCGGTAAAATGATGTTGTTTCACAACACAGTTGCCTGATTGTCATAGGCAGTAGCTAAAGGATGAAATTAAACAAGCAGAAACCTAGCTAGAATGTAGATAGTGATTGGAGTTACTGACCTTGTCCTCATTTGTGAGAAGCCATGAGACCTCTAATGGAAAATTGCATCTTCCTCACTCAGTACCAATTTATTCTCAAAAACCCCAACATCCTACATAGGCAGAAACACGATTCCCTCACATGCTGCACAAAGGTATTTGTACCACAGTGAATTCAGGGTACGTGCTACCAGTTGAAGCATCACCTGCTTCTCTGAACATGCAGAAGGCTGCTTTTCTCTCCAGAAGCTGGAGGAGGCAGTGAGATGGTTTGCTGAGGCTTTGGGTGCTTTTTTTGAGGAGGTGACGACAGAAAACAGGTTGAAGCCATGCAGCACTGTACATGGACCAGTGCAGGGGCTGTAGTTGCTGAGGTCGAGAGGACGGCGTGCTTATTGCTGGACTGAGCGTAGGGCTCTGCACAGCAACTCTGTCTGGCTTCAGGGGTTTGGCCTGATGCTGTCTGCAGAGGGCATGGATAATGAGGTTAGCCACCAGATTCAGTCTGACTGCTTCCCAAGCGACCTTAACGCTAAGGATGCACTCAGTGGACCCGTGGTTTCTAAAGGTAGAGCCAGGCTTTTGGCATTGCTTCAGTAACTGCTAGGAGGAGTGTTTTCTGTTGGCTTAAACAGAAGTAGCCCTGTGTGGGCCACTGTTAAAATAAAGGGGGTTGAGACTGGGTGAAACACAGGCTGCTTCCTCCGTGTGATGGGATGTTTCCTTGTATCCCCTGTGAGATGGCGGAGAGGGAGGGTGGAACACAGGCAAGGGACGGTCTGACTGTTGGGTCTGACGTCTCCCCTAGCTGCACTTCATCGTCTTTTTTCCTTCCTCTAATCACTTTGGTTCATTTTGATCATTTGTTTTCCCCTGGACATAGTCCCCTGTGGGAACCTTTATCAGCTGAGTGAACTGCTGCACACATTTCATTAATGCATAAATGAGCAGGCTGAGAGCATCTCATTGATCAACAGATGCCTCGTTATCTGTGGTACCCTTGCTATGGTGCCCTGGGGGATATGAGGACTTTATACTGTGAGTATATACACTATTATTTCCTTCCCTTTCTTTTCTTATTGTATGTGCACAAATAATTAAATAGACGTGTCATTATAATTTAGTGTTTTCATACTATAATTGCTCTTCTCCCTTCTTCCCAGTAGAATAATATATTTCAGAGTCTCAATCTCACTTTTGAAGCTATGTGAAGGCTCCTGATTTTGTTCTGTACGCTCGCTCTTTGTACAAGCAAGCCTGGTGCTAGTAATGATGGGATTTGCACAGTCAACCTGGAGAATCTGGCACTGCATTTAAGATGCTGAGGGTTTAGAGGCACAGTTTAGAGTCTTCAGAAGCCAGCTGGGCATCTGTTGCTTCCAGGTAAATATAATTTAAAGAAAGAAAGAAAAAAATCTACCTCTTTTGCCAGTCCTTTGTGTTTGTTGCAAGACCCAAACGCTTGCTGGGAAAGAAATATCAAACCTGAAACTCCATTGATCATTCTCACCAGGAAAAATACTCTTTTCAAAGTGAAAGGTGAACCTGTAAAAGCACCAGTTCTGTTGAAGTCATTGCTTGGTTTAGTCTCCGTGACCTTTTCCCAAAGCTAAAGTGGCTTTGAAAGTTCTGGAAAATTCTTTTCTAACCTCTTGAATCTTCACTGATAAAACTTAAGGCATTAAAAGCCTCCATCTTTGTTTGCCGCTATCTGTTTTCCTGACACACTCATCTGCTATGGGATTGCTGATGCCTGTAAGGGATAAGCTTGATGGTATCTTTGCAACTGATAAAACTTACTTGAACTACACTTCCCTGGAAACACAACTTGATGTAAAACCAAGTGAGTGCAGAAGCGGACCCAGTTCTTCCCAATCCCTCCCTTTGAACAGGGGAATCCTCATGATGGTGCCTGGTAGCCCTGCTGCTGTAATGGGGAGAGGCTGGATCTCCGATGTGCAGTACTATTTGTGTTTTCCCAGTAGTGTAAGCCCTGTAAAAATCACACTAATTGCATTTGGTTTATGTTTTCAAGCTTTTCTGATCTGCAGGAGCTAGGGGCTGTAGCATTCAAAATGCCAGCATGTGACTCCAGTGGTTGCTGTTTGGTTCTCTCTTAATTTGCTGGTCTTGATTTGCCTTACTTTGCGTTTAGTCATGTTAGAGATGTTCTCAAAGCCTTGACTTGCACGTTTTAATTAAGCTAACTTTACATTCTCTTTTATATGATAGATAATAACAGTAGCAATGACTGTGAGAATGCATTGCATTCAGTTGCTTTTAGCAACTTTTAAACAAAGTAGTGAAGTCAATATACAAGAAATGGATTTGCAGTATAAATGGAGAAAGCTAATACCCAAGCCATATACCCAGCTTCCCAAAATTCCGTGAGAAACCTTCAGCTTCAGTATATTGTATTTAGAAAATCAGTTTTCTTTCCAAATTACTGCTTTGCATGGATTGTGGAGTGATCCCTTAGTGGGAAGTCAGCACTGGTTCCATGTGTACATTGCAAAATACATGGTACAGTTCACCGCGATGCACGCTTTTGCCTTACAACTCTGGTTTGCAGTCCAGAATATCACAAATAAGAACTTCCAACATGTCAGCTGTACAACACATATAGTATTTGTTTCTTTTTATTGTTTTCAGCCTCTCTTCCTCTCATACTACAAAAGAGCAAGGTGACAATCCACAGTACCAGAGTATGGCACAAGTGTGGGCACGGCATTTCAGTTTATGACATTCTTATAAAATCTCTTGGTATGTACACACCAGCTTTCTGGGAGCTGTCGAAAAAGGTTTCCAAGTGTAGTAATTGTATACCTCTCACAAGCATCCATTAATTTGTTTTGATTTTGAGTTCACTGAGAGGTGTTTTTTTGCAATGGGCTTTTCAGTTTGTATCATTTGTCAATTTACACATCACTAAAATATGTCTGTCTTTGGGTAGTACAAATAGAAAATGCTAAGTTAAGACTTTGCCTTGAATTAAAGTTAGCAAAATATACACGCTGAAATGTTATGCTTTGTTGTTAAATCAAGGTATAAAGTGAAAGGTTAATAGAGTATATTCAGAAGTTATGTTTAGAGACCATGTTTACCTAAGACTGCAGTTAGGGAGTATAAAATCTTAGAGCACAGTCCTTGCCTCAAAAGCCTCCAGCCTGAATGGACAAGGCAAGTAAGACGAATGAGAACAAACAGAGCCTGGAGAGCTTTCCCCTGGCTGCTGACTGCAGTAAGAATGGGGCCAGTGCTCGGGAAGACTGTCCTTGGGCTCCGTGTGAGAACACGATTTCAGCGGGCAGAGACTTGAGAGTTAAAAAAGTCTCCAGCACTCTGGGGATCAGATTTGTCCCTGGGGCATCCAAATTCTTGAATGTGGTGCAAAAAAATCTTCTAATAACTGATGATTCTTTGGATGACCTGTATGGTGGTTCTCATGCTTGGTTTGATAGGTTGTCTTGTAAATCTCCACTATAAAATCATCCGGTTAGATTAGTTCTTGTTATATGTTCTCATGCAGCGTGCGCTGAAGGATGTGTGTGTGAAACTTCAGTGGCTTCACATAAAGGTGACTTTTGAAGGGACGCAGACAAACTGGCTTTAGAACTAGAAATTAAACCCAGACTGCTGCCTAGTCCAGAGCTTTACCAATTAGACTACGATCACAAAAATGTTTTTCAATTAATGCTGTAATCTGCTATATCTTCTATTTTAAGTTTTCATTTCCTGTAGAGTTATGTTTCCACAAAATTTGCCCTGGATACTCCTGTAGTTGAGGTCTAGGAGCTGCAGCTGTCTGATTTCAGAGGGGTAGTGATGAGCTTGCTTTTGCAGCTGACATTTCCATGTATGGGCTGCTGGACATAGCCCAGGGCTATTCCTGGCTGAAATGAAGCCATGTCCGTAGCATTGTGTGCTTCCTTGGTATTTTAATATTTCTTCTCCTGAAATTTTCAAATGCACTGCACACAGGAGGGAAAGGTTTGGGGATATACACAGGTATACCTCACTGTTCCAACAGATCTATGCATTGCATGGGGTAGCACAGGAGAGTTTTTAAAATGCCATCTATGTGATAAGCTCAGTTTTCAGTATTTAATCTTTTCCTCTACGCTGGGTGTCACAGAAGCTGTAAAAACCCACGGCGAGAGAAGTGGACAACACAGAAGAGGATATAACCCGCAACGGTGGGGTTACAGGATGCTAGGCAAAGTTATGGCTCAGGGTGCACTAAAGCCCTGTTTTATATACCAGATTCAACGATCCGCTCTGCCTTTAACTTTCCGTACAAGGTGGGCGGTAAATACAAGTTCTGATCATGTCTCATGGGTCTGTTGACAAGCACCCAGTTTGTGGGCCAGAAAATGGATTTATTCCGTGCTAACTCTGTACACTGGCACATTTACGGAGGCCTAAGAGTGATTTTGTGCTAGGTAGCTTATCCGTTCTGAAAATAGAGCAAGGTATCCAGTATGTTAGTATCTCAGCACTGGAAGCTGCTGTGTTTTACGGCTAACTTCAGTGATCTGGCATCGGCAATGAAAGCAGCTGAAGCGTGGTAGCCCATGGCTTTGTATGAACTTGCCTGTTTTGCCGAGAAGCATCACGTGAGCCTGGAACCTGCGCTCTGCTCACAAGCAACGTGGGTGTCTGGTGCTGCGTAGTAATGGAGGGGCAGCTCCCAAGGCTGGGTCTGGTCCTCACTGACTTCCCAGCTGGGCAGACCTGAGCTGTTCTTCAGGCTGCTCGTTTAGAGGTAAACTGCCAAAGGAGCAGCAGGCACGGCTCACCGTGGAGGATGGATGTTCATGGCAGGTGACTGCTGTCCAGAATGACGCTTGGGATGGCTACATGTGCTTGTTTCCTTGTAGGGTTGGCTATGGATCCTGTGACTGTCCTGTGAAGGACGCAAGCCTGTAAAGAAGACACATGGTTTAGATTCTTAACTTTTTAATGAGACAATGGTAAAGAAGCCAGGGTCCTAAGTATTCTGTGTTCAGAAATTTAGCTGCAGATGAATACTGACAGTACCGTTTAAAATGTCTCTTGGGAGTTTCCCTCCAGTTCACCTTTTCCTCTAGTCTGACAGTGATAACACTTGTAAAGCATTTTGTAATAATGGTCTCTCAAACCTCTCGTTAATAACCTCACTGAGAGAAACGATTTGTCGAAATAAGAGATGTCGTACTGTGTTTCAGGCTTGCAAACACTTCTTGATTTTGCTGCGGAGGGTTGTTGAGGAAAAGGGAACTTTCAGTCTGATATTCTGCTAAAAGCCTGTATTATCAAGGGTGTAGTGTTGACAAAGAAAAGCTGGAAGCTGCTTTTGTTTTGATTTGAACCAGCCACTGGAGAGAGGGGACAATATGGTCATGTTTGAACAAGAAAGGGCAAGATTTATAGAAGCACGGCTTAAATCTTGAGCTTTGGAAAGTTCTTCCCCAGCCTATAGTTATTAATGTTTTCTAGATATTCTCTTGACTGATTTGTGGAAACCTAATTCCAAAATAAGCAGGAGAAAGTCTTAAAGTTCAAGCAAAAATTTGTTTCATATATTTAACAATAATCACTGTTTTCAAACTATCCTTCCTATGCCTCTCAGGTAGAGCCTTAGCGTTCCTAAATCAGAATTAACCAGAGAGAAAAAAATAAAAGAAAGCATTTGATTATTTATAGCAGCATCTGACCTACATTAACTTGTATGTATTTCTTCATTGATAAGGAAAGAATTCATATCTATTTCTCACTTGTGAATAATCTCCTACTTCAGAGATGAACTGAGACTCCACCTGGAGTCCTGTGTCCAGCTCTGGAGCCCCCAACATAGGAAGGACATGGGTGTGTTGGAGCGGGTCCAGAGGAGGCCACGAAGATGATCCAAGGGCTGGAGCACCTCTCCTACGAGGACAGGCTGAGGGAGCTGGGGCTGCTCAGCCTGGAGAAGAGAAAGCTCCAGGGTGACCTTAGAGCAGCTGCCAGTGCCTGGAGGGGCTGACAGGAAGGATGGGCAGGGGCTTTTCACAAGGGGATGTAGTGACAGGACAAGGGGGAATGGCTCTAAACTAAAAGAGGGCAGATTTAGATGAGATATTGGGAAGAAATTCTTCCCCATGAGGGTGGTGAGGCCCTGGAACAGGCTGCCCAGAGAAGCTGTGGCTGCCCCCTCCCTGGCAGGGTTCAAGGCCAGGTTGGATGGAGCTCTGAGTGGAAGATGTCCCTGCTGATGGCAGGGGGCTTGGAACCAGATGATCTTTAAGGTCCCTTCCAACCCAAACCGTTCTATGATTCTATCATCTTCCCTCCCATCACACAAACTGTAGGTTGTATCTGGATATCCAGTCTGTGTGGGTTTTGCACAGCGTAACTTTGGTTGAAGAGTGAATAGGAAAACTTCTAGCTAGTGTTTTAATGTGCTTGACAAAGCAGCAGGACACTGTAATTAAAATAACACAGTGCAGCACGGAATGGGACAGGTTCCCATAATGAGCGGCTTAAAAGGCTGATGAGAAGTGCTGAGCTGTCGCTGTTAGCGCGTACCAAACAAGGGGTTACGAAAACAAACACTTGTTTAGCAGCAGGTGCTGTGCTGGTGACACAGCTGAAGAGAACTTGTGATCTTGTGATTTTACCCTTGAAAGCTTCCTCCTTAGACACTGTAAACCTGCGTTGTTTCTGTGCTTTTCTTTTCTAATTCAGCCATAAGCATTTAATGCCTTTTACGCAACTACATGGATCTAAACAAAGCAGGCCTGCTTCTGCCCTGGAAATCTATATATGGGTCCTCCCTGTGTCACGTTGAGCTTGCAGCCAGTCCCTAGCTCGTCCGGTTTAGACTCCTCGGAGATTTCTCTCTCGGGCACAACCGGTGACGAGTGGGTACCTCGTATAGTGAGGTGCATTTTGTTTTAAAGCAGAGTATGAGAGAGACTCTGGTGAACTTGTGGATGTGGAGAGCTTTGTGGAGTACTCCTAAACTCCCAGCCCTCTGTAGATATGCTGTAATAAAAGAGTGTGCTCAGCCTTGTTGTTAAGCACTCAGCTTAGCTTGGCGTCAGTGATGATGTAATCAATTTTTAAAGATACTGCACCATTCAGCATGGTCACATTTAACTCATTTTTGGAGCCTGTGTCAAATTTTTTAAGGTGTTTGGAAACTGAAGTCTGCTTTCAAAGTGTCTAATTAATTGGGAATTTCAGTCCTGGGTGTAATAGTGTCTTTAGGAAAATGGCCTAAAGCTTTACACGTCTTAATTTCCTGGACATGAGCTTTAAAATCACTTGGAGCGTGGTAGCTTTGTGAGGTAGCCGCCATTTTGTTGAGGGGGGATGATCCTCCATGCACCTCACAGGGACAAAGTCTGTAAGAGGCTCATGCTGAGCTCTTGAAGGTGTTTGAAAACATCACGAAAAAATATACGACAGCATTTGAAAACCGTGGTGTGTGCTGGTTTATCGTTGTGAGTCTGCGCGCAGTCCGGATCCGTTCTCCTGAGGAGACGCCTTTCCCTCAGGGCAGCGCCTTCCCCTCAGCTCCCCTGGAAGGCGGGAGGCCCGTCCCTGGGCGGCAACGGTGCCCAGCGCGAGGGGTCGCGTCCGCCGAGCCGCTCGCCATTGCTCTTCGAGGCTTTTCAGGTTCGCCTGGAAGGTCAAACTTGCCGAGGAGACTTTAAAGCAGGAGGTTAGTCTAATGCAATTTTGGTTTAATGGCGGGGAGGGATTGTGTAAGAGCCAAAAGACTGGTGACAGTTTTCACTACCTCAGATTTGGCAGCTCGACAGTTAGTAGAAAATTAAGAGGTCTTATCCTTTAGGTTACATGCTCCAGATTTTCAGACCTTTGTCTAATATTAGACGAAGTTAGTTTGAACCTTCTGAACAACTGAGTTTCACCTTTGCTTTTTCAAGGCAGTGACTTTCTCTCTACTGCTGCCAGTCGCTGGAGCGAGGCCATGTTGTGTAGTTGGTTTTTTGGTGGGGAGGTGAGGAGCTGACGTGGGGTTGTCTCTCCTGGCTCCTGGCTTAGCCGCTCACTGCCCCACACGGCACTGCTTCCCTGGAGAAAAGATGAGGTAAAATCTCAGCGCCCTTGCTCTTCTCCTCCTGCACCCTTGCCTGGTGCTTCAGGAAGGTGGACTGATGACGGCATGGCAGGGGAGTGCTTGCCAGAAAGAAGACACTAGCCTGCTTGCTTTGGGTGGGTGAGGTGTATTAGCCATACTTTCAAATCCTTTGTTTTTGTCTGCTTGGGAAATTTCAGGTTGTAGAGATTGTTTTCAGAGGAGAGAAAACTGTTCCTGTAGTGAAATGTGTTCAGTTAGTCAAAACCAGTTTGACAAGAAAAACAACGGGCTTACCTCTGCTCATCGTGGTGTTCGTAGCTCCGAGAGCACGATGCGGTTGTGTGGAATCCACAACTGCTCCCCAAAATGTTGAGGTTCATAAAACTATAAGATCCTTTATATAACCCCTGTCTTTGTGTTCCCATTTACGGAGTTGAACACCAGAAGCGGCTCTTTTGCAGAGCACATTTTCTAGTCATGATGAGACTGTATGATCTGTCTCGCATCTGCCCTGCTTCCAGACTCCTGATGAGAAGACATGAATCAAGCAAGGTTTACTATCTTTTTTTGCCTTTTTTTTGTTTTCCAGTTGATTACCCTCAGTGTTGAAGGAGAGTTTGAATTTGTCAGGCATAACTTCCTCCTGCAGTTTCTTGTTATGCCACCTTTCACCAAATTAAAGATTTCTTCAGTAATAGATGTTTTTCTCCCTCAAGCTGATCTATCTCTCTATCTTTTTAAAATTACTTTTCTCTCCAAAGACTTTAACCCAGTCTTTGAATGAAGTTTTCTTCTCTGATATCTTTTCACATATTTAAAAAATCTGTTTTGAAAATGTGGGCATGAGAAGTGGATGCAGTAGTTTGATAGCTGTTCCAGTTCTGCTGCCTAAAAATATCCGTCAGTTCCTCTCTGCTGCTGTTTTGTATAGCTGTGATCATACTGCTCCTCTAGCAGCAGTTAGGGGCAAGAACATTCAACTGCTAGTCACTCTTAGGACTGTATTACTTTTAGAATCAACTTACAGCTCTCTAGTGGATGGATTCCCTTCCAAGTGTGTCCTGTATTGTTAAATAAAAGTCGGGCTAAAATACAGTTTAGGGCTAAAATGCTTTGGTTTTTTAAATCTACCTATCATTCTAAAGAAGCCAAAGTACTCTGAAAAACTACCCAGAATTTTATTTGCATCTTCTCATTCATCTGTCACCTGCTAACCTTTCTTTCAGTGGATTAAAATGGAATAAAATACCTTGATTAACATCAGTTGGTCATTACAGCTCTCACATTCCAGTATGATTTCTTACTGAAGATGAATTCTTTAATTAGTTTCATAATCTGTAACCCATTTAACGTTGGTGTTGTATAGTGTTAGTGGAGTCACAGTGTTAAGTGACACTCAAGTACGTTACCAAAGTCTGAGATTACAGGTTTTTAGTGTTTTCAGCTAAACTGGTAGGCATACATCTTGTTACTACTTGGAATATGAATGAAATAGTTCTTAAATATTTTATCTTAAATGTATAATTAAATGGAGATGGTAAAACCATAAGTAACAACCTTATGCTTCTATTAGGATTTATTTTGTTTCTGATTTCTTTGACAAGAAAAAGTACTAGTGAGTGTGATGTAACTAGAACTCTTGCAAAACGTGACAATATCTGTTTCAGTTCACTTTAAAGTTCAACAACATGACTTTTACATTAATTAGTAGATTTTTCTGTCCTCAGCAGATAGGATCTCTAAGGTTGATTTTTTTAAGGAGTAGTTGAGACAATTCACTTCAATATGCTTTCGTAGGTGAGTGATTAATAATAATAATCAAAAACCCGCAGTCTGGAGTATTCTGTGTCCTTGCAGGGAGCAGTTCCTGCAAGCTTTGTGCCTCATCAAGTATCAGTCATTTAGATTTAGCGTGCCTTTCGAGCTCTGTACCTTAAGCAGCTGTTCTGTGCCACCTTTGAAACAAAAATAAAATGATCAAAGAGAGTCAAATGGGAATGCATTATTCACTCTATCAGAAAGACAGGTTTTCAAGCCTATTTAACTACAGTGGATAGATAATCTGGTATTCAGATATCCAATAACATATTCAAAATTAAAATTACATATGAGAACTGCAATCAATATGAAGATCAGTCATCTGAATTGTCGCTAGAGGCTATTTAATCCTCTCATGCTGACCATGCATTTGGTATATCTCAAGAGATGTACACCCTGCAGATTGCAAACAGAAAGAGTTAAATTTGCAACACTTGATTTGCATTAGAGATTTTACCACAAGAACGGATTGCTTTGTCCCACTTTCTCTTTGTTGTCATGAGAACAAGACAGCATCATTTATATCACCAGTAGTCAGTAGCAAAACTGTAAACTTTTAATGCTCTTATAATCATATACTTTAACCTTTTTAATATTCAGTGTTTTCGCTGGTTGGCCTTTCCCCTTTCCTTCACAGGTTATTGAGGTAATAAACAAGGGAGTGGGGGAATAACTGGTGACTCGAACTTCAGAACTCTGAGAATGTCACTGACATAGATTTTACAGCTTTTCTGTGGTATGTATGGCACATGGAAATGCCAATACAATGGGCTCGGTTCAGACTGATCCAATCCCTTTTCGCTGCTGCAGATCAACCCCAAAACTTCCT
Source organism: Opisthocomus hoazin (assembly GCF_030867145.1). NCBI lineage: Eukaryota > Metazoa > Chordata > Aves > Opisthocomiformes > Opisthocomidae > Opisthocomus > Opisthocomus hoazin. Next base: position 2,918,258 of record NC_134417.1, on the reverse strand, counting down.
TTATGAGTCTCCAGGGGGACCTACGGCTGCTGGGCTGCTCGACGCCAGGGTCACCAGCCAGGGGTTGCCTCCTGCAGGTCACTTCCCTCAGTGGATGAGCGGGTGTGGAGCGGCTGGAAAGCGGTGTTGACTGCTTGCAGCTGCTGTAGCCTCAGTGTGCTCTGGGCTGAACTGCGTGCCAGTGTCGATGTTTGACCGCAGACTTGCTGTTGATACAAATGGTTTGGATACAGGCATAGCTGGGTGTTTGTATTGGACGAGCTGGGAAGCATAGCAGGAGGGAGAGGGCAGGTGTCCCAGCAGTCTCCGAGAGACCCCTCTGCCTGTGGTGCACGCTTGTCTCGCATCCACCGTACGTCCCACTGTGGCTTGCTGAGACAGCACATCGGTGGCATTTGGCAGTTAAATCTGCCTTGTCTTCTTCCTAGAGAATCCCAAAGTCATGTGCAGCAGAATATTTATTATGGAGTTCTCGTACTATGGAACTGAATATGGGATACAGAACATGATCAGCTTTTGATTTTCCAGTTATTGGGATATTGTTGGTGCTTGGCTTAGTAGTTTGGACAGAGATACTTGCTGTGCGCCTAGGTGGTAGCGCACTTTGGTGCGTGTGTCTTTCCCTTAAGAGCTGCTGAATCTGGTAATGCCTTGAAGTTGCTGTTAACCCTGTCCTGACTGAGCTCATGCCACGTGTCAAGTGCAGTGGTGGGGCAGTACATAGGGAGAGAACCATTGCTATTTTCTGTGTGTGTAGTGAGGTGGCTTTAGATGGCAAAGATGAATAGGCTGAGCTATACTGACTGCAAAGTAGGTAGCTGGATTTTTCTAGCTGAGAATCCAGCTATAGAAACAAAACCATGCTTATACCTTGGGCTTAAAGACATTATGAAATGAGACCTCTAGAATCTGTCAGCTGATACAAGAGATGATGTGTTTAGTTCACTCAGCTTAGAACAAGCTATAAATCAAAGCAGCCATTTTTTTATATATATTTTAATGGGGACAGCTGCAAGAAGTCAGATTGAAGCCCAAAGCTGCAGCAACTAGGACAACACAAAGGCTTTAACAAAATTGAGCATCGATACGGAAGGAAAAAACTGCCCTGCTGCAGTATCTTTAAATTTGAATAGCTTAAGGAATGGCAAAAGGTTTATTTATAATTGTTTGATTTGCGTGAAACACTTGACCTTTTCTGATGAGTTACCAAATATCACAAGGGGTTTGATTTTTACTTTTGGTAAAAATAATTTGATCCGCTTCATTGATTTTTAATTTTTTAGAAGCATGACAGCACACAATCGTTCATTTAAAGTCAGGAATTTCACAGTCCAGATAGCTGGACAAAAATAAGAGCTCACGGTCTTTACTGCAGCTTTTGTGACTGGAATATTCTGGCCGTTCTGAAGCCCCTCAGCATTACGAATGGCAAATTGGTCCTTAGAGATCTTTACATTTGTTTTGCATTAACAATGTAGTTTCTGGCTTTATTTGGAATGTTTCTTTGAGTTTATGTATGACACGCTATACTGAATGCTACCAACTACAAAGTATATGAAGTCTTACAGCGTGTGTATTTCATAGCAAGTGGAAGATCTCTAACATTACTTACACTTAAGCTGCTGATACCGTTGGTAAACAACGGACAGAAAAGGGGAGATATATATATATGTATGTATATATATAAAAATTGTGTCACAAAGGTTCAGAAGGAGTTTTGTGGCCACATCAGACTGACACAGGAGAAGGCTAACAAGGCGTCGAAAGCCCTAAGGCCAAACAATCCCTAATCTTGCAAATGATTCCGTTCCCATTGATGTTGACTATTTGCCTGCAGCAAGTTACACATGCTGCTTTTGAGAAAGGATATTCAGCTTTCCTTCTTGCTGGGTGTAAGTCTCATCGAAAGATAGAAGTTAACTTTCCTCTGAGCTTTCTGTTCGCATTTACCTTCTGTTCTGTTTTCTTATCTCTCCAGACTGTCATGCTGAAACATGGAATAGTAAACTGTGCAAACAAACCCCTTGTTATCTCTCCAAATCTTTCAGCACTGCCTGCCATTAAAGCTTTTACCATACGGAAAACTAATGATTTGAAATTACTGTAATGCTATGTTTTGTCTAGGTATACTTTTTATGGAATAAAAGGAATACTACAGAAGTGATCATAAAATTGCCTGTTGGTAAAGGCAGCCTGCTTGTTAGGAGAATTGTTCCAAGTAAGCTGGCTTACTGATCCAGCCTGCAGCTGGAGCTAATGAAATACTTGTCTAGAGCATGTAAATACTTTAGAGAACCCAGAATGGATGAAGCAGGTTCTATCATTTCCATGGGCATTGTGGAGTCGTATATGTATTCCTTCCAAGAGGATATATATATATTTTATCAGTAGCCTAAGCCCAGAGTATCTTTAGATAGCCGCACAAGCTAATCATCTCCTGTTCAAGGAGATTCATTCTTCTGTGTTTGTGTACAAATGGCAGTGTACGTGCGACATCCCCGCTGCCCCACACCTGACCCTCTGTCATACTGGTGTGGAGGGAGTCGGACAGAATGGCAGGAGCTGCAGAGCTCAGCTCTCTGAGGACTCGTACCTCCTCATCAGCCCAGTCCTCCTCATCAGCCCACAAGCATTTGCCCAAAGTTAAATTAGACGCTGAGACTGCTCTTGATTATGCAAGGCACATTTTGAATTCTCACAAGCACCTTGCACGCCTGGGCTGCAGTATTTCCCTGAGGGTGACTGCAACAAACATCAAGATTGTTTTGATGAAAGCCCACTGAGAGTTGAGAGTTATGGAATGGCTGCTGTTGGCAACATGCTGTGGCTCTGCTCAAAAGCTGGTGGTGGTACCAGAGCAGTACTGGTAAGCACTCAGGCTGCATTCATGATCTGTGTTCACTTTGTTCACTTAAGTGACTTCTTGGGGGTTTCTTTCAGGCTGGTTTAACATGCAGTTTGTTTGAATCTACAGCTTCCGTTAAAAACTAGTGTAAATAATCAAAGAATACATAAACTGATGCTGCCTCTGTTAATCGGTTCAACTGCTCCAGGCCTCAGTCCATTCTCTGTCTCTGGAGGCTGTTGGTTGCTCAGGTGAGAAGATTTTAGCATCCAGTAGAGTTGGAGAGTCAGGCGTACATCTTGTCCAGAGAATCTCTATTTTGCTCCAGGTGGAACAGTTTCTAGAATAGTTGTCCTCAATTCATGTTAACCTTTTACTTGTGGTGATCTGACTCTTTGGGAACATAGGAAGTGTCTGTGACTGCCAAGTTTTAGAAGAGTGCCTTAACTCATATTCTGTTTGTATAAAAAGAGTTGAGACATTTAGTTCCATAGCCACATATCCTTTTTCTTTGCTTGTATCTTACTAGAGTAAAATATTGAATGCTTCAGCATTTACACTAAGTCTGCTGCTCTAATTTGTGTTAAAGGTTTCTAAGAGGTCTCTAAGAACTTGCACAGAGACACATCTGTCCTGTGGGATTCGATCAGGTCTGGGTGGCTCTAAAGAAGCACAGTTTGGCATTAGGGATACATAATATTTTGCTAGTAGATTTTTTCTGGACTTTATATGTGATTTTGAGAATTGCACCATAAATGAAGCACAGACGTCTCTGCCTCAGGTTCCTTTTAGACAGTCAAGTTCTTCCAAAGATCTGAATTGGCATGACTTGCTGTCAGCTGCAATGTGCCAAAGTTGATCTGTGGCAAAGCTGAGACAAGTCGCATCTGATTTGAAGCAATCTGATTAAGCAGTATTGTTAGGAAAACTCACATCTTGACTGTACAATTTACTGTGATGTCAAATATTGCATATTCTGTCCAAATGTTGAATCTTTTCTTCATAAAATTCCACTGTATGTTTGGTATATCTAGGTAAATATAAAATTAGCAGTAAACCTAAAATAATATGTGTCTTAACCCATATAGTTACACACAATTTTGTAAATTTTCTTCATTATCGAACGAAACCTTACCAAAGGGGCCATATACATCATATGCAACTCTAATTGATACACACGTACAGAAAAGTCTTAACAGATTGTTGAGCCACATTTCCAGCCTGTCCGTGCCTGGCAGCTGCCGTAGGCTGAAGGCAGGCATGTGCTGCTAGAGTTTTCTCCTGGCAAACAGATCAAAGAACAGTGCTGCTGAGCCCCTTTCAGTTGGTGGCATGTCCTCTGTGTATATATTGGCCGGTGCCAAGCTACAGATGCGACTCTAGTGTCTTTAGTGGAGCTCTGCTGTTCCCTGCTAACAGGGGACCTAGTCCTTTGTGGCTGTATACCAAGGCATGTTAGCACATCAGGTTATCAGCCAAAATTAGGGAAAAATGAGATAAGGTATTTCCAGGCATTTTTAAAAGGACTGCAGCCTCTGCCGCTGTCACTGTGTGCTGCTGTCATGTTCGGATAGCATAAATCTCTTCATATCACATCTGTAGATGGTGAAAATCCTTGGAACTCCCAGTAGAAATAAGCACACACTGTATTTCACAATCATCTCTGTTTAGTAAAGAATTGGTAATTTCATAGGCTAGGGAACAGTTTTTGCATTGGAAATTACTCTGTAAAATTCTGTCCCTGTATTGTCATTTTTTCTTCAATGGGAATACATTTGTTGTCAGGCTTGCCTTACAGTCTAGAGGAGAGAGCAAGTCTGATGATTTCATTTAATGGCAATCAGTGTGGTCCAGCTGAAATCCCTTATTGTATTACAGAAAGGTTTCTCATTAATCTGGCAATTTTTCTGCTATGATGGAACTTTACACATTTCCCTCTTAGAGGATTTTTTTAAACCTTGAAGAATTATCTTACAGGGTTTTGTGTATAAAGGCTAATACTTCTTAAATTTCTGAAGTGAGGAAATTGAAGGAGTGGTCTCCCCCAGCACTGAGACCATGCCTGCCATGGGCTGTGGAATGGCTCTGGCCTAGCCTGAAGATCAGTATCAGGTGGGCCTGGTATAATTTCTGTGTTCTTTCCACGTCAGCATGGAGGGATTGTGTGACCTTGACAAATGCCATTACCTCTCTGTGGCTTTTTCCCTTCTTGTCCATTGTCTCATCTTCCCAGCTTGCAAACTTCCCAAGGTTTGGATTATTTGTTCCTATATGTTGCCAAGCACAAAAGGCATCCTGGTGTGGGAATTAAGATATAGGCTTTAAGAGACTTTGTGTAAATAACAGGGTGATGGAATCAGCTGATTATACCAATCTTTTACTTATCAAAAATACCCAATGCTCACGGGCACAGCAAAGCTAAAGAATGTGACCTGAGTACAAGTGCAGTAGTGGTCGGTGCCTTAGGCTGCAGGCTTCCTCGTGTCAGGCTGCTCCACGCTCAGAAGAACAGCAGCGCACAGGGAAAAAAGGATTCCCTAACTGCTCCGGGGGGAAAGAGAATCTTAGTCCATCTAGCTCCAGATCGGGAATTTCTGTGGTGGCCTTATAAGAAGGTAACTTGCTAAGTCACATGATAGCTCATCATTGTAAAAATCCTTCCCACCTTTTAAATCATGTTAGCCAACAGGGTAGAATGAAATCCTGATCTCGTTAAAATCAGCAGCGAAAATGCTCGTTGATTTTATCAGAAATTCACACCTTGTCTGAAGGATTGCCAAGTACTGGAGTTCAAACTGTCATTGCAGACACTTGGAAACTGAGCTGCTGTTATGGCATGTCATGCCTCTAAAGAATAAGTGACAGTTAAGAGGAGAAGTAGAAATGATACATACTCCAAAAAAGCTGCCAAGTTTCTGTATTCTTAATTATTTTATTAAGGTTTTACAGGTGTTCATTGTCTAAGGTTTGCATCTAGTGCTCGATAAGTACATCAAGGCTGGATACAGGACAACATCCAGCAGTGAAGAAAAAAGGAACAAAATATATCTGAAATGTACATTTGAAAAGAGATGTGTTGCAATTCACAGAATTTTGCATGGTCACTGCAGAAAAAGGGCTTGAGTTGTTGGACAACATGGGACTGTCTCGGTTGGAAGTTGTGCTTTCGTATTTTACAAACAACATCAAACCTTGTGGGGAGTTGATCAAAGGTGAAGTGTAAATTGAAGCAATGTGTTTTCTGGGGGAGTATGTATGAATAATAGAAGATGTTAGCTTACAGAGAGCCAGCCTTTCGGTAGCTGCCATAATTTGCAGCTAGAAAGGGAAATGAAAACACATGTGGGCCCACTTCTTTGTCATTTGATGTTTGTAATAATGTTATTAATTCACTTTATATTAAACAGCCACCAAAGACGAGGTGAGTGACTAGACATTAAATTAGTGGACTATTTCTTTCTGTCCATAAAACGTGTTTAACACTAAGCACCAAGCTCAAAATATATTAAAGAACTACAGCTCCTTCGTTCTGCGCAATATCACTTTAATATAAAATTAATGTAAGTTATGATGTGCATCTATAGGTTTTACAAGAGCCTATAAATTTCAGGAAATTAACTTCCTCGTAATCACATGTTCAAGCTAGTCTCTTTAAACAGGCATTTTATTTTTATGTTAGTCACTAGTGAATTTTTTTTCAGAAATTATTCACTTTCAGTCTCTTGAAAGGGAGAAGAAAGTTGCTTTTATTTTATTTATCAAATTAGGATTTCTTTCAATCACTTGTATCAGGAAATGCTCTCTGCTAATGAACGTACAGTCATACATCACTGGATATCTGTTTTCATGCTAATTAGCTGATTATTCCATTACTATGCATATCAAAGAATTTGTCATGGTTTATTTTGCAAAACGGACAAATTTTGAGGTAAGGTGAACCAAAAAGAATGCTATTGGTTTCATCAGTGTTGGGCAACTTTCTGTCAGTTGAAGGTCTGGCTTAAAAATCATAAGGCAATTATATGAGGTCATCCCGCAGATGCTTTTAGAAGGTCTGTTTATTCTCTTTATTGATGCTTCTCCTTTGTGTGCTGTCTGACATTCCTGGGCTGACTTCTGGAAGTTGAAACATATACAAACTCGATATCAAGCATTATGAAGTTGTCTCTGAGACTTTTATAAACATGCACAATTCAAATTTCCAGTAAGCATCAGATTTGTCATCTTAGTTGTTATCTCCGTCTTAAGTCAAGAGCACTTCAACTTCAACAGCAGTTGCTTTCTGCTGATTAATATTTACTTGCATGGTCTTGTCAGTTAGTACTTGAAACCCAGAAGGCACCAAAACAGAGTTCAGTTTCTGTAATCATAGATGATAATGCATCATTCTGAAGTTATTGCTGCAATTTTACGGAAAAAGATTAATACAATTTGCATAATCAAGCAGCGACCTTATAAATGCCTTTCTGACAGAGTTTTTGTGAATTATAAGAACACTCTTCAAAAAACCAGAAAGAATTGTGATCTCTTCCCTACATTTGCCTTTCAGTCTCAGAGGCTTGACTCAGTGGTTTGAAACAAAAATCTTTCAATCTTTATGGAAAAAATAGCTCTAAGTGCAGAATTGGAATCTAGTAGGCTTTAGCAGGAAACATGGACACTGAGATTGTTCGATACAAAGGGAAAGGCTTGCACAACTCACAGCCCTACATGAGTTTCTTTTCTAGCAAACACCTTTTCTTGTTCCACTGACAGCAAAGCCAATTCTCTTTTGTATGTCCACATGGAGAGGATTTGCTGAAAAACTTCCACGGATAAAATATTCTTCATTCACTGTCAAATATAAATGAGAGCAGTTTTGTAGCCTTATTACTGAGGCACAAAACCCTCTTTCACCATTACCTCCAGATATTTAGTGAATTGAGATACCTGTTGTCTGTTTTCTGTCTGAATCTGGGATTTCTTGTGTTAGACCCTCTCACTGCAAAATAAGTTTGATCTGGCTTTTCGTGGGGTCTGTTTTTGGTGGTATTCCCCTTCATCTCACCTGAATCTGGGACATCTTGGGTTAGACCCTCTCACTGCAAAATAAGTTTGATCTGGCTTTTCATGGGGTCTGCTTTTGGTGGTATTCCCCTCCATCTCACCACCAAATGAGCTACTTTCCTTTTTGGTGAAAACAAGGGTTTATGACCTCTTTAACCAAGTTTTGGATAAAGAAAGACTGGGATATTTTAGTGACTAGCTGTGTTCTGCTGCTACTTCTGCATTACAAGGTGACATATTCAATGTAAGAAACTTGTAACTGACTGAAATGGCAGTCTCTTGGGTGTAAAGGCAGCGTAAGACGATGAGAATCAGCTCTGGAAAGGCAGCGTTCATTCATAGTTCATCTTCTTTTTTGTGTTGCTGAGCTAAAAAGGAGAATAGCTAAGACCCACCGACTGCTTCCTTTCCTATTGTTCCCCAGAGTGTAGCTTGTGGGACTGGAAAAGCGAAAATTAAATTACCTTCTCATGCTTCAGATGAGTTGGATACTGGGGGATGCTTGAATAAAGTTCTAATCAACAGCCGGTATTCTGTGTGTAGTCAGAGAGAAGAAAAAAACCATGGATGCAAGGTAATTATAAAGTCAGTTTCTGGCACAACAATGACTATAAAAGGGAAGTAAAAGAACAACCTGCTCCTTTGAGGCATTAAAAGATGATGTCGTCAAGGTATGTTGACTCCTGACCTTCTTTTCTCTGAGTGCTGGTATGAGCAGGTGGCAGGGAATATGGCTTGTGTGTCTCCTTCCAGTCCCAGAAATCTGGCAGGCTTGTGTCACCCTGTATTTTTCACAATAAACATTCAACCTTCCTTGTTATCTCTTCCCAATATCTCTTTGTCCTTACTGAACTTGCTTTGTCCTTGCTTAAATATATACCTGTCAGGTGAAAGACCACATCCGAGTGTTTTTAATTGTGTAATAAAGCTTCACACAATTAAAACTGGAGTGGCCAGAGCGAGACTCAGGCATGACCATCTGCTTATAGCCTGGTGTATTTTCTGCAAACTGTAATTCCCTGGGCATAAGCAAAGTACTTTAGGTGTCTGAGTTCTTAGGTTGTAGGTGCAGTCGAGTGCCTTACTATCTCTAAATGACCAACTGTTTCTGAAAAACTGAAGTTGGAAAAAAGGGAGATTTCAGGATGAGCTGAAAATTGGACCCTCGGTATGTGTTGGTTTACTGTTCCTAATTCTTGGCTTGAGCCATGAGAAGGGATTGTTTACCATCGTAGAATATGAAATAAATTGTTATTAATAATCAGTACTGTATTTTGAGTCACTTCTGTTGTAGCAGTACAAATTGCAGCCTTTGAAAAAGTGATATGCAGGGAAGTAAGAGCACACAACTAATCCTAAGAGTGACTTTAATGAAGCAGAGGGAACTTCCCACAAGTGGTGACTCCTGCACGTCCTGTGGCTTAGTAAACCCTAGCTAGATTTGTCTGGGTCTCTCAGCAGTTTCTGCAGTACCTTCAACGGGAGCAACTTGCCAGTCCTTGAGGTTCATATTTCAGCTTCTGAACTGCTCTCCATGGAACCGCTTTTGAATATGCACAGTAGGCCCTTAATTACCCAAAGGGGTTGGAACCATATCACTTCTGGGTTATTGAAAGTTCACGTTTCTGCAGTATGTTTGTTGCTTTTACAAGTACGAGCTCTTCAGAGATGCTAGTGAGGTGTGTCACTGAAAATGAGTGCATTGACATTATACAAAGTGCAAGAAAATGTCCACTAAATGCGATAAATATATAGAAATAAAACCCAGAAGCACAATGGCAAAAGGAAAAGCAGAGGCAAACAGCAAGTTGTCCAAGTCAGTGAGTAGAAAATAGTAAGATTTTGCTGTACTTGGGTTTTAACTATTTATAATCATCAAGACTTTAATGCCCATCGTAAAGAAACTCAGCTGAAATACTCACCTGAAGGGCAGGCAGAAATTGAGTTGGGTTTAACTGGATGAAGACGAAGGGTTATACTGGAATGTTTTGGACAATGTTATTACAAGATGGCAGGATTGACAGTCCAGATAGTTTAAAAACATGTGAGGGAGACTTTCCGGACTCAAAGTCACTGGACCTTTGCAAGCAGGTCAGTGTAGTCCATCCATTAAGTCACCAAGCTGGTGACTTCTCTTTGTGGTTTCTCTCCTAGAATTTATCTGGAAAGTCCTAGAAAAATTTGCCTATTAAAACATGGGTGAAAGAAATGCTCATTCTTTCTTGTGGTCACTGCAGGAGGATACTCTCCACAAAACTGTGCCAAACCTTGGTAGATCGTTCTATGCGCTTAATAAGAGAGCCTAGCAAAAGAAGGGATTTAAGAGCAAACTATACATGCCAAGACATAAGTCTCTGTTTTATAAAAAGTAGCATGAAGTCAATGACAGGTCTGGTGCATGTTAGGAAAAGGGTTGCAATATTAATTGTTTTGAAGCTGACCCACACTAGGAGACCAATCAAAGTTAATGAGCTGAGCGTACATTAAAAGGACAATACAGAACACATCTGCTTTAATGGCAGCTCTTCTCTGCTTTTGACTGTACCTTCAGGTAACGTAGAAATGATGAATGAGGCACTTAGACTAAAAACCTTGTGGATTATCAGTAACTGAATTCAAATCAGAAAGACTAACATTGCTTATCATAGAAATGGACTTATGACAGATATGACAGCCCTCACTCAAGCATTTTAATTTAACCACAGAAGGTTTTTTTGAATAAGTATTTATTTAAACAGTGTATATTGTACCTCTGCTCCCCTCGCTGCCAGCCTGAAAGACATTGACCAATGCATCTTGCTATGTGCTTGGTGGCTGAGTTTTAAGCTTTTTCAAAGGAAGTAAGAAATAATAGAACCTACATGTTGACATGGAGGCAAAAGAAAGCTCTGGGTGGGGTTTTTTTTGTTTTGGTGTTTAGGTTTGTTGGGTTTTTTAGACAGAATTGTGCAGCCATAAGGGTGAGTAGTGTTACATGCAAGAAATTTCATGGAAGTGATTTCAAGAACTGTATTTTTTGTCAAGAGTGGCAATATGAAGGTATTGTCTCGTTCTTGTGCTTCTTCCATTTAGTCCAAGGGAGGCGGAAGAAGCTGGAGACTCTGCCATTATTCAGTTGTGTTGCAGCCAAGCCTGGTGGCTACCAGTGGGGTGGAGCTCCTACAATGCTGAGTGCCACACAGATGCATGGTAAGATGCAGAGCTCAGGGACATGGTTTAGTGGTGGAATTGACAGTGTTAGGTTAATGTTTGGACTTGATGATCTTGAAGGTCTCCTCCAACCTAAATGATTCTGTGATTCTATGGTAAGAAAAGGGATTTACCTTTTGGAATTTATAGTCTAAATGAATGCAACAGGCAAACTACAAGAGAAGCTGCTTAAATCTTGTAGGTCTTTTTATGCTGTTCCTGAGTTCTTGTTCGGTTTTGCTGCTTTTCCAGTGCAAAAGTGAGTCATTAAAAAAAAAAAAATCCTTGATTTTCTTTTTGTTTTCTTTTGTTTTCTTTTGTTTTCTTTTGTTTTCTTTCTTTTTAGTTTTCTTTCTTAAACGTGTTCAATGATCTTTGAGTTCTTAACACCTCACGAAGTCCAGAAATGCCCCTCAAGTAGTTACTCCCATTGTCTCTCAATTTAGAGTTTATTTCCTTAGGATTTTGTTCCTGTACCTTTAAAGCCAAGAACCTTATGCAAATGCTTCTGCTTGTGAATGCCATATAAATTATGTAGCATAGTCTGACAGCCTTTATTAAACTTGAGCTGGAGATCTGAACTGGGGAATTTATGGCTTTTTAGAGTTTGGATCATTGTATTTCTTGCTGAGGGCAAACGTTATATGGCTAGATTCATCCTATGTCTTCTCCTGCCTTCGGCAGTATAACCACAGGCCATTTTGTGGGGAGGTGTCTTTAAAAAAGACTAGTATTACAAGGGTCCCTGCCTGGGAGACTTGTAACTGAATAGCTGATGCCTGTTCATGCTGCCTTCTAAGAGGAGTGTGCTTTAAAAAACAGCAGGAAATACTGCAGTGGCAAGCAAAGACCTGTACCCAGGATCTGCTGATGCTGGAGAAATTGCTGAGGTGCCACGGAGTTGGACAAGACTTCACAGCATGTACTGGCTGTTTAACATTTAGCCTGTTTGGCTGGAATTAAGCAGGATCATGAGATTTTAGACATAGCAATATAGTTGTTCTTTAATTTTTAACCTGCAACTACTGATAGAATATACAGTTAAAAATGAATGAGAACACATGTTCGTCTGAGTAAAACTTTCATTTGTGGTCTGGAGTTTTCCAAAGTGCTGAAAGCAGCATCTGCATTTTTAAAGGCTATCAAGACTTTGTCCAGCAAACAAGGAAACTGCTAGTGCATTGCGCTACAGAGTTCTGTCTGGCTGAGTAAAAGGTTTGGACTGTAGCTCAGCAACCTGCTTAATCTTGACCTGAAATCTGGACAGGCTGTGCCTTGTACTGCAGCTCCTCTGACTGATGAGAGCCTGCACTGGTGCCCTGGTGCCAGTTCTCTTCCAGGTGGAAAGCTGCTGTGGTAGAAAGGCTCTACAGTAAAATTTAGAAAACATGCTTATCAGTGCTTTCTTCTTCAGGGAAGAAGAGTGTTGCGAGAGCTAGGACCTGACCATGACCTGTGCTTTGGTTGCTGGGTCTCATGCCTGGCGACACAAATTAACCGCTGGGTCTGTGAACTGCAGCCCGGGTCAGGGAAGGGGGAAGGAATCCTCCTCTGACCACGAGTTAGTCTCCTGGCTCCGAGACTCGCCTGGAGCGTGAAGGGACGTTGCTGGAGGGGAAGCAGGGGAAGGGGATAGCAGAGGAGACCTGAACGTGGTTTATGCTAAAGAAGGACTTCAGAGGACAATCTGCTGTCGTGGAGAATTGTCGTGAGTGGGTGAAAGCACTGTGTCTTTAGCATCCTGGAGTAGTGTCTGACCTGAGCGATGAGCTGTTGCCCTCCCGGTCAGAAAAAGGGCCTAATGTGGAGTATTAATAGAGGAGGGCTGGGAAGTTCATGAGTTTGGTTAAAGGGCAGTTAGGGCATAACAGCACCTTGTGATAAGCAAAGGTGCGAGGGAAATGGTAAGATTGGGTCTACAAGGGCATGATTCAGCTATGGGAGAGTCAATGTCAGTTTAAAGAAAAAATCAGCAGGGTGTTTTTTTGGGCTAGCCTTGCTGTTTCTTATGCAGGTGAGAAAACTTATGACATTACCAATTTTTTTTACTGAATGACTCTCACGAAGTGAGAACACATGGAACAGCAAGTTGCTATCAAGTCTAACAAGTTAAGAGACTTTTATTCTACATTGTAAAGTCAGTGGGTATACAGAGTAGAGTCAGATCCCTGCCTCGATCAATTTTTAATGGCATGAAAGATTTAAGGGAATTGTTCTTAGTATTTCTAGCATTATAATATGAAAGCAAAGGAAGAATCTTGGTATTTAATCACGGCTGTGTGTAGGCACAGCACCCTTTACTGCACACCATTAACTGAGGATTAAAGGAGATGTAAGACTCTGGCAGTAATGAGAGATTTCGTAGAAGCCTTATGGTTTTCCTGTTCGTCTTGTCAGTAAAAATAACCAAGACTTGGTTGGGCTCACTGGTGGTATCTGTTACCATGGAGACTGGGGTTCAAGTTGTTTTTAGGGCACAGAAAACTGGTGATTGTGCATCCATATCAAACCTTTCTCCTTTAAAGCAATATTGTGTATAGGTACAGTGAAAGACTCTAATTTGCAGCAGTGCACGTGCTGCAAGAAGCAGAAATGTTAAGGATCAGACCAAAGGTCACTGGGAGCTCAGTTCTTCCACCAGTGAGGAAGCTAAGCAATAAAAAGTCACTCTTGATGAAGTGCCTTAGAAGGTTGTAATTACTGATGTCTGAGGAAAAGCAGTGCTTAACAAAAGCAAAACTTGAAAGAACTATTGCTCTGCAGATGATATTAAGTAACACACATAATGGACTAAAAGGAACAGGGAGCCAGAACCATGTCTTAGTGGGGCCTACAGAATTATTGTGCCAGATTTTATTGTCTTGGGGCACTTCATCAAAAGGAAGCTCCTTGGACTGGATTTTTAGTATGATCTGTGCATACACAGAGTATATGGCACAGACTCCCTGTCTGCTGTCCTCTTCAGCTGGAGTACACTTGCTTATATAAATGAGCTAGGTGCATTGCAGGAGTCCCATTCCTATACGATGCAGTTTCTGCTGTTAGAACTTCTTGCTAACCACAGTAACCTTAACTTGAACCTGCTCTCTCTTGTGACAATAGAAAGTTTTCTTCCTGACTTCTAGCATCTTGCTGAAGAGTGGAGAATAACGTTGCTATTGTGCAACTTTCAACTCTGTGGTTTTCAAGTGATGTGTTAAGCTGTCAGGTACACGTAGTATTCTGTCCAGTTTGTCCAGTGCTTTTCGGTTAGACCAGATGTTTTCCTGTCCTACCTATCACAGCATGTGGTTTTAGGCTGGTTGAGAGAAATGTGAATGCATTATAGTCTAATTTCTTATTTCTTTGTTTTAAATCACCTCATCAGAAGTGACCAATGTATAGTATTACTATTTGCAAGCTGATAAAATGTAGCAGTGTATTCTAATGAAACTGTTCATGTAGATTAGGAAGAGTTTCTGAGGCTAATATACAGTTGATTTTCAGTTAGCAATCGTGAGTACAGTTTTTGGAAATCTGTGCAGGGAGCGATCAAGAAGAGCATCTTTTTTTGAAAATGGCAATTTAAATTTCAAAGAAACTATTTACATTTTAATAGTCCTATTCTCTGAAAGTTCCTGGGGTCGGATACTTCTGATTAGGAAAATGATCTCTGAACCCACATTTTGTATTTGGTATTCATTATAGTAACAGCCCTAATGAAATTATCTTGTATTGATGTGGATGCATGTAATGTGCAATTACAGAGGAATTCCATTGTCATTTAGCAACGAATTGTCATAGCATTCCTTTAAAGTCTGGGATTTCACCAAAAGGTGTGGAGAACAGCGTCTAAAATAGTTCTCAAAGGATCAAACTGAAAAGTATTTCAGTTGCTTCTTTTAATCAGAAGCTCTTTTTTTGTTGTTAGCTTATTTGCCAATATAACTTGCTAAAAGGCTGACTGATGTAGGGTAGACTTTCAAGCAGCCTTATTCTGTTTAAAATTTAGGCTCCTCACTGACTTGGATATTTTTAAATGCTCTCTCATTGGTCTCTTAGTCAGTGCCACAATATTTAGTAAGTCTTTTCAATATGCAAAGATCTTAGTACTGTTCTTGATTTTTTTGAGTGCTTAAAGTTATTGTAAGTTATGTGTGCGTCTGTATATAAAATGCATCCTAATATTTCAGCCTGGGGCTTACTCCAGGACAATTGACAGCATTGCCTAATAATGTTGCCAGACACTTCCCATGATAAGGTCTTACTGTCCGTGGTCTGTAATTTTGAATGTCAAGAGACTGAAGTTTTCAGTGTAAGATATTTGCTAAAGACTGATCGTTTGATTGTTTGGGGAGCTGGGTTTTTTTCTTAGAGCAGGTGGGGTTGTGGCACAGAGCCAGAAAAGCTTCACCATTGTCAAGAATGAAGCTGAGACATAACACATTCACCTCTGCTAAAGTTCTGGTGACTTTTCCTTTGAAAACGCCTACTGCCCCGACTCTTCGAGGCAGGAAATTGAAATCTGGTAGGGATTTAACCATTGGGTCAGGGATATGCCTTTGGATTTCCTCCTGAAATCGAAATTAAGCCTGTCCATTTGGGGATTTTTTTAATCACTGTGGCCTGCGGTGTGCCAGCTGGGTAATGGCTTCTTTTGTTAGCCTCTGTCTATCGTTCCACCCAAAATCACTGCACAGACGGGGAGGTACAGAGAGCATGATAATCAGTGACTTCTTTCTGATCCTTTCTCTACACTCAATTTGTGTAATTCCCATGAAGGACTCCCTCCTGCTAGCTAGCCTCAGTTTTCTAACATGGTACTCCTTCTGTTTCTCATCTAATTCAGTTCTTTGGCATTGTCATGGGCTTAATGTTCGGCACTCTTTTCTTTAGAAACTTTTAAAAAGCTCTCATCAAGAGTTTTACGTATCACTACAAATTTATAACTTAACCAGAGGTTTTCAGACGTGCTTAAGGAATGAGGGGGTTCTCGTCTCCAATGACAAACCTTCAGGAGGTTTTCAAAATGTCTTGTTAAATTATTAGGAAACACCAATGTGTAAAGACAAATTACATGCCTAAGCGAAAGCCAGAACAGAGATCTGTGAAACCCCTCCGTAAAGGTCAGTGGGTTAAAGAATTTATATACGCTTAGAGTTCAAATTAAGATTGCCAGCTTGGCAGTTAGGCCGCGGTGGGCAGTTGTTTATCCCAACATGACCTAAAGTTTTGTTGACAGATCATCACAGTTGCTGTTTCCTATTGAAGAAATTCATGCTGGAGCATCTGATGTGAAGTGTATCGGAAGAGATATGTGCAGTGCGTCTGTCTTTACTAAGACAGTTACTAGTCCATGTTGTCAATCTAATCACTTTCAGCAGCCCTAAAAAAAACCCAATGCAGTTTTAGAGAAGCATTGATGTTGGTGAGATACCCAAATACTACATTTATGGGAGCCAAATGCCTAAGTGATTAGGCAGACATAGCCAAGTTTTTATAAAGGCAGAGAATCAGAACAAAGTGCAATAAATGTTTAATTATTTATTTTATTTAGGTCTTTCTGTTTGTTCAATATTGCAACACCTGAGAAACTTAAAAATACTGGGGGTTTTTTCTTTGCTGTGCAGTCACAGGCACATTCACACCTTATGGAGAAAGAACAGAGGCCAAAATGTCCCCTATAAAACTTATTTCAAGCTAATAGAGGAACTGCTTCCAACTTCAGTGGACTTTGGATCCCACCCTGGGAGATTTATGGGTTGCCCAAAAGCACTTATGCAGTCTGTGTGAGAGCTGGAAGGTAAACCAGTCCTAATACACCTTAGTTCAATGCCATTTCCTCAGACACTCTTACAATTGTGTTGACCTAAATCTGGTGGGAGAGGTGCAAGCTAACTCAAGAGAGCTTCCTCTGCCAGGACCGATGTCCCTCCAGATGCCATGCCAGTGTAGCAGATGACCAACCCTCTGGGGATGTCTGTGGGGCGCAGTGGAGCTTGATGCCCAAGTCCCTGAGCTAACGTCAGTCCTGCCAGTCAGCCCATTTGGTGCGGTGCAGTGCCCATCTCGGCTGCCCGGCTGAGGTCCAGGATGGCAGTGCGGGGCACAAGCTGCTGAGCTCTGCCACGACATCTTGCTGGTACAGCTTCCCTGGGAGATGCCTGCTGTGGGATGTAGGCCAGGGCAAGAGGAAGGACTGGCAAAGAGTATGTAATCCTCATTTCTGTGAAGGGTGTGGAAGGCTAATGGCAGCTGCACGTGGAGCGAGATGAAGCTAATCTAAGGTGTTGGAAATGCTGCTTCTTACAGTCCCTTACGGACTGACGATGCCTGACTCTTGTTTCATTTGTACCACGGAATTACTCTTCTTACAGCCCACAGGAAATGAAATGGGCCTTAGGTTCAAGGCATGCGGCAAAAGCAAATAATATGCAACAGCATTATTCGTATCAACTTACAGAATTTTGAACCAAGAAAGAATTTTTGTCCCTAGAGTGCCTGGTGTTCTGATAATGAGCTGTGGTGCTCTCGTTACTGCAGTGAATAGCACCATCTAGGGATCAGGACTGGTTTAAAGCCATCTTTTTAAAGTGTGCATGGCAAGAACGGCGTGAATGTCAGATGTACAATGCACATACGCTGTCCATATAGCCGTACTTTTTTATATTTACACTGCTGCAGTCATATATATAATATTTTCCTCGGGTTTTATATTTATATGTATATAAAAACTGAGGGAAATTTTAAATGTGTGCCCACCAATAGTACAAAGCTTAAATGAAGAGTAGATCCATTGTAACAAACACAAAGCTTATAGATGTATGCTTCACATTTACAGAATTCTTTGGCACTGTGGTTATTAGCTGGTGTTAACGCAGCAACTAGTCTCTCCTCTGTTGTAACAGGCTTTTCCAAGTATTTGTGCCAAAAATGTAGCAATTTCCTCTATTGTGTGTGATACGTTGCACTGCAGAGAAAATTGGAATTACCACCTATGCCGCTTTAAAATCTCTCCCTATCTTGACTATGCAAAATGGGGAACATGAAGATAACAGTACTAATTTTTATTATAGTGATGCTGTGTGACTTCGGGAGAGGCCAGAGCTGCTGTTTCAAGAAAAACTTGCACGTACAATATAGCCATTTCTATAGCTATGTCTATGTCCTGGACAATGACAGTGTCTTGGCCAGAGCTTCCTGATTAAAACCTTTTTGGATTTCTTGATTCAGACCAATACTCTGAAAACTGCCTATAGCTCAATAAATAAATAAATATATCTGGAGACAAGAGCGAATAAACCAGACCAGAATCACAACTGAAAGAAGTGTAATAACGAACCTCGATTTTATAAAATGGTCTTTTAAAAGCACAAAACTTCTTGCACCCAATTCAGTTGGTTTGTTTGCTTTACATTTAAATGTTTATCTTTTGTACGCTGTTGAGAATACTTGGCCTCCAAGTGGGCTCCGTTCAGGCCCGCCACTGAAAGGTGGCCCGGATTCCCTGTGCACAGACGGCACAGAACTGCCTTCACATCGAGTGCAGCGACCTGCAGAGACAGGACGGCCGGTTACCAAGGCAGGAAGGTCTTCAGGCACTGTCACTACACTCTGCTGCCTTTCAGAGTGTGGGTGTTTGGACCTGGATAGATTTGGAGTACTCTCTTCTGCCGTCGTGAGCTGCTTAAAGGAATACTGCCAGCCTGGGTGCGTTGGTAGGTCCCGAGTAATCGCAGTCGGTGAATGCCCGGAGCGGGTGTGATTTTCCCCCAGCCATTGTCAGCCTGGTTCAGCTTGTCTGCTCAGCCCCTGCATGCATCAGTTTCAGCAGAAACCTCGCCCGTGCAGAGTGAGCTGGCCATCGCAGGAAAACTGCTTCTGTGTGCATGCTTATTTTAATTTGAGAAGAACGTGTAAACTCCAAATATTTTTTCAGTGAAGTAGCTGCTTTCCAGATGCATCAAATTTTTGTTGAGCTATTTGCACTGGTAAATATTAAAGTTGGACTGTATTTGTAAAATTGTATTCGTTAATGCAGATTGCATGCAGTCTTTCGTATACTTATGTAAACAGTGTTCGTATACCATGTTCTTATTATGGATGCATCTGAAACTTAATGCAGCTCATGTTGCTGTTTGTTTGAGGGGTTTTTGAGGGGGGAGAAATGATGGCTATCATATTTGAATATGATGCCTTTGGTTATTTCCTTTGAGGGTCCTGCTCTTGAAGAAATAACGCTGGGTCAGCTGTCCATAAAATTCTAGCTGGCCATGACAGCCTTCTGTTTAAATCAGCGACACAACCCAAGCGGAGTTAAGGTGGCAACTGAAATTTTTCTTTTTACTTTTTCTGCACTTTTATTTCTATGAATTGTGATGAAAAAATTCTACAATTAAATGTGAATAATGAGTTTTATTGTTTTAGATTACTATCAAGGCACTAGTTTACCAATTCAGTACTGTGGTGCTATGAACTTCATTTTGTATTTCCATATTTTTGTATAATGCATAGGAATCATTAATGCGGTAAAAATACCGCCTTTCCTGTCATGCTGCAAATAACAAGAGTTTATCCTGCAGACTTGACTTGAGTATTATTGCTGTTTAATTTTTTTTAGATCTGCAGTGTGTGAGACACTGATTATTCAAGAAGCATGTTCCCATCCAAACAATACTCTTTAAGCACAGTGCCAGCACTGCCATGAGTTCACTCCTCATTGTTGTTACCCTTAACTTCCTTGTGTTGCAGAATCACGGAGCGGGAAGAAATCGCTTCCATTCCTCTGTAAGACACCTGTGTTCGAGTAACCTCTACCTGATACTGGGAGATTAGGGACAGAGAAGCTGAGGTGTTTGCTTGAATGCAGGGACTCCATTTCTAAACTACTCCTACAATCCTTCATTACTGGAAAGTGTACAGCCCTTTCAAGCAGTCTACACATTAATTTTGAAAGACCTGCTACTGCCTCATGCTAAGCTTAGAAGCAAAGTTGTTTCTAAGTAGCATGTTTCTTCCTTTTCCTAGGTGATAACCAGATCCTGGTCCTGCAGCGAGTCCCCCTTTGACAGAGCTGCACAATTCCAAGATTTCCAAGGACACACTTATCCTAACAAAAGGAAGCAATCCTCCTTCATTTTAGTGGAGGTCAGCAGCTTAACTGTTCCCACTGTCTGTGATAGAATGGTGGTTCATGCCTTCAGGTGAGTTAATGTTCACCCATTTGCTAAATTAAGCTTGTCTAGTCTTGGTATCTAACCTTGTCTGATAACCACTCTCTAGTCTTGTGAAGCAAATACCGCCTAAGCTTACAGGTGTACAAGAGCAATGTTGCCTCCTGGCGTCACTGACCTCTTACAGATAAAACACTGACCTTCTGAGAACTGCTGAGGAAAGAAAAATTACCTTCCTTGGATGTTTTTGAAGTGTATAGACCTCCAACTGCTGCTGATAGCCTGTACAGTTGAAGCATGGCTCCTCTGGAATTGCACCATTGTGTAGCAGGGTAGCATGACCCTCCTAGTGGATCTTCCCTTCTCTCCTTTGGAGCTAAGCAGGGAATAGATTTCCCCCACTCCCCTTTCTGGAATGAATTGTGTCCCCAGATGTGTGTCAGTGCTGCTCTGCAGGTCAGTCTGAGGGTAAGCTCCCTCCTCTCAGCTGTCTGTCAGGAGTGGTTTGATATTGGGAGATGAGAGAATTTTAGGTGTTTGTTTGAATGCAAGAACTACAGTGCTTGGTTCCTTCTACAATGTATTAGAGGTTTGGATACAGTAGAGTTAGAGCTCAGAGTAGTGCAAAGGCATCATCAGAAACATGGAACGTGGTGTGTTTTTGGAGAGGCTATACAGACATAGACAGCTGAAGACATGGGGATGAAGTTAGGACAGAGGTCTCCATTGTCACAAGTGCTGTGGAGAAAGTGAATGAGTACATTGTGTTTCTTACAGTACAGAAATCAGAAAGCGCCTCTGGTGCAATAGAATGAGCATGTTTGAAACAAACCAAGAAGAGGTATTTTTTGTACATTGCATAGTAATAGTTGTGGAATGTTGCCAGAGGCTATAGAGACTGGAAATGGATTTAGAAAAATAACTGACAGCTTCAGGGATGAGAGTTTCCATCAGTGACAGGAAGCCTCAGGGTCTGGATACAGCTTCTAGAAATCCCACAGCTGCTGATTCCTGGAGTGCATAGCAGGGAAATAAACATCCTATAAGGAGTTTTCCTTAAGGAAAGAGTAAGTAAAAATTTGCTCTTAGCCACTGAAAAATAAAGTTTACAAGGTCAGATAAATCCATACTCAGACCCTGAGTATCTGTTCTTGTGTTTTCTGCATTCTTTGTATTCTAGCAGTGGGCTTGTAGCAGGACAAAGCTTAACTAGCTACATTTATTTCTGTTTGGTTTGAATTCCTGGTAGTATTACTTAAGACAGTGACTGCACACTAACTTAAGTTATCTGATTGAACTCAGTTACAATGCTTTCATGGTACTGCATGGTATTTACTGCTTTATATTGCCTCTTAAAAGCTGACTGACTGTTGGAGAATCGGCAGCATTATTCTGTCAGATGTGGCTGCCCCACTCTTGTTCTGCAGTATTATGCTTTGGAAGGGATTATTGTGCCATTCTATGCCAGAGTGATGGTTTGAAGCATAGTAGGCTTGTGCCATTTGTGTCACAGGGCTGGCTACTCCTGCAGCAGATGCAAGAGAAATTCAACGGTTGCTTGCAAAAATACTACCTTTTCATTGCTTGCACAAGCTTTTTTTCTCCATTTCTTATGAGCTTCCTCACTGAAGGACGAGGCTAACGACAAGTGATTGTAGTCCTGCTGTTCCTCACTGGACTGCTGAAGGGGGCTGCGGTGAAGCAGAGTAATTCCTCTTGATTCACATCATGGAGCAGAACAGGGAGTTAGAGAATGTGTACCTCTAAGATGCGTTGCCTCTGCAGTGACCCCTCCTTAGCGATGGAACATTAAAACGTTATTTAGCCTTAATCAACACAGTTTCATTAGTCTGACCAATTCTTTCAGGTACTGTAACTCTGATTTGGCTGTTAAAAGTAGAATTAAAACATCGGTCTCAAAAATTGCTCTAGACCTACTATGATAGGAGTCAGAAATTTCTGCTTCTTTTGCAGCTCAGGGTGGAGCTTGATCATTAACTGATTCCTTCAGTCTGTGAGAAATGCAACAGCTGGCTATGAGATCCGCTTCGGTCACTACATCTTTTCTGTAGAAGCATGTTAACAACTGTATTTTCAAAGCATTATGCAGGGATTCGACCACATGACATGCGCTAATAACAACAGGAAATGCACGGCTAAAGTTCCACCTACTCCTGTAAGAACTTGCCTTTTGCTATCCCAGAGTTATCTTTGGAAAAATAACATTGATTTTTAAGTGTTCAAGTTACTTTCTTCAAACTATGGCTGCTTCATCAAGAAGAGGGTAAGCCTGCTCTTTTTGTATGCCTCCACTTGGACGAGCGATGCCTGCGAAATACCACTTACAGCCATTCCAGTTTTAAAACCTGCATCCATGCATGAACTAGATGTTCTTGGCTGAATGTGTGTTCTTATAGTTATTAACAGGCTACAGAAAATAGATAATTGGGAAATGAAAATGAAAGATTGCTATACCTTCTTTGTGTAAGTAAGCAAAATAGAAAAGATGGCTTTACAGACACATCTACAAAACCTCATGCAAAGAGAGGAGTGCTGTGGAAGAGCCTTATACAGTTAATGGCTTTTGTTGGTTAGGAGGATTTTCAGAATCATTCGGAAACTTCCTTGGCCAGAACTTACTGGACATATGCCTTGTACAGTGAGGCTCTAACTGCGGAAAGGTAGAGGGGAAGACACACAGGAGGGAAGAGTGAGGAGGAGAGCGTTTGGTTTGTTCAGCAGGACTACTCAGGGTGAAGATGTAAGTGGCTGTAGGAGGTTGGGCCAAAGTCTGTCTCACCCCATACTTCATCTCTGGCTGTGGCCAGTGGTTGAAGTCCGTGAGATAAAGTGAAAACATGCCGATGATGCACTATTTCGGACTTCCACTGAATAGTCTCCCAGCCTCCAGCAGTTTCAAGCTCAGGGTCTTCCTGAAGCAGAGATGATATTCCTGGTTTTTATAGTCCTCATTAGATTGCTTTTCTGTTGATATACTCAGTTAGTTTTGAACCCCTGTAAGCTTTATGGCATTTGCAGTGTCCTGTAGCAGGAAATGCCATACCTGACAGTGTTCAAGGAGCAAAGCCTGGTTTGTTTGGTTTTGAGTTTGCGTTTTGCTAATTTAATCTCATTACTTAAAGGTACTAGGAGGTGGTAGTTACTCTGAGTCCTTAATCATGTGTGTAAAGCTGAGAGTGTTTTCTACTATGTGTATGACTTCACTTTTCATTAAGTATAATTTAATTTTTCAATTGTTTTTATATTTGTTCAGTCTTGGAGGGTCCTTTTGCAACATTTGGTCTTTAATATCCCAGATAGCTTTGTATCATGGCCAGATTTCACCATTATTCACTTCATTTCCAAATCACTTATAAGTATGTGGAACAGTGTGCACTCAAGGTTGACAGCACACTGTATCCTGAAGAGAACCAGGAAGTGGAAAGAAATGGACACCAAATTGCCATTGTAATCAAGGAGGACTTGGTGGGTGCGAAGCAGGATAGTAAAAGAAACGTAGAGCCTGGGTACCTGTGAGGTGGGAACTTGTAGGTGCCAGCATCTGTAATGGCTGGATAGAGCTGGCCATGGGAATGGCTCAGCAGAGTGACCTTGTGGCCCTGCACCTCTCTTCCAAACCAGCAGCAAATGCCAAGCATGTCCCTTATCTCAAGTACCAAGACAACAGTTCCCAAACCATAGGCTTCAATCTTAATGAGGCTGTGGATGTTCTGAGGTGTTGCTGATGATGTTGAAAGACCCTTTTTTGCTTCATTGTCTGTTTTCAAAGTAAGAATTGTGGTTTTTGTTTTGCTTGGAGCATTACCATTACTCCTAGAGAGGTGACAAGTATGTTGGGGTGAGACCTCTCCTCTCTTATCCAGAGATAAGAGAGCTGTCTCTGCTGGCGGTGGAGGTGGGCACCATCAGTGAGCTGTGTCATTACTCCCTTGTTCAGAGCTGCTGCTTGACAGCTTTCTCCCCTATATCCCCACCCATCCAGAACAGCTCTTTACAGCAAATTGAGGAACTGAGAGGTGAGCATGTGTGAAAGCTCAGGGCTGGCGAATCTCGCTGAACAATCTGTGTTCATTTGTCACGCGTGGACATTGTAGTAAAGACAAGGACAATGAGATTTATTACCAGAAGTAATAGAAACTTCAGAAGCACAACCCAAAATTGTTTCTAATATATTTCCAGATTAGATACAATCAGAACTGGAATGCAGCCCGTGTCAATATGTCATTTTGTGAATAAGAAAAAAATCTTGAATACAAATGGTGCTTGTGGATCAACTGTTACCACGCACAACTAGACTTCAGAAGCAGATTACTTGGACCTCAGGCAATTTATGGTTTGCGTACTTACTGAAATCTTCATTTTTAAATACTAGTAATGGAAGATAGATGTTCATACATAGCAACTCTTTTCCTTAAATCCTCTTTCACACAGTTTGAATAAGTCACAATGTATTCTCTAACCTTCAAATGCAGGACACTGTTGTATAACAGACCGTGCTCTCTGGTCAGAGTAGGAGAAAGTCATGTCCTTTCCTGGGGGAGTTTCTGCAGGGGAATAGCTAACCAATGCATGCGTCCAGTGCTGTCAATCTTTCACTTACAGTATGTCATTGTCTTCTGGGAGGTCTCTGAACGGCATCCCGTTGGATAACTTGTGGAATAGGACCTGAATATAACCTCAAAAAACGTTCTGAGGACAAGTACTTAGATTCTGCTTTTCTTGTGATTAAAACACAGTGCGCCTACAGATACCTAAATAAGGATGGCTTTTTTTGTACCTGTCTCTGTCTTCCTTGCTCAGGAATGACAGTGTTCTTTTTTGATAAAGTGTTAGTCTGCATTTTTGTAGATTTCGTTTTAAATTATGAACTTGTCTCAAATACACAGCTATAAATACATCTATTCTCTGGGTTATTGACAAAATATGTCACAGAAGTGTAAGTCCCTGCTCCTAAATTTAGCAATAGTGGCTTGTTGCTAATTTCAGAGATCAGCAGTAGAAGCTGCAGGGGTGTATTGCGCAAAGATCCTGCAAAATCGGTACTCCTTACATTAATGTGGCAAACCCAAATAAACAGAAATATACCTTTTACCTTTGTTTTGGTCACATTTGTATGCATCTGCTTGTGTTGCAGCTATTTGAACATTTTTATTATAATTATGCATGTGTAATAATGAATGTTAATCATCTCTGTCACAGATTAAAGCCTTTCAACAGTTTTACTCTGTGGCTGCCGTCAGAGGTTGTAGCTGATGGGAGACTTTGGTTTGTGTCAGTTACCACTGAAACCTGCCTGTGACTTTGTCTCTTATTGTATCGTGTTCATGCACTTTTTGAACTGTATTGGAGAAAATAGTGAAGTTACTTGTTCGTAAGGATTTTTCAAGGCATTGAAATATAGTTCAGAGATTGTTAGAGTCTCCATGATAATCATAGGGTGTTTATATGTGCCAGCTAAAGTTCTTTTGCAGTAAGGATTGAAGTTAACAGAGGAAATATGTGAAATCAGCTGTATAGCAGAATGAGAAATCAAACATATGCCCAGTTGTGGAAGGTGCTTGTGAACAGCCTGAGTAGGATTGCTTGAGGAAATGACAAAGAATTAGTGTCCAGCAAAAAGGAGCTGGTGTACGAAGAATAGCTTTGCTGTTGAGGTAGAGAGATCACAAGTTGAGCATGTTGCGTTCATTAATTTTCCAATTTCCCCTTGTAGGGAAATACTCAGTTTTTAAAGTAAAACAAGATATGGAAGTGATTGAATGATACAAGTTTCTGGTAGGGAAAAGAGTCTTTTTCAGTGTGTATAGTAATAGGGCGGTTCTCTATTGTAGGCACTCTTTAAATCTGACCAGGAAGCCTGCCTCACTGCTGCCTCATGTTTCTCTCACCTTGTTGTGAAAGGTACAGTAATTGGGAAAGTTACTTTCAGACAAGTGTTTGGTGTAGTTATTACCTCTAGTGCTTAGCAGTAGCTGGAAAGCAGGGATTGCCACCATCAGATGGACAAAAGCTCTTGGGCCCTGGACTATAATCTACCTGTTTCATGGTTGTGCTGGTTGAGCTAAGCTACTAAAAGGAGGTACTTGTTGGGGGGGGGGGGGGGGGGGGGGAAGGTATGTTTAAAGCAGATGGCATTTCATTTGAAATATCTTTTTCCTCAGTTATCATTTGTGGTTTCCTGTGGTTTGGCTGCCATCCCTTTGTAAATTTGCCTTTCCCACTTTCTGACTTGGGAAAATACCAAGTGTTCCAGTGGTTTCCTGCAAAGCTTCAGGTTCCTACCTTGCTCCCTTTAACTGGGAACATCTTAGAATCATAGAATCATGGGTTGGAAAAGACCTCTAAGATCATCAAGTCCAAGCATCCACCCAACACCACCATGCCTGCTAAACCATATCCCAAAGTGCGACACCTACACGTTTTTTGAACCCCTCCAGGGATAGTGCCTCCACCACCACCCTGGGCAGCCTAGTCCAATGTCTGGCCACTCTTTCAGTAGAGAAATTTTTCCCAATATCCAATCTAAACCTCCCCTGACGCAACTTGAGGCCATTGCCTCTCATCTTATCACTAGTTACCTGGCAGAAGAGGCCAACCCCCGCCTCACTACAACCATCTTTCAGGTAGCTGTGGAGAGCAATAAGGTCCCCCCTCAGACTCGTCTTCTCCAGACTAAACAGTCCCAGCTCCCTCAGTCACTCCTCATCAGGCTTGTTCTCCAGCCCCCTCCCCAGCCTCGTTGCTCTTCTCTGGTCATGCTCCAGCCCCTCAATGTCATTCTTGTAGTGAGGGGCCCAAAACTCAACACAGCACTCGAGGTGCAGCCTCACCAGTGCCCAGTACAGGGGCACGATCCCCTCCCTACTCCTGCTGGCCACACCATTCCCGATCCAAGCCAGGATGCCGTTGGCCTTCTTGGCCACCTGGGCACACGGCTGGCTCCTGTTCAGCCGGCTGTCGACCAGCACCCGAAGGTCCTTTTCCACTGGGCAGCTCTCCAGCCGCTCCTCCCCAAGCCTGCAGCGTGGCATGGGGTTGTTGTGACCCAAGTGCAGGACCTGGCACTTGGCCTTGTTGAACCTCATACAGCTGACCTCTGCCCATTGATTCAGCCTGTCCAGATCCCTCTGCAGAGCCTTCCCACCCTCAAGCAGATCGACACTCCTGCCCAACGTGGTGTCATCTGCAGACTTACTGAGAGTGCACTCAATTCCCTCATCCAGATCATTGATAAAGATGTTAAACAAGACTGGCCCCAAAACAGCCCTGGGGAACACCACTCGTGACCGGCCACCAGCTGGATTTAACTCCGTTCACCACCGCTCTCTGCGCTCGGCCATCCAGCCAGTTCTTTATCCAGCAAAGAGTACACCCATCCATCTTCTAGTACTTTCTGGCAAGATAGGTGGAGGAAAGAGGCTGCTGCTGAGGAAGCAACAGTGGCACAGTGAGGGACAGAAATACAAGACTTTGCAACAGAAGGCGAATTTAACTGTTCCTCTGCTTTCTCCTGATTGAAGCAAGGTGAGGAGAGGGATCAATTTGAACAGAAATTGTTCATACATCCTTTGCATTGATATCTGATGGAGTTGCACAGAAATGCTGATAGCCATTTGAAGGAAAAAACTTGTAGTTTTGTCTTCTTTTGTGCATGACTGGAAATGTGACTATTTGAAAGAGCCTCTTGAGAAACAACATTTTTGTGAAAGACCCAGGAAAGCAACTGTCAGATAATCCTATTCACCACGTTTCAGATAACACAAACAATAAATTGCAAGATACCACAGCAGGATACATATTGTATTAGTTATTCATTAGTTAGGATTTAGAAATGATGAGGAGCTGTGCCCTGGAACAAGTCCCTTTCAGTCATTCATGGGATCTGGATTTACATTCTTGTGTCGGTCAGGATAGGACTGCTGTAATGTGGGTGCACTGATTTCTTTCTGATGTACAGCGGTATCCTACCCTCCTGCGGTTCTCTGTTGGAAAGCACTGGTGGGAGCAGAAAACTTCAAGTTGCATCGATTGCTTTTGAAAGCATAGTGGTATGTAACTACCTATTGGAAATCCACAGGAAAAAGAGATAAAGTGCAACAGCATTCTGGCATATCTTCTATTGCTTTTTTTTCCCCCTGCTTCCCTCCTTGGCAGCTATTTAGCAGCTGTATTGCTGCATCATTCTGTAGCCAGGCCTCTGGTTAGGGATCCAAGTATGAAAGAGCGTTAATAGTGCTCAGACAAGCAGTAATTTGTACGTATATTTCTCAAAAGAATTGCCATGGGATTTCACCTAACACAAGTTCAGCGTATCCTATTGTGAGTATGGACAATGCTGCGCTGCAGGAGTCAGATTGTTTTGGAGCAGGAGTGGATCTTGCGGCACTGCTGGTTTTTCCCTTTCCTGCAGTCAGCCCCGTTGTACTAGCGACGTCTCTGCCATTTATGTTAGCGTAAGGAATACTGCAGTGGGCAAGGTACCAGGAAACACCAGTTGTTTTCAAATAATTCTTCAGTACAAGCGCAAGGGGAGATTTTCAAAATTTAGATACATGTTCTACCACTGCAGCCTCACAGTCCCTAAATGTATCTCCAAAAAAATTCAGAGCACAGCACAGTATAAGGGCATTGTCAGTTCCTCATAGTGACGGTAGGGAGTTTCTGCATTGTCTCAAAGTATGAAAGATTTTATCAGCTGCGTAAGACATCTCTGCATAATGTGACATTTATGTGTCTTTTTATGGAGATATGATGCAGTTTTCCTCCATGTTCTCATTCTTGTGCAGGACTTTTAAATACTGAATTCAAAAGATCGACCCGTACTGGTTATCTAAACGCAGAGTTGGAGTACTCAGATTTCCTAAACTCTGTCATTTCAATAGTCCCCAGCTACTGAAGTTTAAATTCCAGCTACTTAGTGCTTGTGATCTTCTATCAAACTGTTATAAAGTACTTTTTGTCCCTTCTTCCTTCCTCCTTCCCTCTGTCTCTCCTTCTGTCAGTGCAGTGGAGGGCTGTGACCACATTAGCATTAAAAACTGTGAGAAACTGCATTATAAAAGAGATTGATTCTGCATGAAATACTAGACAGTAGAACGCTTTTTATTAGTTCCTACTATGAGGTAATGTCCGCCTCTAAATAATTGGGGCAATAATAAAAGTAATTCTAAACTGTCTTAATTTTTAACTATGCCTAGATTTGAGTGAGGTTCAATTGGAAGAGGCATGAGACATCTGATTTCTGTTATGTTTGCGAGTAATTTGTTATAAAATTCCAGAGCCTGTTTTCAGTTTGGTGCAGAAATTATTTATTCTTTAGAATCTTGATGTTCTTGGGGAGATCTTGATACCCTTGTGGCTTGGTACCTTCAGAACAAATAAGGACATCCTTTATTCTTAGCATGGGGAAAAAAAAGAAATCTCCCTCAAATTGCAAAGTTCTTTTTTGTTTTCCAGGGTTTCAAGCAGCATTTCAGCATAGAATATTTTAAATACAATCCTGTGTAATCCTCCTTCATCTGTACCTGTGGGACCATGCTTTCATTGGGAGGCTTGGCATCTGGACCCTTTTGCAGTATTTTTGCTATACATTGAGATGTATATGTAGGTATTTTAAAGTATTTAGGCAGCTGGCCTGATTTTCTTATATACTTCAGAAGATAAAATTATGCCAAAGAACAGAGCTAAATTGTTCCCTACCATCACCCCTTTTTTTCCTCATTTGCTCAGGGCAGCAGACTGTAAGAGTTCCCTTCCTCATGAGGAGAATCAGCTAGTTTGGGGAGATGAAGAACGTAATATTGGAATATATCTCTAAAGACAGCAACAACCTAACAAGCTACAAATTGAAATAATGGAAAAATGTTGCACTACTGTTTGCAGTGCAGACAGTTTCACTCTGTCGTATTTTCTTAACATCATTTTTTTCAGCAATCTCAAAAAACAAAATAAAAAAGTGTAATCTAAAATATGGATGGAATTGGAGCATGGATGGAGTTTCAAGAATGGCACACTGCAGGATGATTTTAGAAAATTCTTATTTCCTGTTGCAGTCTGAAGGTGGGGGAGAGTGCAATCAAATTTCTGATGCATTGCCTTTTCTAAGATAATTAATCAACATGCTTTCCCATGAGAACATCCAGCCTGTTAGTAGCCAGGCATTGAGAGGCTCTGCTAACAATAGGTGTGCTTTCAGCAATTGATCCTAAGGCAGCCCCAGTCCTGCTCAGTAACTTTACCTCCAATAGCATCTTCAGGAAGGCAGCATTAGGTGGGCTTCCAAGGATCAGTCATGGTCCTCAGAAGGATTACAGCCCTAACGAATAACATACCAGAAAGGAAAATCTGTTTCGATATTGTGTGTGGCTTTAGGATTAGCTGACTTGGGTTTGTGTTATTTTGGGACCTCATCTGTTATGTCAGTGGTTACCTCTGCGCTGATGCTCGTGGGAGGTGCTTTTAGTTCTGTTTTTTTCTTTCTTTTTTTTCTTTTTTTTCTTTTTTTTTTTTTTTGATATTGTGGCGAGTGTAGTTCAAGAGAGCCTCTTGATGGGAAGAGCGCTGTTCAGTTCTGGTCTTCACCAGATTTAGATCTTAATTGTGTGCAAATGTTGGAGATACCAAGCTCTTACACATCACTTCTGGCTAAGTGTTTTAAGAGCTGATGAATCACAGAATCACAGAATCCCAGCATGGCAGGGGTTGGAAGGGACCTCTGTGGATCATCTAGTCCAACCCCCCTGCTGAAGCAGGGTCACCTACACCAGGCTGCACAGGACCTTGTCCAGGCAGGTCTGAATATGCCATCATTGCAGAGAGGCACAAAGCTGTCACTCCAGTCACTTGCTTAGGGTGTTGCAGCAGTACTTGCAGAGCTGGGCCCAGAGCTCTGCCTCTGTCCTGGCCTGGTGCCCTGTGCAAGGGATGACTTGAGGCAGAAGTGGGATTCTGTGACTGTGGTTACAAGTGTCTAAGGGGGATTAAAATCCCTTTGTGCAAACAACAGACATTTTAAAGGCGGCTTATGGATGAACCTAACTCTTTGAGGCTTAGAGTTATTCCCTCTGATCAAAGAATAGAGCTGTTAATTGTCAGTATGTGGGATTTGGCCAGCAGACTTCCCAGCTGAGGAATGAGGTTGATAGCAAGGAGAAGCACACCGAAGAGTGTTCGGTCCTAGGGAAACAGCTGTAGCAGAGGCGTGTGACTTTGTGCGTTGCAATTCTTTCTCATTCTGGACCCTGCCTTATTTATCCAAAACAGAGTTTTCTGAGCTTCCCTTTTCTCTTGTGTGGTTTACCTTGCTACTTTGGGTTACTGGGCACCTAGGTTTAAATCCATCAGGGAGTATTTTGAATACACTTTGCACAGTACCATCTTTCCAAAGAAAACAAAGCAATTAATTTTTGCTAAAGAAAGGCCATTCCTATGGATTATATGCTGATACTAACTTGAGTTTTGACAGAAACGCTTGTCAGACTATTTCTGCCAAGGCCCTAAAATTGCCAGTTTCTCTTCTTTCATCAACTAGAGCAGATGACTCTTTTCAGCATTAAAAGCAATGTAGGAATAAGCTGGTACTTTTTCCATCTAGAAAAACAAATGGATTTCAAATTTCATTCTGCTTACAATGATGGCTAAGATAGTCACCTTGGGGAGGATTCAGTACAGTTTCTTTTGTACTAACCTGTCAGGCTATATCCTCAGGACTCTGGGAATAAATTGTCCGGAAAATTACAGGTGAGAATATGTAAGGCATTTCTGAAAGGCACACATGGATCTTCCAACCAGCAGGAATGAGGAAAACAGGATGATAGGAAGCCATTTTTGTGTTATCCCTATAAGGAGCCTGTTCTCTTTCTGTGATGTCTTGAGACCACCTTGAGGATCTGTTTTTTCATGGTTGTCTGGCACAGCCACTGTGATTTCTCATATCCGAGTATAACCCTGATAAGTTTGTGGCTTGGAGTGGGGTCTTTGAAAACAGACTTGGGTCTGTCTTCCCCCAAGTCTGTGCCAGAGGCACACTGGCATTTTGTAAAGAAGCTAGACTGTACGTAGGCATCTTACATGGAATACTGAAGAACACTTAGTACTGGCGGTCTCAGAGGTTCCAAAATGAGGAGATGAATGCTAGTACTGTAAGGTTATATCTTTCTTCGCTTGTTTAAACTACTGCTGCAGGAGGTTTATTTTCTATGGAAACTATGCAATTCCCTACTCTGGAGGCTTCAGGAGCTGTACACTCAATTCTTGGATTCTTTATCAAATTTGATAGAGCGAGTTTTCCTGACTGCCCTGTATGTGGAGTATTAGATGTCAGTGACCTTTCTGAAATGCAAAACCTGCCCAACATCCGCTGGGTTCACTGGGAGTCCTTGCTGGATATTAATGTTGTTTGTAGATTATCTGAAATAGCTAATTCAATCTCCTTTAATAAAATATTGCTCTGTTCCAAACAGTCTTGCATTTCTCAGCCAAATATCTTTGTCTTAAATATTCCGTTTCCATAAATCTCTCTGATGTACATGTGACGGTTGTTGTGTTATCAATGTGAGGTATTAATGCTCTAAGTGCTGTGCAGTCTGCTCTTTTTCAGGTCTTCAGTAGCCAAAATGGGTGCCTGAAAGTGTTACAGACATGTTTTTCCAGAAGGTTTCAAAAACTTTGTGTATTTTGTCCATTATTTAAAGTCTTGAATGAATCATGCGCAGTATGACAGCTCTGACAGTTCCATTCACACTGTGTAGCTTTAGATGGTTCTTTCTCTGGCCCCTAAGTACTCTTCCCTTTGGAGATGTTGATGGCCACTGCTGCAGCTGCTGGTAGTTCTCTGAGCTGCGTGTAAGCATCAATTATTTCAAAGGTCCAGTACTAATGCTGTCTGTAATAATTGCAGGGTTCTCCCCTTAAGCAGCAGAACTACTGTTGTTATCAGCAGTCACAGCAAAATTAGAGGTGTCACTGCTGGCTTGAGGCAGGAACTGTTCTGTCTAGGTTCGGAAAAAGGCACTCTAAAACCAACAGAAATACCGTTGACGTTGGTGCTAACTAGCTTCCGTCTGGCAATCTTTGCCTCCTGCTTTGAAAGGAGATGCGTGCTTTTCACTCCATCATTTTAGTGCTGCACAGTCAGTCATGCTGCCAGCTCCACTGTTTCCTGGACTGTTTATTTCTAGCTTCATATAGCTGGGGAAGGGAAGATCCCAGAGAGTTTGCTTGTTTGATGCGACAGAAGTTGAGCTGGGAGTCAAAGTGCAAATGTTAACTTCAGTCATCACTGTAGAAAAGACAGTAGTTATAACTACTACATTGTGATGGACGAAACAGTAATTTTTTATTGTAGATAAGTTGGTGTAATTGTAGACTTTTTCTTAGTTTTGTGTTTCTCTGACCGGAGAAGACTTTTTTAAAAATTATTTTTCAATGGATTTCCTGCTGTTAACCATCTGATTTATTAAATAAAATATTTTCTGGCAGCCACTTCCTGTTCATCCAGGGGATCAATTTACAGCATATTCTAGAGAAAGGTTTTATAAAGGCCCACATCCTATGCACCTACAGGTGTACAGGTAGATTCATGGCTTTTCCAAAAAGGGAAGTGGAGGGTTAAGACATAGACATCACTGTTCACCCTTTTTGAGAAATGCTCTGGTGTTATTAAAGCAGTAGCTGTATAAAGGGATCCGTTCTATTAGCGTGTCTCAGTGTGTTTTCTCGGGGTGGACTCTGAAGGAGCAGAGATGGGAAAAGGCGAGGAAGGCCAACTGCCGCAAAAACTAAAACGTGCAGACAACGTAGCCTCCTAGAAACGGAACAGGCAGCAGCAGGGCAGCCTGCTTTCAAATTCAGTTTGATAGAGTGAATTGAGCAATTTTTCTGCTGAAGCTGTTTTCTCGGCGCTCAGAAGAATTGGCTCGTTATTTCCAGGTTACGATTTACTGAGAATAGAAAAGTAAACTGATCTGCAGGGCTGCTACTTCAATACCAGAACCAGAGCACTGAATAGTCCGAGGCTGAGTTTTCTGTAGACTGGAATAACGTGACCAGGCCTGAATCCTGGAGCAACAGAGATCTAGTATGGAAATATAAACACCTCAGCTCCAGAAGCTCAGGGAAGGACAGTGCAGGGAAGTTTTCCTGCTCACTAGCTTGTGGTCTGGATGTCCCAATGCCCTCTAATGTGTGCACACGGCGTGTACGGCAATTTGTGCTGTCACGTTACCTGTGTGTTTTGGAAGGAAGTGTAATTATCTGAACTCTTGAACTTTTTGCTCTTCTGAACTACCAATGTGTTGCTGGTTTTAGTGGTGCTTGGTAGCGGGTTAATTGGATTTGTGAATGAGAGTAATTTCTAAATCTAAATGAGAAAATAGGATCTCTGAGAAAATAATAAATGAACTTGGCTTCTTTAAAGACTAAGGTGAAACCTAACAGAACCATGAATAAGATTGCTTAAAAAAAAGCAAACTAAAAAGAATTTATTTTTTTCAATGTTCACTGGATGTAGAAAGAAGTTAAAGAAATTGGAAGAAAAAGCAGTTTTTAATGGTAAATACGTTTAAGCAGTGGTATGTAATGTGGACTCAAAATCACCAGATATTACTAGGGACAGGTTAGGCACGTTGTTTAGGGACGGTGTAAGATGGCTGGACCTCTGTTGGAGTGCAACAGGCAGGATAGGATGACTTTTCAACTAAATTTTCTCTTGTTTCTCGGTGTGCGTGACTTTCTATTGGAAAGTCACGAATGGCTTTAATAATCTGACACATAAACAGAGAGGAAAAAGTCTGGAAGCTGAACTGATACATCCTCTGAAGGATGGAGGATTTCTAGAGACACAAATATTTAGGGACAGCAGTTATGAGAAATGGGGAAAAACCCTGTTGCTGAAGGAGTTTTTCTACTCTAGGAACTTGGGGACCAAGCACTCACTCAAAGATAAACTTCAATGAACTGGAAATTCTGATGCACTCTGCTTTTTATTTATTTTACTCTGCTTTCTATTCATTTTTATTTAAACTTATATAAACGTGTTGGAAATTGCCTCCCGTGAGTAACTTATTCCAGCCAAGCTCACTACAAACTGTTGGACTGCACTAAATGCTTGTTTGAATCTTCACCCCTTTATCACAGAATCACAGAATAATTTGGGTTGGAAGGGACCTTTACGGGTCATCTAGTCCAGTCCCCCTGCAGTAAGCAGGGACATCTATCACTAGATCAGGTTGCTCAGAGCCCCTCCATGATGATTTTGCTACATACAGGGAAACCCCATCTCTTTGCTCCATTGCAGCAAAGACCTTTTCCGTTCTGGTGATGAAGCTGTCATGCCTCTGTCCACCCTTGATCTGGGAAGTTAGCAGCAGTAAGTATGGACCATCTCTGCTCTCTTGCAGTCTTTCTTCAAAATGAAAGCCTGCTTGAAGGGCTCTCCTGAGGGCCAGACCTCCCCTCGTCACCTTATAGGAAAGAGCTATCGGGTACACAATCTGGCAGCCAAACTCCTGGAGGGAGTGGCTGTCTCATGAAGTATGGCTATGAAAATCTATACTCAAATCAGGAGAAAGAAGAGCTGAGCTTGTGTAACATAGAGGGACTCTTAAAGAAAAGGGCTTTGGTTTGAAGTGGGTGGGAGCCTGTGAAGAGGTAGGTGAGGGAGGACTCGGAACTGGGCTCTGTGCTGGCAGTAGTAGGGAAGGGAGTGATGTGTTAAAAGCCCGAGGCTCATTAGGGGCAAAACCTGACCCTGACCAGTGGGAGGACTAATTGTTCCCTGCGCCTTGCGGCAGTCAGTGGTAGGCCCGCTTTCTGTCCTTGCTCTATGATCTGACTTTTGAGTGCATGAAACACTATGAAAGAAGATTCAAATTATGCATCCAAAGTACGAGCATGCCAAGAGCTATCTGCATGCAGAAAATGTATGCTCAGAGAAGCTCGTCTGTACTTGTACAAACAGATGTGGGGTTTTGTCTGATCTGTGAGGATCAAGGAAGTGAGCTACAAGCAGGTAGCTGTAAATGAAAGGGAGCAGGAGTTAGACATCATCCAGCCTCACACCTGAGGTCTCTTGCTGGAGCTGCAAGAAATCTCTTTTAGTTTGCGCCTGTATTGATGTTGTAGGCCATAAAAGGCAATGTTGTTTTTCTATACTATGTCAATATATTCCTCTGTTTGATATGTTTTATTTCCTCTTCAATGCTAAAGATCAAGCCCTGTCTATGAAGTGGCTTGCTTCTTGAGAGCTGTGCAGCTGTTTTGGGAGCTGGTCTGTAGACAATGTTATCTGGAGAGAGAGAGCGACAGCTACATCCAGTAGTTCTGAAAGTGGAGCCCTATACCAATAAGGTGAAAAAAAGTTTACTACAAGTGTTGTGCAAAGCAAAAGATTCATGTAGTTTGTTCGGAGTAAACAGGAGCCCCTCAGGGAAGTAGTGGTGTACTTGAATAGTCTTCTGCATACACTCTGTCCTAAGTAATCCTTCTGTAACAAAACAAACAAACAAAAACTTCCTGTAGCTTTGCAGTGATGAGCTTAATCCTCACTCAGAAGTCTTTCTCTTCCCCTTGTGTGTATGCACAGGCATTCTTTCATGTGTATGCTCTTTAAAGGTGTCATTTCTTTTTTCTCCTGAAGTTTGCTGCGGCAATATTTCTTTTCTGCTCCTCAGACAGCGTATGTATGGAGGAAGTCAAGTTAACAACTGGAAAATATAAAATTCGCACCTGAGTAGTTGCATATGGCCATTCATGTTGCACTGTGAGGAAGTCTTTGGGGTAGAAAAGTTGTTCCCACTGGTGCTGAGTCAGTGCCTGTTAGTACGTTCAGCAGGTGTAGTGTCAGGTAGCTGTTGATACTGCCTGAGTGAGCATCATCCTTTATTTTCCTCCCAACTCTGTAAATGATGAATCACAATCACGATAAACTCTGGTTGTGCCAAAAAAAATTAGCTGTATTTATGATTTTTTTCTATATAGTCGAATAACCTCAGTTACTAGGTTAGACAGCTGTCAAATACGCCCCAAGTCTTTCAAACTACAAAAATCCTTAAGATTGTGTGAAAATGCTGATAAAGAAAAAGGTTTCTGAGATTTTTAAGCTTTAACATCTGTAAGGATTCCACAGAAAACATGGGATGAAAACAGACTTCCAATTTTTCTGGGATTTTTCTTGACAAAATGATTTTTCTGACCACCTTTACTTCAGCACTTGCCCAGGTAAAGTAGAGAAAACTTTTACCACTGTGCCATGTGCAGCTGTTAAAACTTTGTGCTAGATCCTGTGGGTCTGGGCTAGAGCTGGCCCAAACAACAACAGCTGCCTGTCCCGGTTCTTCTTCAGCCTCTTGCTAAAGGAGATAGGGCAAGCGCAGAGAGGGAGGAGAAAACCCTCTCCATTGCTGGGGCAAAGGCAAGACTTAACCCAGCTCAGAGAGAGCAATGTCATCACTGAAAGACAAAACTGCAGGACAGGCATACGTATCCTGATGAGTGATTATCACACCTGCTTTATTGTCCTCTCCTGCCTCGACTGGGTGAGTGCAGAGGACACCTGTAGTCTGCAATTCTTGGGTTAAAAACGGGAAGATCTGGCTGGTCTGCTGGAAGATGGAGAAGCAACTGGAGACAATAAGCAACAGAAAGAAGTATGTAAGCAAGGGTTGCTGACTGCTCTTCAGCTGAACTTTACTTTGCCCTGCAAGTAAAGGTAAACTGTGTACGTTCCAGCTGGAGCTTAAAGGGGTTTTTCGCCCGGGAATCTTTTGCTCCGTTCCTGCAAGGATTTGCCAAAATGGTTCTCTCTTATGGAAGCTCATCCAGTGACATGGGCTGGACCTGTAACATGTTTAAGATGGAAGCGCCTGTGCAGAATTGGATTCTGTATGGGTGAGTGACATTTGTAAACTTCTTGGACATATTTCGTTTTATTTTAACTGTACCATTCTTTTGGTAACTGCAATACATGAGTAGTTCATTGAAGAATAAAAAGTTAAGGGTATTTAAGAAAGAATTTTAAACAATTTTCATAGTTTAACAAATTACCAACTATTTATGAAGTGCAAATGCAGCCAGAATTACATTCTTCTCTGATCGTGTGATCTTAATTAACATAATCAATGAAATTCTCATCCGAAACGATTTATCTCAGACGAAAGACAATCCATCAATTTTATCTCAAAAAAACCCAAAACACCCTCACCACAATGAAGTGAATGCCAGTGTAACTTTGAGACCATTTATTATGTAGAGAAGTTATTCTAACTTCTCTCTAACAAGTCGGTTTCCCCACGATCTCCCAACGCGCAGACCTGCTCCCACAAAGGCCTCTCCACGTGATAGGGCTGCCCTGGAGTCCTGATCCCTCGCCTTGCTTGCAGTGACGCCGGTGGCGTGGCTTGGGCTGCTGAA
Source organism: Opisthocomus hoazin (assembly GCF_030867145.1). Classification (NCBI taxonomy): domain Eukaryota; kingdom Metazoa; phylum Chordata; class Aves; order Opisthocomiformes; family Opisthocomidae; genus Opisthocomus; species Opisthocomus hoazin. The sequence goes on along the minus strand of NC_134417.1, from coordinate 2,879,597 downwards.
TTAAATCCTCTTCGAAGCATGCATCTGTGCTATGTATTTATTCTCCTTGGGTGCAGAAGTGAAGTATCAGTCTAGAAAAAAAAACCCAAATAAACCTGTCTCTGCGTGTTGAAGCTCTGACTTAACAAGAACGACCTTCCAAAGTGGAGGGGTCCTTGGCTTTTACGCCTTGTACTGACCCTCACAGCTGGCTTGGGCCATCTCTCACATTGCCCTGAAATTCCCAGCTCTTTCTGATCACTCTCCTTTCTTCTATCTCCAGGTCTTCTTCAGTTGTGTTACTCTGTATCCTTCTCATGCTGATATTATTTTTTGAATACAAATATAATGGAACTCAGGCTATTTGTCAGGAAGTACCAGGTACAAAATTCTGAAGGATTGCCAGTTTTGATTTTGGCTTCCATCCACAAGTCTTTGGAAGAGTTTTGGATGCTGGGCTTTAATAAGTGCTTAAAAAAGAAAACGTCTAAAATGGGAACTACAAGTAGGTGGTTACGCTACTTGAAAGAACATCCTGTCTCAAAACTACTGGAGAATCAGTTGTCCTTAGATTGATATCGCAATGACTCAACTGACTTGCATAGTCTCACCAGTTAGGGGTGAGTGATACAGGACTGGGTGCTCCAGCAGAGCAGAGATTTCCTCTAACAGGGTTTTTTGAGCTGTATGCCATGGCAAACAAGCACTTCTCCACCAGACAGGAAGGGTGAGAAGGAATTTATGCTCTAAGCAGTGCAGTGCCTTCTGGCACCTCTACAGCTCTTCCTCCACAAATCTTTTGGCAAAGCCACAAACCTAGCTGACAACTGGGAATTTACAATTAGCTGAATGCACGATTTATAATAACGATCATCCTCTTTCATACTGTTTTATGAATGAATGATTTCATGGAATGGAATTTGATATTAGGGTATGTTCTTCTAATTGACCTTTTCAGCTGTCTCAGTATTAGATTGCAAAATCTGGTAGCGAGCTGAACAATGTTGCTGACATAAATACCAGCGCAGAGGAGGGGAAAGCATGCTAGCGACAAGCTGGCCAGGGAGTGCTTCAGGTTCTTTAATAAAGAAGCTACAGCTTCTTTAGTAAAGAAACAACCTACGTCACCCACTGGAGAAAGGGCCACAAACTCTGAGCAGACCATTAATATGTTAATACTGAAAGCAGTAAAGGATTTGCAACACAACTTTGATGTTAGCCAGTTTGCAACTGGAAGCGAGTCTATGGGAAGCTTCTGGGTACCAGCAATGACAACATCCCAGCAGGCCCATCTGAGCTGCTGTGGTGCCTGTCCAAGATTGTGGTTCTCCCTGTGATTTATACCCATGTCTGGCTGGCTCTTGACTTCCTACCAGAAACTTTTCAGGCTTCTGCTTCCCCTGCTTGCTCATTCCCTCTAACTGGCTCCTACATAACTACTCCAGCTCTGTTTAGTAATCTCTGCTGCTGGCAAAATGAAATGGAGACTGCATGGGGGGCTTCCCGTGTTTTCGGGGAATCTGATGGCTTTTCTGGCTCATTCTGGAAGGTGTGGCTGCCCCCTTTTTTTGCTTGATTCTACAGTTCAGCCTAATTTTGCCCATCCTCCATAGGCAGCATCTCCAGGTCCCAAGATTTCTCTGTAAGAACAGGACTGGGTCTACAAATCAACTCCCTGTTAATTGTAGGTTCCTGCTGCCACAACAGCAGGCCTAACTTGTAGGTGATGCATCTCCTGGCTACAGTTCCTTCTTTTTTTTTTTTCACAGAATTTATTTTTATAACCTTTTCTACATGGATTTGCTGAGAGATGGTTGTTTCATTCCCAGAGTAATATAGAGTAGATAAAATTTCTTCCTTCTATCTGCACCTATCACAGTGCTTTAGTTAAGAGCTTGATGGTGTTTTCATTGTAAACCTCTGGTTTCAAGAATTTATATAATGTCCTGAAAAGGCTTGGCATAAAAATAGTCATTTGCAAGGAATGTATTTATGTACTTAACTTTCTGAAATCAGCAGTATGGTTTGTAAGTCTGTGGGATGCAAAAAAGTATCAGCTTTTCAGGTGCCTTTTTGTTTGTTCTTACTACCTCTAAACTTTTAGCAATGTTTATGCTAAAGACTCATGTAATTAGGCCTCTGGATGCAGATGCTGAAAAACATAATCTTGTTTAACAAATAACCACGCTGTCTTTAGTTCAGTACTCCCCTCCCAACTGCAAGTAGTACCAGAGAGATCTCTGTCCCCAGAGGCACATCCACATTTGTTCTTTGTTTATAACGTTTCCTTTCTCTTGGCGTGTCTTTCAGCTTCATTCTACTTGTTTACAGTGTAACCATTTGCAGATTAAAAATTGATGGCCATCAAAGGATTAAATCATTGTAGATGGAAAGGCAACATAATGGCATATTATTTTGTTCGGTGTCATGCTGATGGCATGTATTTTAACAAAACTGTGTGTTTAAATCTTGTAGAAGCTTTTTAAAATCTTGTAGAAGGGGTTGTTTTTCTGTACTCTAGGTATGGACTGCTTAGATGATGAGATCTTGATGCATCTGCTTGAGGAAGCAAGCATCAGGCCTACAGCCTTTCAGACTTGGAAACGACTTTTTGTTTAAGCTGCATACTATTGGGCAAACCAGTAAGGAAATGTAGTGAGCACTCTGTGAGGGAGTTTTTGAAGTGTGACTGTAATTACGTTGGGCTGGTTGACATGTCTGCCGTACTCACATGTGACACAATGCTGCTCTTTCAACCCCTGTAGTGCTAGAAAATGGCACACAGCTTTTCTGCACAGCAGCTGAGCCAGTGCTGATATGGATATCACTTACGGCACCAAGCTTTCGCTATTGCATGCAGATCTGAATTGATTTGAGTGCTACAAGTTTTAATTGAATTCTAAGATTTTTAAGATGTGTTATGCCAAGAAATGGATTCTTGATTTTGAAATAGTAACAGAGAGTCCAGCGAAGGGCTACGAGGATGAGGAGGGGACTGGAGCTTCTCTCCTGCGAGGAGAGGCTGAGGGAGCTGGGCTTGTTCAGCCTGGAGAAGAGAAGGCTGAGAGGGGACCTAATATATGCTTACAAATATCTGCAGGGTGGGTGTTAGGAGGATGGGGCCAGACTCTTTCCAGTGGTGCCCAGCGACAGGACAAGGGGCAACGGGCACAAACTGAAGCAGAGGAAGTTCCAGCTGAACAGGAGGAAGAACTTCTTCCCTCTGAGGGTGACGGAGCCCTGGCACAGGCTGCCCAGGGAGGCTGTGGAGTCTCTTTCTCTGGAGATATTCAAGACCTGCCTGGACGTGGTCCTGTGCAGCCTGCAGTAGGTGACCCTGCTTGGGCAGGGGGTTGGACTGGGTGACCCACAGAGGTCCCTTCCAACCCCTACCGTTCTGTGATTCTGTGAAACTAAAGAAGAGAAAAATGTGAAAGGCAGGTAAAAAGCAGTGATAATACATAAGGTTAGTTTCCGATTCATCAAAATTCCTGCATGTTATTCTCTAATCACTGTTTCTGGACTGGACTTGATTAATTTATGTCTGTTCTTTAGGCCAAACCACCATTGCTGAGAAAATATTGCTATTAATTTAGAACAGTTTTGTAGCATATCCCTCCAAATGTTTGGGTTTGAAAGTACAAGCTCCATGCATATATTAAATCTTATTTGGGTCACTCCAATAAATACACTGCGCGACATGTTCTAAACCTGAGATCAGAGAAGTGTTTTCAAAAGAACTCTGTGACATAAATTCGATCTCTTTGTTTTGAACAGAAAAGATAAATGAAAGAGCTACTTCAGAGCCTGATTTCAAGAAAATAAAATGGAAGAGGATAGAAAACTCCGGCTGTGAAAATGTGACTGCATTTAGGGAAAGGTTCATGTTCTGCTCTTTTCAGGTCTTGGTACTGTTACATCGTAGTGCATCTTGTGAATCAAGTAGTTCTTCCCACTCTGAGTGAATCTAGATTTTTGGCTTGTTCAGGAAAGCAGTGATGGATTTGATGGCTGAAATTTTTGTGATAGAAGTGAAAACAAACCTGAATGGATTAATTTTTAAAAGTCGTACTTAGAAAACACAAGCTCAGTTTAGTTCCATGTGTCTCTGTAGAAAGCTACCACATTGCTAGAAAAATGGTAAAGAGCCTTACAGAGCTAGGGGAAAAAAAAAAATCCTCCAAGTTTCTATCGTAAATAAAATTACAGAGATTCCTTTGGCAGCCTATTTAATTGTGTTCTAATTATTACCTAACAAATGAACTACATGTGATACGGCTTTTAAGCTGAGATATTTATGAACCGTGTGTTCTCTCTGAAAAATTAATTGAGGCTCTTTAGCGGTTGTTATTCCTGTCTATACACAAATTCAGCAACACTTTCTTAAACGATTTTGACTTTCTTAAATGATTTTGATTTTCAAGTCCAGGACAACTGCTAAGGCTGCAGGTGTATGTGAGAATTTGGTTGCTCCTTCCATGCCTTTTTGCAGGTAGGATATAGGCGGTTTGTTGCAGCACCAGTACTCTCATCTGGCTTTTCTGTGTGGCTGTATATGCATCAGCTAAACTAATCCAAGTTTTCAGAGCCCAGTGGTAATTAGCTCCGTTGTGAAAACACACCTTAAAAATAAACAAATTAGATGGATAAATGAACCAAATAGATAATGGATATTACAAGATTTACATGATGCTTAAAATTAAATTATTCAGAATTACGGAGAGCGGTAGCCCTTTGCAAAAGGTATTATTTTAGTATTTCTGAATTCCCTTGGTGAGTGATTGTAGGTTCTTTGAATCATGGACTTGGCCTGAAAAGGTCATATGAAATTGTCTCTATTGTTGGTTAGTTACGTGTGCCCACTCACCAGAAAAGAGAAGTGAGACCATACAAACTGTATAAAAAACCTATTGGAGGCCAGTGGTGTCAGGAAGTTGAGCGAGAAGCGTGGCTGATAATTACTTTGTCTAACTTTGATTGGAACCTGCTCTGTGGTTAGGGCTGCATTTGGGAAATCATCTGTGTTGCTCATGGGATTAAATTATATTATTTTCAGCGTTTTGTGAGCCCTTATGGACCACCTTTTCCTCTTTTGTGATAATTCACAAAATCTGGCTGAGCAACACGTTGGTAATATATGTGTGCTTGCATTTAATAGAGTTATTTGAAGCCAAGGTTGGTGAGATGTCCTTCCCTATTCCTACTGTTATGCGAGAGTAAAGGCACTTCAGAACTGCACTTTAAAATATGTTTCAATTTAGCATGTCTATGTTTGTTTTCTTTGAATTGGAGCCCAAATATATAAATTGTGTATCTGTGTGCTGGTACCAATTAAGCCCTGATAGATGATAAATGTCTGAGGATTTTTTAAACCTGCGACAATGCTGGAAATACTGAGCTGCTTCATCCGTAATAGTGAAACAGTTTTTAGCACAGGAGCCGAAGATACCTTTTTTTTCTAAGACAGCAAGCCTGATAGTCTGGTGTTAATGCATTGTTTTAAATTCTATGTTGGGCTGAACATTAAATGTCGTGGTTTGTGAGTGTTCTTTTTCCCAGATGCGTGCTATGTTTGAGGCTGCAATCGGAGTTTAAAGCTGGGGCTAGACTCCTTCCCTTGGCCTTTTTCTTACCTGCTGTGTGTCAGGGGAATATCAGTTCTGTTTCGTCAGACTGTCCTCACTAAAGAAATGGTTAAGATTGCGTGGTTTTTGCTAATTTGGCCTAACAAAGGCGAGGGCTGGAACTTTGTCCGAATCGCCTGGATGCAGTGGCTGAACAACTGCAACCCAGACCAGCACACATCAGAGTCCCACAAACCTTAGGTGTGTGAAAAATAGAACAAAGAAATCTTCCTGAAGATCAGGAAATGGTGCAAGCTGTGATCTGTGCCAGGCTCTTATCAGCTGAGATTTTTTTTCAGAAAAGATATGTGCACGCTTTTCAGTAAACTAACCAGAAGTCTAATACCACGGGACTGTAGCAGCTCCTTCTGCTTTGCAAATCCGAAGCTGAAGCACATGTATTCCATTTGGAGTTTTTAGAAGTGTAGCAAAGCCGTGATGTTAGCATTGTATCAAAAAGGAAGGTTTATGTGTGCTACTATATCTGGAATTGTCAAACTCAAATGTAGTAAGTAAATGACATCATATAAATAATTCAGTAGGCTGCCAGAGTTCATAGAATTAAAATACATTTTATATCAACTCTTAAACTGTCTCATCAGTATACACACCAGAGACTGAAAAATACAGTGTATCATATATTACAATCCTTGCACTTGCATGACAAATTGAAATCTTCAGACAGATATGCTACCAATGTTTTTCTTTCGGGAAAGCATCCAATGACTGTATTGTCAGTGCTGAATTTTTTACTTGGTCATTCTCTTACCTGGAGTGTCTGGGTCAATGATATAAGCAAAATAATTGCATTATGTTTTATTATTACAGAATCACAGAATCACGGGATGTTAGAGGTTGGAAGGGATCTCTGTGGGTCATCTAGTCCAACCCCCTGCCGAAGCAGGGTCACCCAGAGCAGGCTGCACAGGACCGCATCCAGGTGGGTCTGGAATATCTCCAGAGAGATATTCAAGACTCCACAACCTCCCTGGGCAGCCTGGGCCAGGGCTCCGTCACCCTCAGAGGGAAGAAGTTCTTCCTCGGGTTCAGCTGGGAGCTTCCTGTGCCTCAGTTTGTGCCCATTGCCCCTTGTCCTGTCGCTGGGCACCACTGAAAAGAGCTCGGCCCCATCCTCCTGACCCCCACCCTGCAGATATTTGTAAGCATATATTAGGTCCCCTCTCAGCCTTCTCTTCTCCAGGCTGAACAAGCCCAGCTCCCTCAGCCTCTCCTCGTAGGGGAGATGTTCCAGTCCCCTCCTCATCCTCGTAGCCCTCCGCTGAACTCTCTCCAGTAGCTCCTCATCTTTGTTGAACTGGGGAGCCCAGAACTGGACACAGTACTGCAGATGAGGCCTCACCAGGGCAGTGTAGAGGGGAAGGAGAACCTCCCTCGCCCTGCTGCCCACACTCCTCCTCATGCACCCCAGGATCCCATTGGCCTTCTTGGCAGCCAGGGCACGCTGCTGGCTCATGGTCACCCTGTCGTCCACCAGGACACCCAGGTCCCTCTCCGCAGAGCTGCTCTCCAGCAGGTCAGCCCCAGCCTGTACTGGTGCATGAGGTTGTTCCTCCCCAGGTGCAGGACCCTGCATTTGCCTTTGTTGAACCTCATCAGGTTGATTATTAAATAGCTACAAATGAATAGAAAAGAAACCTAATGTTTACCTTACATTTATTTATGAGGCAGCTCACAAAAGGGATTTTATGGTCAGAATTTACAAACTTTCTTCTTAATCTTCATGGTCATGTAATGTTTTTCACCCTGAAGAAAGGATGAGTATTATAAATTGCTCAGTCAAAAAAAAGTACTTCATTATTTTATACCTTTAGGCAGTACATTTTATTTCCCTCGTAACACCAGTCTTAAATACCATTTCAAACTCTCTTCCTTTAAGATTCATATCATATGTAGTCAGCAAAAAAAAAAGTTTAAAGTGGTCCAGTGATGGGTTAAAAGACATAGAAGACCAGGGTACTGCAGCAGAGCTGCCATTTTTTCGAGGTAATGCTTTTTTTTTTTCCCGCCAGAGTACTTTATGAATTTTTACCTGCAGGTGGAATTGTGTGATACTGTACAGACGGTACGCTGAGATTTTTTTATGGTTTGGTCTTTCCAATGCTGGCTAACCTCATTAAAAGGGACAGTTTACTGCGAGCATGGCCCAGTATGTCTGTGCAGAGGAGTGGGTCTCCCCTGAGCAATGTGCTGTGCTAGGGAGCATAGCAGCTTAGGGCACCGGCTTTTTGAAGGCTTAAAATGGAGTGTGCTGTTACCTGAACGTATAGTTACGAGATTTTTTAAGCCTGCTTCCAAGTCTGCAGTCTGGTGGAAAGTTTGTACTAGTTTTAGATGTCAGTGATTGGAGCACCTGTTACCTCAGAGCTGCATATCTTGTGTGCTTGTTCTAGTTAAGGAATGAAATTCAGCTCAGGAGTTTGTACTAGGAATTTACTGTTTTCTTAGCAGCTGATAATTGAGCGTTTTAAATAAGTTCAAAGGTTGCTGTGATAAGGAATGACCGTTTCCGAAGAAGCTGCTCCTGGAATCTGGCAATACCGATTCTCATGCTGCTGCTGGGAGTTTTACAGATCGGCTACCTGCATCTCTAAGCCATGGTTGCCTCTTTTTTCTGTTTTACTGCCCTTAGGCGTGTTATGGTTCACAGTCCCTGACCAGAGTGTGGCACATCCTCTTTGGAGCAGGGAAGGGGTGTCTGGCACTGTGAGGAAGGAGTTTAATGCTGGTATGGGAAGAGTAGTCCAGACCACGGTTCCTTGCTGTAGAAATGATGCACAAAACCCCAATTTGTCCAGAAGTCCCACAGCTCCGTTGGTCTGAACTACCCCTCACCATCTAATGAAAGCTACAGGGTAGAAAGGGGAAAGTACCAAGCCACGCAAAATGGAGCAGCATGCCATTCGCAAATAGAATATGCTCTGCTGAAAGAAGTGACCCGCAGTGCGTGGTAGCAATCATCCAAATGACACTTTGATTGCAAAACATGATGTAAAATGAATGAAGCTGGGTTCTGTCTCTTCCTCTTCTTAACTGGTAGCTCAGTTTGTGGCTATCCTTATTGATTTCAGTGAGCCTATTTGCAGTAGGGGGGGTGTGATGTGGAAATGGTATTCTTGCATCCTTTCTGTCTCCGCATGATGGCTGTTCTGCATCCCCTGGAGACATCCGTGGTTCTTCCTCCGCTGACACGTAGGCCAGAGCAGCTGGAACAGTGTCCTGGGGAAAGCAGGCTGTGCCCTTACCGAGCTGGGACAAACATCCTCCCTTGCCTGGGAGGGGAGGGGCAGTGGATGAGAAGGTAAATAGTGATGTTCTGCTCCGCTGTTTGCTCCCAGGTTGGAACAATGTTGCGTTGTCCTTTCCTTGGGGTTTTGCAGCAAATAAATAGTTGAGCGCAAAGCCCTTGAACCCTAAGTGTTTTGGAAAGATGCCACGAGAGTGCAAAGAAGGTGAATCAAAATTTCATGCATACACCAAATAAAAGTTAGATGGAAAAGGAAGGCAATTTTTTGTTATGATTAAAAAAATAAACATGGCTTTAAACATCCTTGATATCAGCAGAAAATAGTGCTTGCTGTAGAACACACCAGCAGGTGTGGGTTTTTTTCTTTTTCCCCAAGAAAGTGGGTTGAGCCAAACTGTGTTCTTGGCAGAATGAACAATGAGTGACTGAAGATGAAAGTGCTGGAATCAAATACCATTGTATTCTGCCATTGAGGCTATTATTTGAGTCAAGCGCATGAAATGAACTTCTGGCTTCCATGCATGTAAACAGCAGATTGGATGTTAATTGGAAAATACTGGAATAGTGGGAAAACCTGGTTGGAATTGTGCTTTCGGTATTTTCTTCTGTTTACTTTCGGAACTAGCCCTAGTAATTTCACAGGCTATTGAGTTGCTGGACAGATAAGACATTTTAAGTGTGCTATAATTCAGTACTTAAAGGTTTTTCCTCCAGAGTGTATGAGCTTGGAGAAAAGGAGAAAATACTTCACCAGTGATTTCTTTTTTTTTCCCTTAAGTTCATTTAAAATTTATCCTTTCCAGACAGGTCAAATCATCAGTGGATACAAAATGGCAAAGTTCCATTGGAGCCAGGGTGTTTTACGGTTTATAGCAGTTGAGGATTTCTTTTGAGAAACATCCACTGAATAAAGATAGAGGAACTAGCCGGCTGGCTTAACACTGAATTGGAAACCTTAACATCAAACCTCTTTTTGAAAGACCCTGGAGGTTGTAAAGAAACGTTGCTTAGGTGATGGGATGTGGCCTCCCATCACAGACAAGACGCTGTCTGAAGGAAGGCCGAGCAGAGTTGCTGGTACAAAGAAAACTGCCAAGCTCAGGATGAAAGCCTTGTCCCGTGAGTTGCTGGGTACCTTTGCCTCTCAAGGGCAGCAAGGGAAAGCTGCAGCTGTCAACAGAACGCTCATATCGGTGTTCTGAGCCTGGAGAAATGGCTCATGCGTCCGTCTGCTCTTTCCTGTATCATGAAAGCAATCTTTTGTAAAATAGAATGAAGCAGAAATATGAAGGCAGATTTTTTATTAGCTGAGAATCTGGCCTGCTGTTATCTAATGAATTCCTGGAAAGTGTTGAAGTGATTTCAGCTGCAATAGCATCAGCAGAACTTATGAATAGAGTCCAGTGAAAGAGAAATCAAATGGGCTGGAAAGCATAACCTTTCATAGCATTTCACACATTTTCAGGGAGTTAGAAATGAGGCCGTTATTAGGGATATAGCAGGAACAAATTTTGCTTGTATCTTCAGTTGATGAGGCCTGGAATTTTTACATGTAACATGTCATACGCTTGGGAAGGAAGAATAGTCCCCACAGCACAGATTCTGGACTGTCAGTGAATGGCGTTGCTCCTGGATGGGAGTGTTTTGACTCTCTCTATAGTGTGGTCAGCAGTCCCTGTCGTGAGCCTCGCATGAGGTGAAATGTTTTATGGCCGAAATAACTGGGGAGCTCTTTGTGATTCTGGCAAGGATCCAGGACATGACAATATGAAAATGATAAATAGGAAAAGATTTTCAAGAAGTGGCAACAATGTGTTTGCAAATAGGGCTTGTGTGCAACTTGTACTGTCATTATAGTAAGCAAAACTTCTTACGTGGTTGGACAAAACTTGGAGAGTTGGTGAAGTTGCAATCTTTTACTATGGCAAAGCCCTTATGTTCACAATTTCATGTTAGAACGCAGGAAGGTAAGAGTCTAGACTGTGAAAAATAAGCATCTGAAAACATGACATACAGAAGAATCCCACCACAGTCACCCTGTTTCCAGTTTTCTTCAACTGTGGAGTCTCGCGTCTTGACTATATGGTCACCTTTGAGCAGCATTTTACACTTTAGAGCAGAGATCAACTGCATCTGTTCTAAGTAGGTCTTTTCTGTGGCTGCACCTTCCAGGCCAAGGGTTAGAGGTTTTATCAAGCGTGTCATGCCAGTTTTGTTTTCCAGTCAGCAGCGGTAGTAAGTCCCACAGCAAACTTCACAGAATGATAGTACAAAAAGCACCAGAAAACAGAAGAGTGGAGTCATGTTTGCATCAGAATTCTGTGATGGGGCCTTGAAACGCCAGCAAAGTCTTCCTGGAGATAGGGGTTGCATAGGAATTGCAATGAGGCATTTCAGCCCAGTGTTCATTGCCAAGGTTCCCTTGGGACATTCAGGAACGACACCGTGACAGGTTGCTGCCTATCACTTCTTAAATCGGAATCATTATTTCCATGGCAACAGCAAGTGTCTGATGTACCCAAGGCCTTAGGGCACTTTGGCATATCTGGTGGTTACGTAATGTGGTGTCTAGTCACAACTAAATTTCACTTAGCAGATAAAAAGCAAGAGGTAATTTATGGTCCCGGTTTTTGATTCTTTGATAAATGAACGACCTTTCCAAGTTGTGGTTGTGTAGTGACGCAGTAAGCGTCTTGCTGCTGGGATGTCTTGTGCTCCTTTGAAGTTTACAGTAAGCCCTGATGAAATACTTGCATTTGCTCTGGTAACCCTTTGCTGGGCTCTTACGGTGCTAGGGTGCAAACCCCTTAGGGGGGAGGCAGGAGGAACTCCCCGAAGAAGCGAATTAGGTTTTCTACCCCATCACTGGCTAGCTTTGTCTTTGCGGAGATTTCTTTGTATGGGCTTTACTTACTCAATAAAAGTCTGACATGTTAGACTTTTCCTGTAAGATCTTTGTGCTTCTGTGTTTTGTGATTTCTGCCAGGATCCCTGTGCATGACAGTGATTCTGTTTTGCCAAAGTCAGATGAGAAACTTTGGCTCATCTTACTTTCTACCTGCAAGCGATGGTTTCGGGTAGTATTTAAGACAGAAGAACAGTTCAATTTTCTTTTTTCTTCTGAGGTACAAAAAAATTGATTTTTTTCTTTGGTTTAATATTAGCAAAGTAAATTGCCTTTCCAGTTTCTCAGCTTAACTTACTGTGTTATATTTAAACCAGAGGGCTAAAAGGGGGAAAAAAATCTAGAGATTTCTGCAGTTCCATAAATCATGAGAGTGAAGCTGGTGTGTTAGAATGAAACCCAAGCAAGCAATGGCTTTCTGGTAATGTGTAATGTGATTACCTGCAAGCTCAGAGCTTAATTTTATTTCTCCTAAGCACTCATCTGGGTAGGCGACAGTTTTGAATTAGTATCTGTGGAGCAGTTCTGGATTTTCTGGTGCTGAAATAATTTTTCCTTTCCACTGCAACAAGTTCACTGAAATGTAGCTACGATTGGAGCTTATCTGCCTTCGAGGCAGAATCAGAATATTAAAACCTGTGGTCTGCTTGTTCTTTCTCTTAGACTCGCTCAAACTGGTCTGTACTGGATATTTCAGAGGCAGTGGAGAGCACGTCCTCATGTCCCTCAGCTGCAGGGGAATGGGCTAGACAGGGAGTCCGGAGATCAGAGCTGCACATTAGAGCTTTTAGATGTGCCTAAGTTAGGAACTATTAAAGAATGGTATTTTTAATTTCTTTGTTTTTCCTTTTTGCCTTTCATGTGAGTTGCCTTTGTGCCATTAAGTGATCATATCTGTGTCTGAACAAAATAAAACCATTGTTTTAAAGGAGGGGAGGAAGCAGTTAATGAAGAACAACTTTTATTTTCTATCATAAAAAAAATAATTTACAACTCATAGTAAATTAACAATATTTGCTGCTCTAATCTCTGTGTGGCAGTATTTCAGTTCTAAATCAAATGCGACTCGAAATGCCACAATGAAAAGCAAATTGCAGGTGTTACAAATACCGTATTTTACAGCTGTCCACTGTGCCCATTGTAGAGGAGATTTGATACTGCTTTGGCAAAAGTCACCACGTGTATGTTGCGTATGATCTTAAAAATCTCTTCTTGTGTGAGAGGAGTATGCAATGCTGAAGGAGATACTACCACACTGTTAATTAGTTTGGTGTTAATTTGGGTTGTGGTGGAGAGAGAATAAGCAGGCAGCAAAGACTCTGTTTAAGTCTCTGTGAAGTCCCGTTCCTTCCTGTGCATTGATTTTCTGTATGTAGGGAGGAAACATCAGAAATACGTTCTGAAAACTTGCAGTACAGACAGGCCTGTGACACCATTCAAACATGTTATCACATGGCTGGTGTAGACTTCTCAAGCTCAGGTAAAATAAGAAGTCTTTGCAGCAGGGTTTAACAGTGTTTAAGTTGCAACAATCATTATCGTAGTGCACTTTAAATACCCACTCACATCTATCAAGTGGCTATTAAGAAATTTCAAAGAATTTGAAATTTGGCAAAGCAGTGGTGGTTTGAGCTTGCCCTGCTCTCTGGCTGCTGCTGGATGATATTGGATTCGGTAGTGGTGGATGGGTTGGGAGACGAACGACGATATATTCCCTTGGTGCTCTGATAGGGTAGGGAAAAATGCTGTAGAAAGCAGGTGTGTGCACTGATGTGCTCAGGAGCACCCAAAAAAGCATGGGCAGAAAGCTTCTAATCTTTCCTGTAGGAAGCTGGACTGTGTCTGTCAAAAGCACTTCAAAGCAGCCTGGTACTGTAAGGTTCTGTATTTGTTCTGTTCTCATGGTTAGTGGAGACTGACTGACGGTGAGCTGGGGGGAAAGGGGTCATTCTGGGTTTTTTAATGTCCATTCAACACCAATACCTCTCTACCATTGTCTCTTAAAGAAGTGACCAGGGTTACACCTGCAGTGCCTTGGTTGCTACCTACCTCTCTTCTGTACCTGTTTGTAACCTTTCAGGGACCAAGGGTGCTTCCTGTGAGATCCGTTTGACACTTGGATATCAGCTCAGAAGGTTCTGAGTGGTCACCAGTACAAAGTGTAAATGCAGGAATCTTCCATTTGCTACTGTTAAAATCTCACTAGGTAACTTTTTATGACTTACACTGTTGAGGGAGAGGTTAGATATCACACAGGTCATTTTTTTGGTTTCAAATCTATTGAATTTGTTATCCTTATGGTATTAGCTAGGACTTCTGGGATTCTTGAGCCACAAAATCTTGCCTTGTTCTCTGTATCTGTATTCAATTCTGGTTTTCACAGAAGGGAATTCTCTCAGCTTCGCCATCCCCAGTGCAACTGTGGAGAATACGCCTGGCAATTTGTGTTACAGTATCACTGTAAGTATTGTAGGTATTTTATTCTGCATTTTAGATCAATTTCTTACCTGAACTAGACTTCTAGAAGGTTTCTTCCTTGTGCCTGGTGTTTTCCAAGCTCTCCATGTTGACTTCAATGGGAGCAGAATTAGACAACAACTGCCTTTTGGGAGCATGGAGTCAAACCAATACTGAGCTTCAGGGTGAAGAGGTCTGCACAGAAACTCTGTTCTTCTGGCAGCTCATTCCTATGTCCTTGCATTGATCATGTAGGCTTGGCAGCGTTACTCAAACTTGCTCATACATGTTTGTGAAAGTTTCTAAAGTGTTAAAGATACCAGTCAGGCATCACTGGTGGACTAAGAGTATTTGCTATGCAGTTTCCACACTCCAGAAGTCCATTAAAATGGCTCTTCCTGTAGTGTCTGGAAGTGTATAGAACACTCAGTACTGGTGAGTTTCCTGTGTTCTTTCAACACTAGAATTTACCAGGTACGACTGCTTGATGAGCACTCGTGGCTATAGGTATGTCACTGCGATACCTGTTGACCACGTGTGTTTTCTGTGTAAATGACAGCTACTTATGGTTAACTGCCCGTACACACTTAATAACCAAGAGGATTTACTACATCTGTCAGATGTGGTGATGTGGTGTCAAGACCGTGGATCACAAAATGCTGCTGTCAGAATCTTTCTCGGGCTGAAGATGGCTTTCATATTTCCATAATACGTGCTATTACTCCTCCAGATGGTGCTTCCACGGGTAGTGTCCCCAGCTCCCCGTCACAGATCAACGGGGCACACTAACCTTTCTGGGCTCGTAACTTGAAACCTGACTCCTCCATATTTCTTGTGCATAGTACATCATCATTAACATCAGCACCCTTAATGTCAGGAAGCAGCCGCTCTTCGTCTCTCTCTGCTCTGAGCACCTGCGTGGGCTGTGGAAATCGCCCCTCGTTACTTTGAGGAAGGGCCACGCAGCGATTTCTGTGTCGTTTGTGAGGCCTGTGGGGAACCACCACGTAAAAGGCTGGTTAAATACCAGATAGTTTAGTTACATAATTACTTTGCTGTTTTTGTGAACAGAGTGGGTTTTTTTAATTAAAATTTACATTCCATAACTTATCATTTTGACTCTATTGCTCCTTATCCTCTATGGACAATCTGAGTGCAGATAATTTTAATTAAAAAAAGCCAACAGATGCCTAACAAGAAAAATGAGAAGGAATGATATTGTATTCCTTTTTAAACATAATAATTGCTATGCTAATGTTTTGTACTCTACTAATAGTTCATACCAGACTGTTTTAAAATATTCTTTATGGAGAAAAAGATTTTTGAAGAGAGAAAAAATTAGCTGCTGCTTCTAAAGTCTGATACACAAATTCACTGAGAAAAAAATCCTATTGACTTCAAGGACTTTGGATCAGACCCACATGAATAAATTCAGCAAAGCATGTGAAGTACATGATTAACCTTCAGAATGTGCTCAAATCACTCTCCTCAACAAAGCACGTAAGCACTTGCTTAAATTTGAGTATTTGATTAGCTGTCTGAAGTATTCGCTGAAGAAAGACCAAAGCACTACCGCTTTCAGCTAGTGTTATCTACCTAATGCTGTCTCCTCAGTTGCACCCACATGTGAATCCTTTTTATGCAAAATGCCAAAATGTCAATTTTTATTTTCTGTCTTCGCAGAGCTTCTAATGCAGTGGCAATTTAAAAGGGCAGGGGGTCACAATAGTTAATACATTTTAATCAAAGCTATTCATTTTGAATTTGATTTCTAACAATTTTTTCTTATAACAAAAAAAATTGAAAGTAAGCTTGAGTCAAAATATTGAAATTTAATTTATAATTTTATCAGAACTCTACATTTTATTAGAAAGCAAATCACAACACAAAGTCCAAATAAATTTATTTCCTTGGAAAATTTATGTTCATTGGCAGGTTTTTCAGCTGGAGAAGTGCTTTACTGGGAAATATCTACTTGACTCTAATGCTGATATATCACAAAAGTGTTTCGAAATGAGAGCAGGCAATTAATGTTATTCTGATTGACTGTGTGAAAACCAGAACAATGCAGCTGCATTTAGTTTTGCTTGTGACATTTGGGCATTCACTTTGCAGAGCTTTAAACATTTCTAGTTAAAGAAAAGTTTAACAGTAAGAAGGCGGCAAATATAATTAAGTATTTTCCCCCCTTGCCTTTTTAAAGTATCAGTATTCATTTAGAGTTCTGAAAACGATTCTGTGACTGTAAATGCAGAAAAGAACGACAGCTTATACATGAAGGGACCTCCCAGATCACAGTGACACAATCTGACCTAAGCTGCCTGTGGTGAGCAGCTCTAGCCTGATTCAGATCACATCTCACCTCCCAACCCATGATTTGCACTCCAGTGTGTTCATCGAGGCAGCAGCTTAGCCAGTAATGTTTGAGATGGGCTGACACACCAGCCTGCAGGTTGATGGGGAGCAGTATGGTTCCACCTTTATGTTTTCTTAGTGAACAAACAAGAGGAAAAAACCCGTAGGTGGATGTGGACTTGTTAAAAAAGAGTCACTTGCCTTCTGACTCTTCCACCTCCTTGTAATGCCTGGCGTTCTATCCCTGCTGCCTCTGCGTGATGCTCCCCGCTGTCCTGCCGCAAAGATCTAACTTTCATGAGTGAAAGGAAGGCGTGTGTGCTGTTTTGCTGGAGGAGAAGGCAGCCAAGCAGCAGTACATTTGTTCACCATAGGTATCCTCTCCAGCACTTTATTTGCATTTGCCTGCTCTAGACGGAATTTGCATCTGTTCCAGAGGCACCATGCTGTGTATGAAGTATTCGACAGACAGATGTTTGTAATAATTAGCGGGTTTTGACTGCTATCCGTTAGTCACGCAGCAGGCGAGGTATCTAACACTGATGTTCGATAGCCCACTAAGCTTGCTCTAATAGCCCCTGCTGAGGCAACTTGTATAGTCTGCTGTCAGGTAAAGCAGGACAGCAGTCCTGCAGGCAGGACTTCGCTGTCCGCAATCAGGTGGAAGGCTGTGTCCTGGATTACAAAGGACCGGTCTCTGCCTGGTTCTGAGCTGTCCTTTCCCTGGTCCCTGCAGACCAGCCTCTCTTCTCGTCGCTGCCATTGGTCCGTGCAAAGGCTGTTACAGAAGCTGCACCTGAGTGCGTTTGGATGGGAAAGCTGCGAGTCCCTGAGCTGCGCTGAACGCAGCCATGTGCTTGTCCTTCTGGAGAGGAGCACAGCTGGCCGTGAGTCTGGGGGCAGGGTCCGTAGGTCTGCTGCTGTTGGGGATCGCTGTGAAGCTAGGACCAAGTGACACGAAGGGCACATTGACCTGATTGCTGGCAGCGTTTGAAGTCGTATGTTGTATTTTGCAGCATGTCTTTTAATACTGTTGTGCTATTCAGCGAGGTGAGAGATTAGGCAGTCAGGCCTTTATTACCTATCAGAAGCAGTTAAAAAAATCACAGGTACCAAATTTGTTCTTCCTTTGGCTTGACCTGCTCCTTTTTCACTCTCAACTTGTCCTATTGGCATGGCAACCACATTTTTTACTATTGTTGCCTGCCTCTCTCTTCCCTCCTCCCCTTAGTAATCATCCCCTAGCTGTTTAGTCCACGTAAGAACAACAGAAATTGCAGACAGAATGACTTTTTGCAACCCCAGCCACCCAGAAACGCTATTTTTACTGTGTCTTCGGAAAGAGAAAATTTCCTTCCCTCATTCCAAGGCACATTCAGTGCAGTATGACAATACAAATTGAGTTTCTCCATCTCAGGAAATGGAAAAGCCTCAGTTTCGGGCCGTTTGAAATGGACGTAACTTGGTCCTACGAGTCAAGCTACCATAGTCACACACCAAAGAAGGGCTTGTCTGGTACTGAGTGGAGAGCTTCAGCCATGCAATTTCAGTGGGGTGTCACCTTTGATAACATAAATAATGTACTTGTAACATAAATAATATACGTGGTTTTGATAAAAGACATGAGGAGCTGTAATTGTTTCTCAGCAACTTCTACTCACTCCCTCTGGCAGAAAATCAAGATGAAAGAATTATATATTAATCCATTTTGACTGTCCAACTGCAGTTCTCCCAGAGGGGAAATCTTTCGGGATCAGCAGCTTACACAGTACAATAGTCCTGAAATTTTTGTACAAATTTGTAGATATTTCTACAGCTGTCTGTATTTGTAGGTAAAAAAAGAGCAAATCTGATCACCAGAACGTTATGATTACTCTCCTCCTTTTACTACAATTCACAGAAGAATTTATCAGGTAGTAAATCTTATATTGCTAGGTTGAAAGGCCATTACGTTAGTCCAGGGTCTGAATGTTTCAGATGCTCCAAAATACGGCCATCTATCCTGAGCACATGTTATGAGAACAACCACTACCCTGACATCTGGCCAGAGGAAAATCTACATTTCTACTATCCAGAGGTTTTAGGTCCTCGCTAGTGTCACCTGCTAATGCAGAATTATATGTTCTGCACCTTTTAATGCATGGAAATTGTTACAGGGAGGCTCCTTATCAAGGATGCCATTTGGCAAATGAGTATCTTTTGGCACAGAAACTCGTGTGAACCCTGTTGTCTTTTGGACCTGAAATGAAATAAAAGTCTGAAAAACTGGTGATATTGCTACGTTAATTTCAATTGTTTATCTGTGAGACCAGCCTGGAGGAGAGAGGAGTGAAAAATGACTTTGTAAAGTTTGACGTAACAGATTTAAATATGGCTTCTTGTTTGTTTGGATGGCTGGTTTTTCTCCTAGAAGTTTTTTTTCTGTTGCTTTTAATTACATCTCCATGGGTTCATTTCCCTGGCAAGCGTTGAAAGAGAAAGAGTGAGGAGAGCTTTCATGCCAAGATGGTTTCTCCAAGTTCTTACTAATCCATACTTCATAGTAGCTTTATCAGTAATTGGTTTGGGTATGTTGGCAGTACCTGATAGCTTTCAGCTGGGATTGTACAGTCAAACACGTTTTTGTAATCTACAGAACATTATTCTCTTAGATCTTCTTTGTTCTTCTTCTCCAAAATAACTTTTTTTTTTTTTTCAAACATTGCCATGTCTGATGTTTGCTGTTCCACTGTAATAAAATTTATGGCATGGCTTAGGTAATGCTTAGGAGAGTAAAACCAATACATGTACTGTGCTTCTTGCTAATTACAGAAGGCTCAACTCGGTACTTCTGGGACAAAACAGAGGAACGTAATTAAGAGAGGGGAAGTCGTCATGACGATGGTCTGTGCTTGTGAATATTATCCTTATAAACTGATGAATACATTTCTGGATCCAAAACCCAGTGTAATGTCAATGAATCATGTCATCAGACCCATTTCATCCTCACTGCTGGCAAGGTGCTTAGCCAGCAGGTCTAAAAAGTGGTGTGGCACACAGCAGTAATTGAATTTTGGGGTAATTTCCCATTACCTACACGTGTCAGCCTCTTTCAGTACTCTGAAAATTCTGCAGCTCAGCAGGAGGAAGTGGCACAATGCCATTTGGCTCTGCTGAACTTGATGATAATGATGGTTTAGGAGTGGGCATTTCTCTCTGTTGCAGATTAGACTGTGACCATGAAAATTATTTTGGATAAAGCCAACAATGCAAAGATGCTGTAAGCTGATGAGGGTAGATTTGGGATTTGAAAATCCAGGAAAGGTAAAACTGAAGGAAGTCTCTAATCTTCATGTATGTAAGGATTCTGAATACAACAGATAAACAAACTGCCCTGCGTATTGACTGTGCGAGCGATAAAAGGTCCAAGGCTTAGAGCAGGGGAGAGCTAGAGCAAAGCATCAAGCAGGAGAGTTGTGTGCTGCAATAGATCGCACAGGAAAGCAACGGAGTCTTCAGTCAGTGGAGATTTGTAGGAGCAGGCTGGACATGAGGATGCAAATCCTCTTTCTGCTGACAGAAAGAGGAGATTACAGGTTCTGGTGGCAGCAACAGAAGTACTAGGCTTCTGTACTGGTTTTCTAAGGTTTCTGAAGCTCCTGTCTACAAAACCACAATTTCAGACTTTCTGTATGATTAAAATTTTGCAAAAGGCACATTGGTGGGGGGCGGTGGCTCTCTTGCCGAGGGCCTGTGAGCCTGCACGGGACAGTGTGGCTGCGAGGTCCCCTGGATGGTGTGCACCCATCACTGCGCAGCCGCCCGAGGCCTGGTGGATGGGTCATTGCCACCAGGGACTCTGGCACGGAGCGCAGTGTGAAGCACCACGTTCACTGCCACCAGGGCATCTGGGCTGTGCCACAGACGTGACAGGAGTGGTGACTGCAGCTCGCTAACAAAGCCTGGCATGGGCTGGGAGGCAGAGGTCGCTGTGAAATGGACTGAGCTTCCTAAAGAACCAGCAGCCACCATTTCTGGTTGCCCCTGTTGGATACCGGAGCCCTTCCATCCTCATAAAGATATTCAGAGGCTAGAGGTGGGTCAGTGAGGAATTCGGAAGCACAGGAAGGCCTGGCTCGGCACTGCTCCCTGCCCTTAGCTCAGGCCGTAGGCATTATGCCACGCCGGGGCTGTACCCCGAACTGTTAATTAAATAAAAGGGGAGAAACATGCACACCCTGAAAAGAAATTCCTTCTAGCTGTCTTTCAGTTCAAGAACACAGCCTATTTTTCTTCCTAGTTTTGTCATTCCCCTTTAAATTTGACCATTACTATGAATAATGCAAAGGAGAATTTGCCACCTGTGGTAAGGCTAACTGAAATGTTAAATGTGACTTTAAATGGCCTGTCTCGCACCACTTTGTCATGTTACAGCCATCGCTTGTTTAACTGCAAGGCTGCTTGCTGCTGCTTCACAGCCGTGGGGGAAGCACAGAGCGAGCTGTGCGTGCTGGGGCTGCGAGCTGCGTGCCGCAGTTAGCAGTGATTAATGGATGCGGTTATAAATAACTATGTACATGTGTATAGTAATCTTTGAAGAAGATTATAAAGTGCAATGTCAAAGTGAAAAATCTAACACTGGGACATCTCTGAAGAGTTAGCAACCCCCTTTGGATCCTTTCACTGTCAGTCCTTCTGCTGCTTCGTTGCAATCCGTAGCTGCTAATGTGTTTATAGGAAGATGATGCTCAGTGGGAGAGGCTCTAAAATGGTGCTTAGTGTTTGTCTTGCAAAAAAGATTCATGTCTCTTCAAGGGGAATTGTGAAAATGCCTTTGTCAATATGCATGAAGTAAATGAAGAAGCAGATCTGTTTAATCGGTTGCTTGTAAATGAGACTATGGTTCCCCCCTGAGACAGGCTTTGTCAAGGCTGTGCCTCTGTGTGTCTTTTTTTTTTCCTTGCCATATGAGCAGTGCAGCGATACCAGCACCCCTGCAGACTTTGAGTGCAAGCACGGGGTGCTGAGGGGGACTAACCTTGGAGAGGGATCGCTGTTATGGAGACTGCACAATCCCTGGTGTCTTCTGCCCTGTTCCTTCCATCCCTCCTCCATTCCCCATCTCACTTTGCGTGTGTGTGGCTGTAAGATTCACAAGTCAATTCACAGTTGTGCATGGCAGGCAAGAGACAACAGACATCGACTGAGACACGAGAGGGTCTCACTGGATATAAAAAGGAACGTTTTCCCCACGGGGACAGTCAGGCATTGGGACCTGTTGTCCAGGGAGGGTGTGCTGTCTCCATTTTTGGAGGTGCTCAAGCCCAGTTCAGCTAAAGCACTGAGCAACCTCATCTGATCTCTTTGTGGACCCTGCTTTGAAGCAGGAGGTTCTTCCAGCCTGGATTACGGTGTGACTCTAAATCCTTCCCTGCCTCAGAGGCTGCAGGGACTCTTAGGAGGGGTTGGGCCAGGGGTTTCTGTTGCACAAAGGGACTATATGTGGTCATTCCATCACAGGTGTAAAGATTTGACTTTAGGGTATGAAACCAAAGGTAACCAGACAAAGAAGTACAAGATGACATAGGATGGGGAATCCCTTAGAAGGACACTGGACATGGAGTTTCTCCACTGGGAAACATGTTAGCAGCCCAAGGAACCCATCCCTTGTCCACCAGCCTTGTCTTTGCATGAGAGCTGAGCAGATCTTCCTATTTCTGTGTGTGTGCTGAGCAAACCCCGCCGTAATGTGCAGAGGAAGCACAGGCTCGCTACGGCAACACCTGCTGCGATGTGCTCCCTGTCCCTCTGTAAATCTGCCCAGCCCGTTTGTGGCATGGAAACATCACCACCAGAATGGAGGAAGGGCTGCCAATACAGATCCAGGTCTCCCACCTTCAACCAGCCTGCAAAGTCAATGGGGTTCACAGAGGAGAGAGTTGATCTGTACCCTAAAGAACATGCTCAGCGCAGTGGGACCGGGAGGAATCCCTGTCACGGATCAGGGGCTGGCAGAGTGCTGGCACTGAGAGGGAAGCAGGCGTACCCCTGCAGGCTTTCTGCCCGCTCTGGTCTTGGAGCGAGGTTTTCCTTCTGTGTTGCAGGTACCCCTCTGGGGGCAGATGCTGTGCTCCTTCACTAGGCAGTCACCTGGAGACTTTTAAGAGAGCCCGAGTGACTTAGATACCCCAGATAACTGAACTCAGTTCCTCTGGGCTTCCTGAAAACTCCCTGTTGCTCCAGTCTCTGTTTGATACAATTGCTGATACACACTAAAATTCCTGGCTGTAGAGCAGCATGCAGGCAGTCATGCAGTACACAAGGCACATTACCTCCAGGTGACTTCGGCTGCCGAGACTCCTATCCTTTTTCTGTTTAGAAAGGGCCTAAAGGGCAAAAGAGAAGCAGGAGCCGTGCTTAATACAGATATTACCCTCCCTGTTAGTGAGTCATCAAGACTTCGAAAGAAATTGTCATGAATGCTGGTAAATCAGTGTCCTAACAGAGGGAGCAGAAGATGGAGTACTAGTTAATGGCTGCTACAGCCCTCCCACTGGCATTAGAAAACAAGTTGGCCAGCTTCGCAGGCAGCCATCTGTCATGTCGGTGGTGAAAGAGGCTGCGTACTCCTAGCAGGTTTCAGTCGGAGTGGTGCTCACGCTGCTGGTGCTAAAACACTTTTGCCGCTTCTGACTATTCTCAATGACAGCATAAAAATCAGAAAGTCTGGCGTCCAGCGGGGAGGCACTTGTGAAACCGAGGTGAGTGTAAAACAGATATTTTCAGTGATTGGATCCCACTTCTCATCTGCAAGTCCGAAACCAAAGGATATTCCCTGGATGGTTTAGCACTGCTGGTTTCATGGCACTGCAGATAATTTTGAGGCACAGTCGTAAGGAGCTGGAAGTAAAACTGCAGAGCACATGAGGGGTTTGGAACTGGTTTAGCTCGTCTTACAAGCTCCCCAAAACATCACAGTCAAAAAGAGGGCCACTATCACTGAGAAACCAGGAGCCTGATTTAGGGGCAGTGTGAAGTAACTAGAAAGGAAAAATGTTTTAAAGTGTCTGAGACAGAACAAATGGAACAAAGGGGAAGATGGTGGGTCATAAACCAGTTACTGGGAATTCAGGGAGAGGAGAAGTAACAAAAATTGAAGTCTAAGTCATCAGCAGGACAATCGGAAGACCTGGTTGGGGGCGCTGAAGGTGTATTAAAACACAAGAAATACGTAGCAGTTACTACAGTCCATTCCTCGGAATGGTAACGCTGCTAGTGAGAGCATAGAAGAGGCAATTTTCAGCAGATATTTCCATCTTCTAGCTGAGGGAAGGCAAGATGATGTATCCTTTTCATGTGAGAATGTGACATTTTCATCTCTCACAATGAAGAGTGTGTTAAACCTCAAGCACAGAAGTTACACTTCTTGAGTTCGGCAAATGTAGGTTAACTCGCATCCTGTTGTGGTAAAGGAGCTGGCCAAAGACTGATGTTATGGGGCTATTTGTTTGGGGTTTGTTGGCGGTGCTTTGTTTTTCAAAACTCCTAGAACCGTGAGAGAGTTTCAAAACACTAAAGGGAAATCAATGTTTCAGAATTCGAAAAGCAGAAACGGATTTATCTATGTAAATAAAATTCAAGTAAATGTAAGTCAACTTGATATCAGACTCTGACAAAACAAAAGGAGGACAAATACATAAATCTTGTAATAAATGGTTAAAATATGTAAGTTCTTTAATACTGCTTGGTAATGGCTTGTGAAAAAATGGATCCTGTTAGACTAGCTTTTTGATAGTATTATAAGCTTATTTGATTAAATTAATAATGCTTGTATAGTGTACTTTTACTTGGTACCTTGCAATATTTTGACTGAGAAACGGTACAAGATGACCTTCATTCCCGTGAAGTTTTATTTCTGGCTGGGAGGCGTTGAACTCTGAGAGCAGCCAAGTCATTACCGTGCTGGTAGGGAGATCCCGCGATATTTTTTTCAGTGACCCAAGAGACAACCTGAAGTGACTGACCAAAGCTTGCAGATGTCATGGCAGCTCTGGAGCTATAAATAATTGAAAGGCCAGATCACTGCTGCAGGCGGAAGCGACAGCAGCACGTTGTAACGTGGCAAAATGTATATTTCTATGCCTTGGAAAAAAGAAGGCAGCATACCAATTTGAACGTGGACAGAGGCTTTCTGTTTGTTCCCTCTTTCCCCAAAATCTAAAAGTTAAACATAATTGCTTGATATTTGGGAATCCCACTCCTGAGAAAAATTTCTCTGCCTGCCCAAGTCACAGGAGCTTCCTCGGCTTTCCCTGCCTGCTCCAACTACGGGCCCGTGCAGGCAGGATGTGCCGTGCACAGCTCTCAGGACTTGCGTCAGGAAGGGTCGGAACCGGGAGTGAATCCGGGTTGTTGGGCTGTTCCTGGGGGAGGAACACCAGAGGTGGGCCCTGCGTTGAGTGGGTCAGTCCCAGGGACCCTTTTGGGGGCGTTGGATGCCTCGCTTCTCGTTGGGCACCTCTCAGGCCAACGCCGCCTCCTGCTCGCCATCACGGCATTTCGGCCTCTTTGCTGCAGCTGCGAGGTCGCTCCTCTGCTGCCTGCAGGGCTTTCTCCTGGCAGGGGAAGGTAGGGTGGGGGCGGCAGCATGGGAACATCACCGAAAGGACTGGAAATTGTGCCTCCAAAATTATGACTCCAGAAAGTGGAGTGGAATGAGGAAAAGGAGCACGATATTCTCCTTGAGTGGCTGTGTGAGGATCCAGTCTTGGTAACAGATTTCATTTCAACCAGTAAATGTATGAGAAGACCCAAGATCTAGTGGATGTAGCTGGACATGTTAAAAATTTTGAAGTTAAAAATGGCTGACAAATATTTAGCAGTAGGGGTAATTAATACCCGGAAAAATCTTTCTAAAAGTGTGCTTGAGCTCTTCACTGCTGGCAGTTTGAAGAGTAAATCTGACTGCTGTAGTCCAAGCTATGAACTGCTGCAGAAAAGAACTGAGCAAACACAAAGGCTGAGTTATGCAGGGAACATCTCGGTGATTGCAGCCCTTCCTGGCTGTACGATCGCTGATGTGAAGGGTAGTGTGAAGTCAGGCAGATGCAGTAGTAAATGAGCTGATCACCTGAATGAATCCCCTTTACCCACTTGAATTATGAGGATAGGATGCTCCTCACCGTGATGACACTCAAACTTGGCTCATCCTCATCAGTGTGGCTGATGTATTGTGTGCCTATTTGCAGAATCTCAGGGGATGCTAATCAAGTTGTCTTTTCATCTCCTAGCTAGCAGCACTTTTAAGAAGGCACTAAGGCAATACTTCAACACATCATTTCTCTTCATTTTTTGGGGAGGTGATGGGGGACGCTTTAAGTCATCAATTAGTACACAGCAGTAGATCTTGAAGACAGTTGTCTTCCCTGTTCTAGCAAAAGTGGTGGTAGAATGACAACTCCTATAGGAGCTAAATGAAAACTAAATAAGAAATTAATCGTTTTCTTAATTCCCAGAAAATTAAATTGACAAAAACTGAATCAAATGTCTCCTGAGCAAAGGACTTTGTCATTGCTTATTGTCTAGAGAGCCAAAATAGTGAGGCAGTACTCCCCCTGTGGCTGGTATTCTTAGAAATTACCAATATACTTGCATTTCTTGGCTCTGTAAATCCTTAATAAGGCAAATAACCTCAATTTTTACTACCTATCACCACCACTATTTTGCAAGTCAAGGTTAGCTTCTTCAGTGCATTATTTCAGTGCAACACTGGATTCAGCCCTGGCCCGCCTTCTCCTACCATCCGTGTGGGCAAGCTTTTAACAAGAAAGGTGTCTGGAAAACTCTGGAGCTTGGTGTTTGCTCATGGAAAGTTTATATATAGTCTGAGTATTAGGGAGAGAGGAGAACGCTTCTACTGACATTGGAAAGTGAGGAGATAAGAGATCATCTGTATTTTTCTTAGGATGGCAGTCGGTAGAGATAAAGAATATGGTAAGCAAAACAAGTGCTGTGGAATCTCAAACTGCTTATACACAGCTGAGTGCAGTGCAACTAGTAACACCTGCAGTATGTTTGGTTGCATGATAAATATGTATATAATAACCTAGCCATTCCTTCCTTATTACCAAGCTTTGATAGAAGCACTGCAGCAAAATCTGCCCCTGACCTGGCCACCCTCACCCCACCCTAACCCCCTCGGTGGATTCAGTGGTCGGTGTCTGGGTATAGATTTGTCAGAACTGATCGTTAGATTCACTCCTCAGAGCTGCAGACCTCACTTCTGCAAATTCAGTGGCCTTGGGCTTAAGGCTGGTTTTGCAGCAGTAGGTCAAGTCCCCTAGGAAAAGCTGAGCATACAGGTGGCTTTATGCAGTGCTGGAGGAACGCAGAGAGCCCCTCAGCAGCACTGGCTTGAATGTGCTGATGCTGCATTTTAGGGCCTGCATCTGTAAATTGCATTATAAGTTGTTATAATTTGATCTTAAGGTCAAATGATAAGGCATCATCAAAATATCCTTGATGAACCAGGAAAGGTCGTTGTGGCTACTTCTGTGCATCTCAGGTTCTGCTGGGAGCGGCTTCTTTCTGCATGCTCTAGGATGCTGTGCTGAGGGTAGGGTACTATTATGTCTAAGAGAGAAGCTCTCCAGCTGTATACTTCATATTTCACAGCACTCCTTGCTCTCTTCCACTTTATTTCTCTGTTAGACATGCGAGGAGGCTTGAGCTCAACTAGACTCGGGAACCATGAGACAAAAGCTGTAGGCGCTGTCTGTCAGATCCCGCAGATACTGCTGGATCTTTGCTCTGTATGTCCTTAACAAAGCACCTCTGTCGTCCCATCCCTCCACTGGGAAGGGGTGAAGATCAATCACTGGGCTTCCGTGCACAGTGCCGGATGCAATACATCAAGAGCATACACCAGATTAGTGTCCGTTCAGCTGAGTCAGACAATAGGGGAAGAGAAGATGTTCCTTTGCTTCCCTGTGATGCTCATCCACATGGAGTGGCCTTATCACCGGGGTGAGAGGGGAACAGAGAAAATGACTTGCTTGTCAGAGGAGTGGACAGTGAAGTGCCGTGAAGGAGAAGGTAAGCAGGAGATGAGCATTTGAGCTCTTCAGCCATCTCACTGAGCCCACACAGGTTAGCTGAAAATGTGGGGAAGTAACTCCCTGTTTGGCCGGGGCCAGCTGCTGCGGCTTCTCCTTCTGGGGTAGGCAGAAGCCACGATGGCCGTCATCGGTCCTTCCCGCGCAGGAGTGCAGCAGTGTATTACACTTTGCTGCGGGCCCGGGCTGGATTCCTAAGCTTGCTGACAAATCTTAACACTCCCTCTGCTTTTCTTTTTGATATTTGTATCACGATATTTGCTGGGCTTTTCCTCTAGTAAGTTCCTGTAAGTTCCAGTGGGATTTTTTGGACCGTAGCCTGCTGCCTCCTGAATTTGGATGAAGCAGATTAGTTTGAGTGCAGGTTAACGTGTGTCACGTGGAATGAGGGGAGCCTCTAAACCTTCGGAATTGCATCATTGTTCCTTAACAGCATTATGTGGTGTAGCCAGCCATTAATCACTCCCGATTCTTAAATTATGAATCATTAATGAGAGTGCAGAAGAAATGGAATACAAATGAAAAGTGGATTTCATTATTAAAGCAATTTTAACTTCAACTCTGAAGATAAGAAAATAAAGTCTGATTTTCTATAATAGAAAATAATTATGAATCTTAATCATTAACCTGAAATTATAAAATTACATACTGCATTCTCACAAAGAGAAAAAATGTTTGAGGTTTGCTGTTCTCCTTATGTTATATTTTAAACACAAGAAAAAGTAATGCAAAGAGTTTCAGAAATTCATGAGTGAGCCAAAATTTGATGGGCCTACTGACCTGAAGTAGCAATTTACCCTTTGAGTAGTCTCCATGAAATCAGTGAACGTTCTTTTCCTGGAAGGATGCTGCTTGATATGTATATAAGTCTCAGACTTCAGATATGAATGACTTGATACACTTGAAACAGTTTAGGTTGTGGTGTGAGTTCCCTTTGGCCATGTATGAGAAAAGTCCCAGCACATTCCTTGAATGCTTTGTGTGAGTAATCGCACTGTAGAAGAACCACCAGCCTTCTTTCAGAGCATGATCAAACTTCTGTACAGCGTACACTACTTCGTAAAGCACTTAAAATATTTTCCTTCTTACAGTGATAAAGGGTTTGTTATGAACACAGCAGTAATTTCAGTGTTTGCAACTGGAGGGAAAACAACCCAGCAAAGACGCGCTTCCGCTGCGTGCCGTACATACTCACACGTGCAGAGGTCACGTTGCTGACAGCAGGTGCTCGGCGCTGCCGCTGCCTCAGAACCGAGCCCGTGGAAGGGAGAAGATTCAATAGGAAAGGAGGGGTAACAGCAATGCGTGAGCTGGTCTACAGTACAAACAGATTAGACAGACTCGGCTGCTCTAATAAAGAGAACTGGAGGAGAAAAATAAAAATGGTGGGCAAAGAGAAGAGGAGCTTATAACAGACCTGCAGGACAGAAAGGGAGGGCAGAGCACCCAGTGTTTTTGCAGGTTCATTAAGAACCTAGCACAGTAGTCATGGGAGGCTTTTAACAACCCTGCTATTGACTGGAATAAGAATTACAGAATGACTGGGGAAGCATGGATGTTTCAGGTGCTTATTTCAAGACTGTTTTCTTGCTGCTTTTTCTTCAGCAATCAATAAGATCAGAAGCTGTAGTGGTTGGAAATGAACAGCAAGTGACAAAAGATAGACCCTTCATGTGAGAGAAAATGGTCATTATACCATTGGATTTGTTTGAGGTACTGAGGTGAAAATGTTCAAAGACAGCAGCACAGAAATATTGGATTTTTAAAAGGTAGATGTGAGGGAATGTGAATAGGCTAGGATGAAAGTGGTTGAATGAACTATTGTCCAAAAATTCCACTTGGGAGCCATCAGCTCTAGGGCCTGTTAAGAGGAATCTCTTCATTGTAAAAGTCCTTCTGCTGTTCATGGTGGCAAAGGAAGCCACCTTTGTCGAGCAGGAAAAGAAGTGTTTAATGAGGTGCCAGGTTAGATGGGTGGAAATCGAGTGAAGAGGGTGAGGGAGGACAT
The DNA here is from genome assembly GCF_030867145.1 of Opisthocomus hoazin. Taxonomy (NCBI): domain Eukaryota; kingdom Metazoa; phylum Chordata; class Aves; order Opisthocomiformes; family Opisthocomidae; genus Opisthocomus; species Opisthocomus hoazin. Next base: position 2,849,911 of record NC_134417.1, on the reverse strand, counting down.
TTCACCATGGAGTATCACCAAGGACACTGAGAGGGGTCCTTGTCCATTCTCACAGAATGTCAGTGATTTCAGCCTACGTGGGTCCTCCAGCAAATATGGAAGCTCTGGAGAATCTACAAGAAACCAGGATCACGAATGCTAATCTGCTGCTCTCTGTGCCTTTGCTCACTTTGCGGACTCCAGCTGCCACCACCTGCCCCTAGATCCCCACTGAGTGGAGATGTTGTAGTCTTCAAGGCGCAGCCTTGGACTTGATAACCTTTTCAGTAGATTCTCGCCCCTGCCTGCAGCCCTCTGCCTGCCTTTCCCAGCTGTCTCCCAGCACAGACCTCTGGGACCAGCGGTTTTCTCTCCGAGGAGAGCAGCGAGAAAGAACAATTCCCTCAGCGAGTGCTGTCTCTAATGTGCTGTGCTATATCCTGCTTTGCACCGCTGTGCAGGAGGGAAGAGGGATATAGCTGAACATTTCTCAATGCTCAAAAGAAATGAGGCAAAATAGATAATGTGCCTTTTATTAAAATAAGTGGTGGTTAAAAAAGCAAAGTGAAAATCAAGCTTGCAGACTTGAATAATTACCAAGTTCCTTTTTATGCAAGATTTCCATTTATAATAAGTTAATAAATGAGAAAGAAATGTCTAATGTTTTTATAACATGACTAGTGTGTGTTTATAGACCGTTACAAGATGATCAGGAAAAAGTGTTATAGATGGTTACCTGCTGAGGTTATGATCGCAGCTGTGTGACTCTTAACAGCTGATCGTTTTTTAAAGATCTATTCCTCTTCTGAATCCTTCACAAACCCTGTGCAGAACCTTCACATGAAATAAGGCAAACCACGGAGTGAGGTACGGACGTGCCGCTTGCTGCTGGTTCTGGCACGCTGCAGCCTGCCTGCCCCTGGTATCTGCCAAGCGGAGCTGCCGCTGGAGGCACGCTGGGGTTGGGGCAGCTTTTGCTTTGCAGTAGCAGTGTGGGGATTTGGAGCGCTGGCAGGGGAAGGAGGGACAAGAGTGAGCTACACTGATTCGTTAGCCAAAATACCATGTTTGCAACTTACACCTTGAAGGGCTGTCAGCGTGCTTGAGGACTGATGGTGCTGGCCTGGGCACGCTGCAGCTTCTCCACCACCACTGTTCCTGCCAGCAGCTTTCTGTCAAACCGAGGAATTACGCAAAAAGGTTTGCATGGATAAAACTCACTTTCTAATTATCTCCCCTCAGAAGTCTGCCTCCTAAAGGAGTAGGAAGAGGGAAGGGGATTGCTTCTCTTCCTTTTCAGAATCAAAACACTTCGTGCTGGTTTCACCGACTTCCACCAGCATGTGTTCTCATTTGCCTTCCTGAGCAGTGTCCACATCAGCTCTGATATGGGGCAGCTGTAATCTGGGACCAGGCTGCTGGGGCAAAGCTGTGTGAGACTGAGCTGGGACACACCCTGGTCGGGGCTCAGGAGCTGCATTTAAGTCCAGGTCCTTGCCTGTGCTTAGCCTTACACCTTACCAATCCCAGATATGTCTTGCTAAATTGACTTCCTCACTTGACCTTGGACCTGCCTCTTCCCTGCAGGTTGACTGCTGCTGCTGGGCCTGCTCTGCTCCCTTCAGTGCTGCGGGCGATGCTGCCCTGTGCCCGCCTGCTTGTCGCCATCCTTGGCTCGCCTCCCCTTGCTGAGCAGCCCACTCATGATGCCCTTGGAGATGCCTCAGGTAGGAAAAACCTGTTTGAGATTTCATCTTTTTTCACCTCCAGAATTTTGAGAGCTTTCTTTGACTGGTGATAAAATACTGGGAAATGGAGAGGGCTACCCGTGTACTTTCTTGATTGTGTTTTGAAGTGCTTTTGTGGTATGGGATGACTTGTCTTCCTGTTTGCATCTTTCATGATTCTCTTTAAAAAATGTATGCCAGTTGCAGACTTTGTCTCTCCAATTGTTCTGAAGTTTTTTTTCTTCTTTCCCAAAAGAGAAAGACTGAGATATTTTTGGACCAGTGTTGTAGAACAAACAGTCTTTTGTGCACCAGCAGACAGTCCTACCATCTGTCAAGCAATTAGCTATTCTCACTTAAGCACCTCTGCTCTGTGCTCTCCAGGAGGAGACTAAGGAGTCTCCTCTCTTCAGTCATTCTTGGGCAAGAGATGTTTCTCCCTTGGTCCTCAGTTGCTTGGTAATAATTGTGTGTGCAGCCAGTTGTAGTAAAGGCAACTGGCTGTGTAACACCTGCTCATTGCTCCAAATCCCTGCTTCTCTGGCTCGGTCCTGCTCTGTGTGGGTTGGTGTTCCTCAGCTGCTGCTGACTGCCAGTTCAGGGTTTAATGCAGTGCTTGCCAGGCTGGGCACCAGGCTCTACCCAAGGGAAAATCCATCGGATTTCCCTGGGAGCTGCTGTAAAAAGAGGTGAGTCCTGGAGAGGCTCATCCCCAGCTGGGGGCACTTACGATGGTGAGAGGAAAGGAGGGAAAGGCAGAGGTGGTTTTGCAACCTCTTTTCTTTCTCACAGCAGGCAATACATGTGCAATGAGGAGGGATTACTGGTGGCAACTCTGTCTGTCCATAGACTTCTTCCTCTGCCCCAACAAGTCTGCAGTGGGTCTCTTACGGGGCGTAGCTTCTGCCCACTGCCTCCTCTCATCTGCCATTCTCTGCAGTCTCGACAGCTTTCCACTTAGAAGGTTTGGTAGAGAGGGCTGCGTTTTGTGGCTGGTATTGCGTCGAAGCAAATCAAGCACCACTGTTAATTACAGATGCTGTTTTGGGAAGCAATTAATTCTTACGCAGATTCTCAGGAAAGACATCTCTATAAATCAGCTCATGTGATTTAGGCTCAAGAGTGGCTGTAGGCAGGTAGCTAATCCTTGGTCTTGGAGAGTGGTGGGGTTTGTATTTTTTGTTGTTGTGTTTGTTTGGTCTTAATATATAGCAGGAACAATTATTTTAACATGTAAAGTGAAACTGCAGCTCGGCACAGTGAATCCCTATAAAATGCTAACCTTCTATTTATCAAGTCCTTCTTTTGGGTGTTTCTTTGTTCACTATTTTTTACGATATTGAGTGGAAACAGAGTGGCTTCATACAAATAATGGTCTTTTAACCCCCATGATCTCATATGGTAAACTTCTTGTCTGCAAATATTTCCCCAGACCAATTCTGGGATTACTGTGCCAAACATTTAAGAATAATAATAGTTGATACAGGCATCTTGTGCAGATTTAGGATAGCAGGGAAGATTTGTTTTGAATGTTACTGCCCACTTGTGCTCCTCGGAAAGGAGAGACAAATTTTCAAGTGGCAGAAGTCAGTATGGCATTATGGAAGTTGGTTTGCACAATCTAGCTCATATTTTCCACCTGTTTGGGCACACAGATGGACAAAAGGGTCTGAAAAATCCCATTTGAAAATTTGTGCTCTATTTCCCTGTGGTGTCACCGCAGGATATGAGCCTCTGTCCCAGTGCGGGTAGTGGACTCGTGAACTGCCTCACGAACAGAAATGGTTCCCAAAAGATTCTGGACAAAATTGCAGAGCATGATTTAATGCAAGAAAGAGGGCAGGCACTGAAAGGTCAGCGTGATGACAGATGATATTTCACTCTGCTTGAAGTTCTGCAGGTGTTCGCTGTTGCGGGGGGGGAGCAGGATAAATCCCAGTAGTAGTGTATCAAGAGACCATGTCAATATGTCATCTGGAAGTGCTTGCTCATGGGGGTGTCCACCTGGCACGCAGGAATGCTTCCACTGGCTCTGCACCCGGGGGAACCAATGGATTTATGCTCTCCCAAGCTGCATGTGGATTTATGGAGGGGTAGGGAAGCCAAAAGCAGGCTAAAAGCCCTCTTCCTCCCTCCTTTACTGTTGTTGAAAATGATTCCTAGGCTACGTGATGGAGGAGACACCTTGCAGCCCTTCGTTGCAGCTGTAGCTGTATGGTGTAAGAGCTGCAAGGCGTACAGAGCTGGCTGATAGCGGGAGTCATCGCAGTCTCCCTCCCAGGAGCTGACAGGAGAGGAAAGGGCCTCAGGCTTACCTGTTGCCAGCCAGCTTTCCTATTTCAGGGAGGCAAGAAGCAAGCCTCTTGTCCTGCACACGGTGTCTTTATACCAGGTCCATGGTTTAGGAAGGTACGAAAAAGATGGGGCCGGGAGGGAGGGGCTCTTAATTCTTTGCAGAAGGCCATGCTTCAGCCTGCTCTGTGTCCCGTGGAGGTCTCCTGCAAATCTGTCCCAAGCTCTGCTGTGCTTTAGAAGAAACTGTTGTCATTGCTGCTTCGGGGTCAGTGAACCACGTCATCCTACCGCACCTGGGGTCTGCCTCCAGCTGTTGTCACCCAGCATGGTGTGCAGGAGTTACAGAGAATTGTTAATGGAAGACATTTGTGCTCGACTGTGTGTCTGCTCCAGAGTTTCATACACGGCTTGCGTATTTTCTTAGCAAAGAACAGATAACCGTGCATTTGGGTGAGGCTGCACAAGTGATTCTTTTGGCAATTATCAGTGTCTATCTCAGTCTGCAAAATCTGGTGATTATCATGTTTATCAAAACAAACGACTTCTTTTTCAGGCAGATTAATTGAAGGGAAAGGCATAAATTGGTGTGGTAAATCGCTCTTACAAAAATGTGACTTTCCTGGAATTATACCTTAGTAAAAGATATATGCTGCTCTGACTTATTCAGCTTTTATCATTATCGTAATTGAAAATGCAGAAGACATTAACCCTTGAATACCCTGAGAAGTTATTAAGCAAAGAGGCCACAAGTTATTCTAAATTTCCCTGATTCCTATAATGCACCATTTTGCCCTTCATTCTTTGGGATGAAAATAGAATGGAAAATACACTACAGATAAACAAAAAATATATTGTGAATTACTGCATTTTAGAAAGGAAAATAAAAGCCTCAGTCAGTGGTTGAAGATCTAATGCTGCTCAGGTGTTTTTACTAAGTAACTCTGAAAGTGTGTGTTTTGTAGAAAGGAAGCTCTGGAGGCTTCTCTTGAGATTCTTGGTTTATTCTTAGTATTCAGGACAATGCTCATGAAAACTTCATAGTTTTCTTAGTGCTTATGGTTCTTGAGATTCTTGGTTTATTCTTAGTATTCAGCACAATGCTCATGAAAACTTCATAGGTTTCTTAGTGCTTATGGTCTTATCATACACAAGCAACATCTCAGCGTAGGGAACACAAATATCTTTACGTTTAAAGGTGGTTTCTCTTTTTAACTGGTGTTGTATTTGATTGCTGTGGTACAAGAACTAGGGGATGCCCCTGACCAGGGAGCAAAAGGAAGTTGGTTGACAAAGACAGGAGTGACTTGATGTTCGAAATGCAAACGGAGAGCTCAGACTGGCACAAGGAGTACAGACTTTCAGCTGTTGGTCTGGTCACCCACCTGCCTGTCTAGTGAAGGCATCTGCATGTCATACGATCTCGTCTCGTCAGGTAGGAACTGAAAGGCTCGTCGGGCTGCGTGGTGTCCTGGGATGGGGCTATTTCCCTTCTCTCTTTTGAAGCTCTTCTGTATGATGCCATTACATATTTTTTGGGCTGTGGGAAAGGCTAAGACGGAAGCTGCCATGATAGCCTAGCCTTAGGCTGCACACCTGAGGTTTGGGGTGGGAAGGTTCCCCATGCCCCATCTCCTCTGCTTGGGGTGGAAAGGACAGGCTGAACCCGTGTGTTTGTGGGGTGGGGTGCCTGATCCCCTGAGAGGAGTGGGCTTGACAGCTCTCCTGAGCAGCTCCCTCCACGTGAGACTTGAAGAGCTGATTCTCCTCTTCCGCTCGTGCTTTGCGGTGGTTGGTGCCACTGCTTGCTCTGTCCCTCGGTGCGAGCGAGAGCCTCTCCAGCAGGCCCGGTGTCACTGGAGCCAGAGGCAGGAGGTGCCAGCTCTGCGTCTGACACATCGTGGGCTGGGTGCCGAACAGCTTGGGCTGTCAAGACAGAACAGGCCATTGGATGCCACCAAAGCAAAAACCTGTTAGTGTTTGGGAAGACCAAAGTCTTAAAGATACCCAGACATATCCAGGGTGTAGCAAAGGCTCTCGGAATTGCGGCTTTGGATGGGCGTTCAAGGCAGGTGCCACATGTGCCTCTCATTTTTTCCTTTTTTAACAGTCTCCCATTCTTTCTCCTGGACATAGTCTTTGGCCTTTCCTGATTATTTTCTCTTGTTCTCTGCTAGGTTGGCATGTCCATTTAGAAAATGTCCATTTAGAAAATGTCCATTTGGAAGGGCACATTCCTGCATGCTACCATGCCTGTTGCTCTAAGGAAAGTATTGCCATAACAATTGCATGTATTTTTTCACTTGGATATATTTGTGCATATAGGAGCACTTCATATCTCAAAGTGCTGAGACTCACCTTCCTACATGTATCAGTGATCCTAAATAAGTAATGAAGCAAATGTAGTTAAGATGCAAATATGAAGTATCTTATTTTCAGCTTGGCTTGCATTAAGCTGTTAATTTCCATTAGCATTAATGAGAAAATACACCCAAAGGTTTTCCCCAGGCAAGAGTTCCAATCCTCCTAATAATAATTTCCCTTTTACAGTGTCTTTCAATCAAGGATATTTGTATTTTGCAAACTTAATTAAGAATTAATTAATTAACACTATCCCTGGAAGGAACAGCAAATAGCGTTTTCCCCATTTTGCCAGTGAGTGAATGGAGGTTGCCCAGTGCAATGTGGGAGTCCTGGCTCTGTTGTTGAAGTCTGAACCACCTGTGTCACCCTCTTTGGCTTACTGGGGACTTGCACAAGTCTGTGTCCAGTGTAACTCCATATTTATCATTTAATGCATCACTGCTTTGATACTTGTTTACTAGGTTGGTGTATGAGAAAGCTGTCCTTCTTAGCCAAGCCTTACTTGTGATTAGAAAAGAATCTCAATTGCATGCAGCAGGTCTCTTATTTGTTATGATTGCCATTTCTGTTAAACATCCAGCAGATTTACTAAGACTTTGATATCTGCATTTGTAGAAATAGCAGACAATTTCAATAGTTATCTGTAGAAACAAAATTCATTTTGGCTGTAAACTGTGGCTGATGCTATGAAACAGGACACCGGGATATCTGCTCCATGATTTCCTACCGGATATTGTCTGTCTGTATGAACAGCCATAGTGTTGTGTTTAGTGGCTAGCTAATTTCTGCATGTTCATTTTACGTAATATTTATGCCTATCACTCAATCAGATTTGTAAACCAAATTCACAAATGATGGGGAGTATGTTGTTCTTTGCAATTAGGATGATTCACCAGTGGCATAACTAATAGGAGAACAGGAAACAGAAATTATACCCTTCTGCTTGAGACTGGGAGTGGAGCCTGGGAACAGAGACGGTAGGAAACAGAAAGAGAATGAGAAAGAAGGGGAGAGGATCAAACCACGGAGAAGGAGCAAGGAGATAGGGAGATGCGAGACAGTACATTGGAACAAGAGAAGTGATTACAGCACACAAGGAAGGCTGGGGAAGCTGCTTTCCGTAAAGAAAGATAAAATAATGAAGAAATAAGTAATAAAAGTTTTTTACTTTCCACAGAGGAAAAGAATGAAAAATGTATTGGAACAGTTTAATTCCAAGGACTACGGAAAGTAAGGGGTGATGGAGAGGGCTAGCAGAGTTGGGCACATCTGTGTGGTCCAGGTGGAGATCTGCGCGTGGAGAATGTTTTTTTGGCACCACTCCGGAAGAAGAGAAGCCCGGTCTGAGCCCTGCTGGGTATGCAGAACTTGAAATCCACAAAATGGATGAACACAATATATCGATACGCTACTGCTGCAGTATAGTGCTCTCGTTCCTCTGGCTTGCTTAATACGCCGTATCACAGGCTGACTGCGTGAGAGGTTTTCCCACAGGAAAACCCAAAGTGCAGCAAATAATTTTTGTTCATTTACCTGTTGTAACCCACTTTCCCTGTAATTAAGTCTAGATGTAATAGCTGAGGCTTACTTGTGCACTTCTTGATGTTAATAGTTTATTCTTTTAGTCTCACAGAAGGTAAAAAAAAACCCCAAACCTATGGACACCTCTTGTTTTGAAATGAAAGCTCTATGGAGACGAACTTTTTTGTCTTCAGACTGCTTGTCACAGGACAATACCCCCAGCTTTGCGTGCAGAAGCATCCACCTGTTCAAAGTCAAGGATTTGGTCCACCTTACTCTTCTGAGATTTCTTACTTTGTGCATTGACTCCAGGTGTATCTGAAAGATGGGCTCTGGAAGAGATTCCAGATTGCTGAAAGCTGCTGGTACATTTTCCTCTTTCTCCCCAGAAAGACTCAGCTATTGAGTGTCCAACACAACCTCTGGGCTGTGACTGATTAATGCCTCTTAACTCAGTACAATTAGCATTTCCAAAGGAGTTCCAAGGACAGAAATCTGAGAAGAAAAGGACTTAATTGGTGAAAGTGGTCCTAGAGATACGTGACAAGCTGGGGTCCATAAGCAGATGATTTGTGTAGTTTGGTTTGAAAAAATGCAAAGTTGAGAACAATATCAGTTGTCTTTTAATTATTTTTTAAATCCAAAAAGAGAAACAAATCCTACTTTTCCTAGTCATAGCAAGTTCCAAAGTGTTCTCTGTCTGGTTTGTACTGTCTGTGTCTGATCACTTTATAGGTTTCTTCTTCGTTGCTGTGTAGCCTGTACATTGGACAATATCATCGCTTCAGCTGCTTTTTTGATCACTTTTTCCTTAGTGTCCCCATTCACAGAAACATTTCACAGAATGGTAGGGGTTGGAAGGGACCTCTGTGGGTCACCCAGTCCAACCCCCCCGCCGAAGCAGGGTCACCCAGAGCAGGCTGCACAGGACCGTGTCCAGGCGGGTCTTGAATATCTCCAGAGAAGGAGACTCCACAGCCTCCCTGGGCAGCCTGGGCCAGGGCTCCGTCACCCTCAGAGGGAAGAAGTTCTTCCTCATGTTCAGACGGAACTTCCTGTGCCTCAGTTTGTGCCCGTTGCCCCTTGTCCTGCCGCTGGGCACCACTGAACAGAGTCTGGCCCCATCCTCCTGACACCCACCCTGCAGATATTTACAGGTATTTCTAAGGTCCTCTCTCAGACTTCTTCTCTCCAGGCTGAATAAGCCCAGCTCCCTCAGCCTCTCCTCATAGGACAGATGCTCCGGTCCCCTAATCAGCTTTGTAGCCCTCCGCTGGACTCTCTCCAGTAGCTCCTCATCTTTCTTGAGCTGGGGAGCCCAGAACTGGACACAGAACTGCAGATGGAGCCTCACTAGGGCAGTGTAGAAGGGAAGGAGAACCTCCCTCGACCTGCTGGCCACACTCCTCTTGATGCACCCCAGGATCCTATTGGCCTTCTTGGCAGCTGGCACTGCCTGAAATGGAAGCTTGAAAAGTGGACCCTAAGGACTCAAACCTGAAAGGAAAAGAAAAAAATACTCAAAATTGTTTCAGTTGTTCAATGTAAATAATTGGATCATCCTTTATGAAGACAAGCTTGTAACTTCTGTGGGATCTTACCCTTTCTGTAGCTCTGGATTAACATTATTAAATATCTTTATTTGCATCTTAACTTTGCATCTTAAAAACAGTAGAAAAAATAAAATCCATCCCCCTTTCTACCTGTACTTCTCTTTATTCAACTGATTTGAATTTAAAAATCTTCTTTGGAGAAGAAGCAATTCCAAACTGAAATAAACATGTCTCTGTGCACTTTTGTGCTGGTTGGAAGTCACTAATCCTTTTGTCATCCTTTGTGAAGATGATCCTTTCTAGTCCCATATATTGATTAAAATTAAGCATTACACAAAACATTTATCATTTCAAAGGATTATCCTTTTATGTTTTTCTTTCTGCCTTCTTTTTTGAATTAACATTTTGTACCCCAGCTGATCTACTAGCTGTTGGTTTGGGGTTTTTTTTCTTTAGCAGAAATGTTGCACAGTGACTTGATTTCTTATTTTGCGTATATTTGGCTTTTATGAAACATGGCAATGGTCGCTTCAGGGCACAGTATTGCGAATAACCGTGCAAGTGGACATCTCTAGCTACGTCATGTGTAGCTGTAGGATAGGAAGCCTAAACCCATTTATGCATATTAATGGGGATGATCACAAAGAGCATTTAAATTATTTCTGCGCCAAACTATTTGTTCTTGTATATTGGTTTACACCTATGCAGCTTTGCTAGCTTGGATAATTGTCCTCATACACAGCGATGATGAGTAATATGTGTTTGGGGATGTAGTTTTTGGTTTGGTTTGGTTTTGCGTTGTTGAAGGCAAGTTGATGAGCTGCATCACTTTTGAAGAATTGTGCCAGGTAGACTGGGATCTAAGTCATACTTGAATTTGGTCTCTCTGGCCAAAACTGTATGTGATTTATATTCTTTCCCTTTAGGGCTGGGATATTAAGTACCATCTGTAAAACTGCAGCTCCTAAAGCAACCAGTTGCTAGAGGCAGCCCTAGAACACATAATTTCTAAAACAAACTCCAGTGAACTGTCTGGACACATTTCTTCTAACTGACCAGTCCCTGCAACCCTGGGTTTTGCTTCTGATGCTAAGAGAGTGTTTATGTGATACCTCTGACCCCTAAAAGCTAGTATGCTGCACTAACCTTAAGTTTACACCAAATTCTTCTTCTTTCTTGTAGACCTAATTCCAACCGGTGTGCGTTAGTCCGTCTAGATTGACCCTGCACCGTGTTTAAAACTTGGCGAAGGGCAATCAAGCCCAAAATAAAACCAGCAATCCACACCTTACTCTCTTAAGAGTAACCTGTCTAACCATGGCATGGTGGTTCTGTGTAGGTACAGCTGAGATGCCCAGCGGCTCTGAACCCTAAGTTTGACCCAAGTTGTGATGGAGACTGAAGATTTAGGAGCTGATGCTGCCAGATCACTAACAGGAGGTGAGGTTGGCAATTTCTGGTGCCAGGTTGGGCAAGGAGCTGTATTTGGCAGGTAGAAGCCAGCACCTATCCTGAAAAGGAGCAGTCATACAGCTGAGAAATGCTCTGTGGCAAATTCTGATAAGTCATGGCAACCAAACAAAATGTTTCAGAAAGGTAAGCAAGCAAAGGTGCGCTACAGGGACTATTTGTTACCTGTGAGTGTGTTGACTGCCGTGCTCCAAATAGAAGTTTGTTTGTAAGGAAGCAGTAACACAAGTGGGAAGGTGGTGATCCTACTGCGTGTCAGCGACTCGGCCTTGCAGGGCAGAACGCGATGATTGGGATAGGCAGGCTGTGTCATGTAGTTACTAGACTACTTGCTCAACATGTTCTGCATGGCCTGGAGGGTCACTCCTACCCTCTACTCTGGAGTTTTTAGGCTGGACATTGGTCAGATCTATCAATTTGTATAGTGTCTTGTCTTGGTTAGAGTCTCAAGGTACTTCCACAGCAGAAATACAAAAGTGCATTCACTGCTGTGCATAGCAGTTGCGCCATGCCAATAATCAACATAAACAAGTTGGCAAAATGTCTTGAGTGCTGGTTAAAATTATCACTCTGAGCGCAAGATGAGAAAGCTATGACAAGGTTAATCATCTGTTTAAACATTAAGTTTCTGCTTTGCCTTAGCAGGACGCTGCTAACGGGCTCTCTCCCAGTCTACCACTTAATTACAATTACTATGGTTACAAGGTTAAGCAATAAACTTTCATTTGGTCTTTCAGCAGGTCGAATTATTCATTAACAACCTCTGGGCAAAGCCTAGCAAGCTCATGTGCTTAAAAACCAATTAGACTTATCCCTGGTTTTACTAAGTCCCTCTTTGGTCTTGAAGATTCAGCAGCAAGTTGGAGGGAATTAGATCTGCAGTGAGTCCTTCGGGGCTATGCATTTCCTTTCTTCCTTCTTCAGGGTTAATGCAGGATTCCTGCTAATATAGGTTCGACTCGTTAGATTCTTCACTACGGTTGTCTCTCTGTAATTAAGCATCGACTGACAAAACTGGCTTCAAAATGGCTGTTAGCAGCTTTTTAACAGTGCTTTTTCTTCTGGTGTCTCTCCTATAAAGTTTTTTTTAGGTTTTTCACTGAAAATCTAAACTGTGAAACTTCTTGCTAGCAAAAATGGCAAATGGTTATGCATTTATGAGCACTATTCCATCTTAATTTAGAAGTCAAAGTTTTATAAGCCAACTTATCTATCAAAAGTTTTGATTTTACAAAAAAATTCTTCTCATAGGAGTCCTAGATTTCCCCTCCCTTTGGCACCAGCAAAGTGTTGGGGGACAGTAACTGAACCCTGGTTCTTTTCAGGGCCTCATCCACAAAGAGTTGAGGATTCTTTTTCTTTACATCTGGCTTTTCGCAGATACAAATGCATTGGAGCAGAACCGTCATCCATGATATTTTGGAGTCCGGTGTCGTGATGGGTAATCCTAGGGCTTCCAGGTTACTAAGCCAGTATTCTCCCTTCTCCTTGAAGAACTATTTACTACCTATTTACTTTGTCATTTCTTTTAATGTAGGTCTGCAGTTAAATGGTTTTCATACAAAATTTGCTGTCTGAATAGAATTTATAAAATATACAAAGCCATCCAACGCTAAAATAATAATACTGCTGTGTGACCAGGTAGAAGCAGCCTTGAGCTTGTCAGGATTGTCTTTTAAAAAGTCCGCAGGTAGCAGTGGCTAGGACATACCTCGTGACTCTGGGAATCAAATAATGTTGTAAGGAAACCGAAAGTAAAATTACATTTTGTGGTTTTACAAGCAAACTGACATTTTAAATAATTTTAATGTAATAACATAATGCAAAATGGCAGCTAATTCCCTAAAGTGATGTAGCAACTTCAGACTATGCAGGCTGTTCAGCTTCAATGTGACAAACAATGTGCTGTAAAACAGTGGCTTGTGAGATACTGGATGCGCTCCCCATGAGGTAGGGGCGCGCATCCTTCTCCGCAGGAGCTGCAAACAACATAAAATTGGTGCTGCCCTACCTTGGCTCAACGTGGCCCTGTCACCCCGAGTAGAGCTTTTCAGATTCCAGGTCTGAAATGGTAGTTAAACAGGGAAGGCAAAAAGCTGGTTTTAAAGGACCGCTGGCCTTCTCTGTAGGAACAGCCTGCAGATTGTAACGGTGAGAGCTTGGACTTAAAAAGCTTTTGCTTGTGCTATAGAGTGTAGATAAAATAGAATATGTTTTTTCTTTCTCCTCTGACAATGAGGGCAAAGTGAAGAGGAGCAGTCTTTAGCATTTAAGTCCATTTCTAGGTAAAATTAAACAGAAGAGACAAGGGTGAGAACACGATTCCTGACAACATATACTGAGGCATCTGCTCAGCAAACACCGCAGTCTGAAAGGAACCTTTTTGATTCCTCTAAGAAGTAGTCTCTTCCTGCCTGCACTTTTGTCCATTTATGCTTCAAAAGCCGTGGTTTTTTTTCATTTCTGCTTGGGAATCCATCAGAGCTGTGTCTTGTTTCCTAAAACAGCACGTTCTGTTTGTCTAGTGCTTCCCAAAGTGAGCCTGTTGTGTTGGCTGCCAGACTCGGAGACAGAACTGCCTCCTTTGCTCTTTCTCTGGGTGACAGTGTTGAACCCAGAAATTATTTTGCTCTCTCTCGTGTTGAGGTGCTCCCTCACTGGTGTTATTGCCAGAAAGCACAATTAGATTGTTAGTGCCCTAAAGGACCCCCAGCCTCTCCTCTGTGACCGGCTCTGCGTCAGCAAGCAGGGCAGCACGGGAGGAGGAGGTCTCTACAGGGAAGCAGCTCAAACTGAGAAGCGGCCATCCACGTTTGCTCTGGGGCTGCGGGAAGTTACTGCCTGTCTTCTCGGGGAGTAGTTATGGACGGAGTGCTCGCTGGAGGCTGGGGCACATGAAAAGCACACCCGGTAATTTATCGTCGCCTAAAGTGCTCCCCTTAGCACAATCTGAGGCAGCTGCATGGTGCAAACCAGAGCAGAGTAAACGGGGATTCTGAGAGGTTTCCTTCAACAGCCCTCTCTTCATCCAGACTGAAATGCTAATGTAGATGTACCCCTTCAGCTCCTCTGCAGAGCGAAGTGCCCACCCTCCTTTCCTTTCCCTTTGCGGTGGTCTGGTTGCTGCTCCGGTTTAGCTCATGGCATTGGGACGGACAGGACGGTGTGGAGGTTGGGTAAGTTCGTGGCGGTTAGGGAAAGAAAGGCTTTGGAGGAAGCACTAGGATATTTGACTTTGATGCAGTTGCAACACTCATAAAATAATCCTTTTAGTAAAGGCAGATGTAAAAATGCCTCATGTGATTATCAGCATGAAATATTGAAGATAGGTAGCAGACAGGAAAGCATTCAGGTTTCTGTCATCAGCTGTGTGTTTTAAGAGGAACCCAAAACTTTTTGGTCATTTCTTGCTATGACAGTGAGCATGAAGGAGGAATTCTGGCTCCTTGAAGAGAAAGTATGAAACTTTTCCATGAAGCAGAAACTCTGCCAAAATTCTGTTCACGGATACAGAAAGACTTCATTTGATTTGTCTAAACAAATGTTTCCATTTTACTAAAGCAGTAAGAGAGGGTCAAGCTATACACTTTGACAATGCCCTGGTGAAAACGTGACCAACATTGCCATATTCCTGCAACACAATTTGATTCTATCTAAACTATATTTTATGATAGGAAATTTTTCCCCTTTGATACATTCCAGCCAGTTGTGGCCATGCATCCTGACGGGATATGCCTTAGCTGTCACACTGGCCGTGATACAGAAGCTCGAGGCAGGCAAGCGGGACTGAGCAACCCCGTTGTCCCCGTGAGCAAGGCCTACAGCAGCTTGCAGCTGAATGTCGTGGGACCTTTTGCTTTGTCCACAGTGTCAGTGCTAAATGAAGAAGATTATTTGCTGATTAAACAGCGTAGGCCTTATTGTTTTCTACAGGAAAGCTCTTTTTGTAGAAACAACTTTATGGATGGGACTTCCTTAAAGCATTTAGATCCAGGCTGTCGAGCCTTTGTGCTGAATGGATGGAAAGATGCGGTGTAAAAGGAGTTTCAATGCGGGTAGCTTCCCTAAGGAAAATCTATCACAGTTTTGATCCCTGACACTCCTACAGGCCTTAACTTTGTAGCTCCTCGTGACAAATGAGCCTGAAGGACGCAGGAGGAAGTGCTTTTACTTCCTTTTCTGTTCTTACTGGCTGCCGGCCCAGAACTTTGTGGTGCTGGGACTTTAATTTGCCTCATTGTTTTTAACAGCACATTTGTGCTTTTGCTATTCTGGATTTACGCCATTTGCTGGTGTGAGTTAAAAGCCCATTTGCCACTGCTGTTGTGTCAAACAGGCTTCTAGCTGCCTTCTGCGTGTGAGTGTCTTTGCTGCAAACCAGCCATCTGCTGTACAGCGTAAGGCGCGGGAGGCTGTGATTACCCTATGGCTTGTGTATGCAGCCATAGGTCTGATGAAGGCTTGAGGTAAAAAAGCCCAGTTCTGTCATGTCCACAGCATTTAAAAATGATGGCTTTAATAAGGCTGGCGAGATAGAGGGAAGATGTTGCTGTAGGACAGTCAACTGTCCAGGAGCCGAGGAGCTGACAGATCCCCACTAGTGACAGCAGAAGAGTGTGTCTGTGTCCAGGGTGATGGACCTGACGGGCTCCCTGTGCCTACAAGACTGGCACGTGTTTTGACTCTGCAAACGTGATCCCCACACAGACAGAAGTAAACACCTTGCAGAAAAGGGCCCGTGACTGCACTGTTCTGCAGGCATTACTGATTTCACCTGAACTTCTGCCAGTGGTCAGTCTTTGCTTTTTTGGCATGCGAGCACAATGGTGCTCATCTCCGGTGCTTTGCAGGGACAGCCTGAGACTTCAGGGGTTTGAAACCACCAGTAATGTAGGAAGGACTGGCCTGGTGGTTGTGTTACGGGTACGCATTTACTGAGTTAATTCAGCAGTTCAGGGTGAGGAAGTGCGCATGGGGACGGAGAGCAGGGAAAGGTCCAGGTAGACGCTTCTCTGCGAATTATGCTTGCGTGTCAGGGAGGAAGAAAAGTGAGAGAACAGGAGAAAAGCACTGCGTTCTATTATAGCAGCATGTAAGAACATTTGATGGTGTGAATGACTTCAGTGCATTTTTTTTTATCACGTCTCACGTTGGTGCTTACCAAAGGGAGTGCCCAAAGTGGTGCAGTAGCTTCTGCGAGACAGTTTTACCCTCTCCACCAAGGACTTTCTGAGGGCCTGAAGAAATCTTGTGCATGTATTATAATAACCAAGTTCGGGGGACTTCTGGTAACACACATTACGTGCACGTTACATTGCACGTGACATTACCTGTAAGTGAGCAATGCTGAAGCACAGAAAAGGGAAACTCCTGATGCCCAGGCAGGTGGGAGCAGCTTCTGTTGTACTGTGGGGTGAGTCTGGGAGTTGGGGGAACCGCTTCTGTAAAGGTTTGCAGCAGGTATCTGACTGCTCATTGCTTCAGAAACACCCTTAGGCAATAAAGTGAAGTGCTGCTGCTGCCAGCTTCAGAGGATGCAGGCAAGGAATAGGAAGCTGAAGTCGTATAGTGCAATAACAGCTTAAATCTAAAGCCAAAAAAAAAAAGAGGAGGACTCTTCCTACCTGGGCTCTTGCACTGGTTTGAGCCCAGTAGTATTTCAAAAATACCTGAAAGACACAGCTATGACTTTCTGCACTCTTAGTTGAAAGAAAACTCATCTGGAAATTAAGTATTGCTCTTAATGCTTATGATTTTGATATGTTGGTTTACAGAAGGGAGGCATATATTAAAAATAATGAAGCAGCACTGGCATTTCAATGCTGCTCAATTACAGCATGTGTCTCTCTTGAGGATGACAGTTATTAGACTGCAGGTGTGACTATAACCAGCATTTCTCTGGAGATGGCTTTTTTGTTCATGTTTGAAAAAAATGTCATAAACCTTGTTGCCTTTGTCTTCCGTTCTTTAGCTCTTAGTTTTATGCGAGGGAGGAGGACAAGGGAAAAGGGGGGGAGGAGGACGAAGGAAAGACAATAAATGAGAAGAGTGATGTTTGCTGTTCCAAGAAGGTAAAGAAGAAAGAAGGCCATTACTGGCAGCATCCCAAGGAAGTGCCACTCAGCCGTGGCTGAGTCTCCTGGGGAGAGCTGCTTCCCTTCTAAAGCAGTCCCAGAAGATTGCTGTGAGAACTTGCAGTCACAAGTTATTTCAAGGATGTTCCTTATCCAAGATGTAATCAGGGCTGCACATCAGAAACTATATAAATTAACACACTCATTCGGGCCCATGAGTAGCTACAGTTTGTCTCTTAGGAGTCACCTGAAAAAATCCCTATTTAAATGTAAATGCAGCCATCCCACCCGATAACAGGGATTTCTCCCACAAAAAGCACAGGGGAGAGGTGGACAACTGAGAGGGGCCTCTTGCAGACTGGATCTGAAAGCTGGGCGCTTTTTTCCCCTCAAGGTTACCTGTGCATTTTTATGCTTTGTGTTGCGTCAGTAAACCCAGATCAAAAATGTTCTGATTTATGCTGGTCAAGTAAAATTATTTCCCCAGTTCGAGAAAAGTCCTTTCTCAGCAGTCATCACAGTGCCTGTTTTGATACTGTATTACTCCTAAAAGGAAAAATAGTCCTTCAGGACTCTTACGTATGTGAGAGCAGAGTCAAAATTCTGGTGTCTACTAGCCAGAAAACAGAATGATCAGAAGTTCATCACTGGCGTATTTTGGATTTGCATCCCTTTCTGCTGGCCCATCCGTGTTCACATGCTGCCACGCTTCCACACGCAACAGCAGCCAAAACTTGAACTGCTGCAAGGCCCCAAAAAAGAACCTGTCTCCTTGGCATGTGGTTGGCTGGTTACCTGAATAATAGAGACTTTTTCTGGATGTTGCAGAAGACTTGCCACGACCAGGGCTGGGCAGGACTGTAGAGCAAGGAGGAAGGAAGTGAGGCAATGCTGGTGGAAAGCTCACCACGATGGTAAGCCTGCCTCGCTGCCGGGGGAGTTGCACCATGGAAAGGGCCCATGGACAAGAATGCAGTTGCCCAAGGCAGCGTGCACTCTGTAGAATTTAAACTTCTCTGTTTTCTGGTTAGTTATTGAGCCGTTGGCGTTGCAGGCTTCCAAAAGCGAATGCAGAGCTCACTTTGAATGGACTACATTGGCTGGGTCATTGGGCTGAAGGCGCAGCTTAAGCCAAGGTGAAAGTTCCACCAAAATTAGCTGCGCTGGTGATCCACTACCGGGTGAGGTAAACACGACGTAAACGCTGTCATGTGCTTCTGCTAGAGACATCCTTTCCAACTGCTTTCTGAGCTTGAGGAACTGATAATATTTTGAAACCAATTCTGGTCACAGATAGTTGGCTGTTTTTTCCAGAACTTCAGGGTTGTGTTTAACAGGCTGCCCCTGGGATTCAGGTCTCTTCCTCACTGCTCTCGTCCTTCTTTATGACATTGAGAAACATTTATTGCAAGGGCTTGATCCAAAGCCTGTTAGTGTCTCTGCTGCCTTCAGTGGATTTTAGTTTGTACACCTCAGTTCAGGCTTGAGGATTCCCTTATTCTGTTAGAACCTCTAAAAACTATTTTATGCCCACTGACGATTGGCACGGCTGTTCGAGTCCGTTCAATACCATTAGAAACAGCCCTTCTGGATCTGAAAACCATAGATTAAGAACTGCTGAACTAAATACAATTCAAATCATGCCTCAAGCACTAATAGATACTTTTATTCGCTTCTCCCTCTCCCACCTCTGATCAAATACAGCCTTTTCTGTTTTACCTTAAGGAGCAGAAAATGATTCAAGCAGTGCGCTGAGAAATGGATGACTGTAGGAAAGCACAATTGCTTCGAGGAAGTTCCCCTTCACATGAGCCATTTAAGGGGAAAAACTAAAATTGCTTCACATAAAATTGTATAAAGTCCATGGTTTATTGCCTAATCTGGGAAAGGGTAGTAAAATAGTACCGAGCTGGAAATTTTTTAATTAAACCCACGCTTGTTGACTTAAAGTTTGTTTACGAAATCTAGCTAAGATTAATGTACAATAGCAAAACAAACAATTTGTTATTGTAGAGCTTGTTGTCACGTAATTTGTAGAACTGAGCGAAAGAGAGATTATTACATTCAAACAAATTTATTGTTCTGTAGCTCGGGGATTGTCTTTTAGTTCTTTAGCTGTTGGGTTTTGGCTTTTGTTTCATAAAGTAAGAGTAAACAAATTAAAGTACTGAAGCTATTTTTGGAATTTCCCCAGAGGAGTGGGATACTCACACGCGCTTCAGACCAGCAGCTCTGGACTCTGTTGATCAAGGCAGGAGGCTTGGGTTTCCACAAAGCCATAGTCACATGTTGTTACAAATGTAGAACAGAAGTGGATACATCATTGGTCTAATCTTAAAATAGCCTGTTATATGAAGGGAGAGATCCAGCATATAAAATCTTATGAGAACGTGTGCCTTTATACTGGTCTTGGGTTCCCAAAACCTTATGGAAGAGGGTCAGCTACAGAACTGCCCACGGGAAGCAGTATGAAGCGTCAGAAAAGTGCAGAATCCTTACTGCTGACTTCATTTTCTCTAATGAATTAGTTACAGCCACCTCATTAAGGAGACTGTTCTTGATCAAACTTTTCTGTCAGTTTTCTTAATGACCAAATTGAATTTAACCTCTCTCAACTTGAGAACTATTATTCTTCACCTTAATGACAGGACTTGATTTGAACTATTCCTCTTCATTCGCTGCATTATTACAGTAAGTATTAAATGTTGAAAAGAAACCATCCCAAAACCTTGCTATACTAAAATGGAAATCTTAATTTCACTAAAATTAAATGAGTCTAAAATTCTCAGGGTATGGCTGGATGAACAACCTCTCACCTTGTCTCAAAGCCGTTTACGTGTTTCCTCCAGTCGTTGGTTCCTGGCCCCATATGACATTAGTTCAGGAGCCCCCCAGTTGCAGAGGGGGTGCGCAGGCTGGGACTTCACCAAGCCCCCAAATCACTGCTTTGGCACCACAGAGGGGGCAGTTAAGAGCAGAAGATGGGGATGGGGAGAAGTGGGAGTGGGATGAAGAAACTTGTGCCCTAGCATTTGCACAGCTATACGTTGCCATGGTGCTGCACACAAGGCTTGTTCTTATATTACAGTGCGAGATGTTTTCCGTAGTCTCCTGTGGCCTTGCGGCAGGAGGTACTGAACACAACGTGCTGAGTGCCGTACAGCAAACGGACCCGGTTTTTAGGCTGCAAGCAGGATTTTACCCTTAATGCTCCTACATCATAGTTTGATGATCGTTAATGATGACTAACTCTTTGGATGTCCTGAATGAGACAGCTGGGGAATGATTTTTACCGTTCTCATCAAGTGTTGGGTGAGGCTCTCTGAAGCTGGATGTTCCTACAGAGAACTTAGGCTGACACTGGCTGTCGGATCTTTTAGAGTTGTAGCACATTTAATTCACTCAAATGAAATTTTTGAGGAAAAATCTGAAATCGCCCTGAGAGGTTTCCCTTTGAAAAGCAGAGGTCACCCTCAGCAAAGCAGCGATTCTTGGGCAGACTGCTGCGATTGACATCTCAAATTTTGGACATTCAGAGCTTTTGTCAAAATATTTATTCTGCAAAACCCTGCCTTTACTGGGAGTCGATGCAATACGAGAAAGATGATTTCATGAGGCAATGAATATAATCTTTTGTTTGTATTATGCTTTAGTGTTTCTTCCTCTCTGTCATAAAGCAGGAGTAATGTTCATGGCATTGGAAGACGGGTGCACAATAAACAGCTCAGTGGTTCTCAAACACCTTAACTTTGCTTTGGTACTTAATCACCCAGAGAAAATGTTGTTTATTGCCATGCACACTCCTCTGCTGTGAACATTATCCTTTTAATTATAAAATGTTGCACTGTACAAGACATACAGAATAAAATCTGGTGTCTGTTTCTCAGGCAGGAAGAATTCCGTGGGGGCATCTTTGTCCCTTTGGTCTGCTTATCTTGACATAATACAGATCTAACCTATCTTTTCAGACTCTTTCTGACAGTGAGCTTTGGGCTGGCATCCTCTTTTAAAAGTGGCGTCCTCCTGTGGAAGCTCAACTTCCTCCTTGGGGGTCAAGCCCTGATAGAGCAAGTTCTCAAGGGCCAGACTTTACAGCCTTTATTCAGTGTAGACAAGGAAACGTTTGCAAAGTAAGTGACAGTACAAAGTAAAAGTCTGACAGAATCAGACTTTGTCACTGCTATGGCTAGCGATAACCCTGGCTTAAAACCTTCCTTTTCTTGGAGCTGCTGAATGCCACTGTCTTGTTTAAGTGTTGCCTTTTATGTTGGAAAAGAGAAAAAAATCAGGAAGTTAAAGAGCTAGTTTGACTTAAAAGGATGTTGTGGTAAGTATTTTTGTAGATTCTCTGCACCACAGGAAAAAAACCCACTGTGTCTTCCCCCCCTTGTATCAATGCACAGCAGAGGTGTAAGGGACACGGCGGGTGGCTCGGGCAGGGGCTGTGCAGAGGGCATGTGGCCACCCCGGCCCCGTCACCCCCGGCTTCCAGGGAACGGGCAGCCGCAGCCTGCCTTGTCTACGTCCCCTCTACAGTAGCGTGGCCGCTTTGTCACAGGCTGAGCGTGGAGGAGAATGCCATGTGAAAGCAGCTCAGCGCTTCCCTGTTGCCTCCTGCCCCCCAGGCCCGCTCCCTGGTGCGAAGGTCCGTCTGTATGTGCTGCAATATGTCTTGTACCGGCCCGGCCCCACAGACAGCAGCACAGGACAACCCCCAGCTCTCTGAGCCTCTCGCAGTCAAGCCTGGAGCAGAGATGACATTCTATGCCATTACAGGGATCTGACCAAACGAGACATAACCACAGCCCAGTGAGGCTCCTTCAGCTACCTATATTTTAAAGAAAACGTGAGCATCTGCTGTCATTGTGTCCCTATACAGATCCCAGAGCAGTGTACCAAAACCCCCCACTGCATATTCCCACCTGCTGCGGTTTGGGTACGGACATGCCGAGTGCCAGCGTGTTTTCTTTAACCTATTCTGTGCTTTCTTGGATTGTGAGACACGGAGTGAGTGGTGGGAGGCTGCACCTGATGTAAGGTCCTTTGCTCTTCAGCTCCGTATGGTATGGGCTGTCGTGGCTCCCCTGGCAGAGTGTAAAGCCCCAGCCACGTCGCAGGGCTCATGTGCCAGATGGCTTGCTGGGAGCTCCTGGGCTCCTTGAGCAGGGGAGAGGCCGTGGCAGTGTAGTGACAATCCACGAGATGTGGGAGATGTTGGGCAACAGTTGTTGCCCCCAGTTCCATGCAT
Organism: Opisthocomus hoazin; assembly: GCF_030867145.1. Taxonomy (NCBI): domain Eukaryota; kingdom Metazoa; phylum Chordata; class Aves; order Opisthocomiformes; family Opisthocomidae; genus Opisthocomus; species Opisthocomus hoazin. The sequence continues at coordinate 2,827,683 of NC_134417.1, read as the reverse complement.
AACTGAGAAGAGCTGACAGCTTTCCAGAGAGCCAGAACAGCCTTCAGCTGCCGTTTCCCATGCACTCTTTCTGGTTTCCTTCTTCTGTCCTCCCCTCCTACAGAGGACTGTGGGGCAAAAGGAGTTTATCCATAGCCACGTCTCCTTTGTGGAAGGCCTTCCTCCCGTTATTTCTGATGTCCTTAGTCTGACCCAGTGCTGTTTCTCCTTGTGCTCATCCTGCATCCCCTGGGCTTAGGGCACTCTCCTTGAAATGATCAGCTGTCACCTCCACTTTGTCTCTCCAGCTTGTTTTCACAAAGCCAGTGGAGTAATAGGACCTCAGAGTTTTCTTGTTTTCATCGAAGATTGCAGCATCCCTGGATTCCTCCCTCCCTCCTTTCAGGTGTTGTACTAGAGATATTTTTTGTTTTTTATGTAATGTTGCAGATTCTGAAGCTCAAATAAGAGACCTTGGTAGGGGGTAAGAAACAGTGAATTCATAGGAGCGGATCAGAACTTCGTTGTGCATCCAAAAACTTACTAGGTGCTACATAAGAAAATAGTAATATTTCAAATTACCATTGGCCTTTAGCGATGAGGAGTCAGACTTACTGCTGTCATTTCATGATAGCTCTTCTGGAAGGCACCCAGCATGCATTACCCAGTAATGTAACTGTGTCTGATGTGCCTCTGATTCACGTATAGGTAGTAGAACAGCTATAGACAGCTTTTTATATTTAGCAGCAGGTTTATAAAGATGAAGAAAAATGCCTGCATACCTGTATTGTTCCCATGGCACTTGAGCACTTAAATGTCTTTTTCTGTTTGACATCCTTTGTATTTTAATAACACACAGAGGCATCAGCAGAGATTGGGACTCCATTATGTGAGGCACTAAATGAACATGGATAATGGCCGCACCTGCCCCAAGTAGCTGACTGTCTACAATCGGCAAAACAGGCACTGAAAGTCCTATTATCTCCATTTATAGGTAAGGCCACAGGATAAATTAAGACTCCTGTGGTTATACAGAGTCTATAATAGTTGTAGACATTGAACTGCTATCACTAGAGTCCCAGACGAGTGTTTTTTAAACAGAAGAATTGCTGCTTTCTTGGAAACAATTTAACTCCGCTAATAATCAAGACGTAAAATGGAGTAATGCAGGTATTGAAACAAAAAGGTAGTATGTTCAGGTATTCGTTCATGGGGATGTTGCCATTTTATTTCCATAGGAAATAAAACCATTAAGAAGCAAATTAAGACTTTTTTTTTTAAAACAGGTAAAAAAGTGCAACATTAAAATAGAAAGAGCCTCAATTGTCCTTTCACCACTTTCACCTCTGGCGTTCCCTAGCTTGATGGGAGTTTCTTCAGTTTTAAACTACACTAAGGAAAAGCAGCATATTGTCCTAACAGTGCATCCCAGAGGCTCATTCGTTTAGGGAGAAGACCTCAGTGCTGAGTTCGCTGCTGGATTGCCTGGTTCCAAGCAGCAGCTTTCTCAGCTTTAAAGGAAATCCTCCAGTTTTCAAATGTATTTACATTTAGTTGCAGTAGTCAAAACACAAGAGGAGAAAACACAGTTAGTCTCTCTCATTCATCCTAAAACGCTAAAGCTAATAAACCCACTATTTCTTCAGGAGAGTAAGAAAGCCTTTTGAGATGATCAGATCCACTGCCCGCTATTTTTAAGTCAGCTCTGCAGCTCTGACACTTCTTCTGCAGCGGATGAGTAACTGCATGTGGCAGGTTTATGGAAAAAGAATTCCTCACCTTCAGTGATACTTCAGGAGAGCGTTGGTACCATCTGCACTGATCCCATTACAGCCAGCTTACGGACAGCTGGGATGTCTAGGCATCCACTCTCCTCATTAATCCCCCATTCCACTACGATAAACCTCTGCAGAGATGGCAACACATTGCAGATGGAATTAATCCACCATGGCAGGAGCTAATTAAGAGAACAAATCTGAAGCAGTGCCTTATGGCTTTAATTCCCTTTTTATACCTGCAGGGCAAGGACTGTTAAAAATGAAAAGAAGTTAAGCATAAGCCGATGCTGGCATTAACCATGTCTGCAATCTCAAATACCATTGCTCCTGCTCATTTCAGCAAAGCCTTGGATCAGACTTTAAAAAAAAAAAATCTAAAAAATTTATGAACTATGAAGAGAACAGAGGAAAAAAGCAGGTTTCATTAGGAATGTTCAAAAATCAACCTGACCACTCTCCTAAGAAAGCTGATACAATTAATCTCAGCATCAAAGCAGAGTTTTGCGAGGTGGCATGTATTTCTAGGAATCGGTATTCAGACAGATACAAAAGGTCTTTTCAGGAGCAAGTAGAAGTGTAAATTACCTGAGATTTGTATCATTTATAACAAGAAATAGTCCTCTACAAGGTGTTGGTGTATCAGAATAAAAGCAACTGTCTGTGCTTCTGTTTTCCAAAGGGGAACTCTCTTTTCACAGATTTTGGAACTTATGATCTTCAGCCATTAAAAAACATAATAATCCTGAAGCCTTTCATTATCCACCAGTTCAACTCTCTGATGAGCCCCCTGTCTCAAGCCAAGAAAGGGGGATGATCAAAACAAAAACCTCTGCCCATGGTTTTGCAGGATAGGAGGGCCAGCATATAAATGACCAGTAGGAGAGGAAAGGAATGAAATGTCCACAGGAGCATGTGGGAAATGTTAGAGCTACTGGTGATCTCTGCAGTATTTATGCACAAAACCTTGAAGTATGTTTTCCGGATCAAAGCTTTACAAAATGTGTTATTTCAAACTTAAATAGCTCTATTTGTAGTGCACTGAAGCATATGCTTGGCTTTCAGCATACATTTGAGACCCTTCTCTGCTTGTCAAAACACTTTGGACTAAATATACAAAAGATATAAGCCTGGTGATTAGTGTTGTATGATCTGCCTAAAGGACCCTTGCTGTCACAGAGGAATCCCCAGTCCTGACTTCAGGCTCTGTAGGCAGTGAAGTCGCTGGTACCACAGAAACCAGGGAGGAGTTGATAAAACCAGCAGTAGAAAATGTTGAGTAATTGCCTTTTTTTTCCATGAACTGAGGCATCACCTTCTGCAGGAGAAGGTACAGACTTGTCACTTCTCCTGGATTTAATTCCTTATGCCCTTACTGATGAAACTAGACTGGTGAAAAAATAGATCAGAGCTTTCCTTCATATGTGACAAGTGATAGCGCTGGAACTTCCAATCCATCCCAGATCAATGGTCTGAACACATCAGGTGAAATAAAAGTAGCTTTAGACCTACCAGGCGCTCTTAATTGCCTTGCAGCATCATCCAGCAACATGTCTGCACTGCTGATATTTAGGAGATAGAGATGTTTTTCGCCCAGGAGTCAGCTGCAACTCGGTAGTATTTTTTTAAGACCGTGGTTCTGGCTGGAACGCTTGCTAATACGTGAGGCTTGGTCATCTTTGTCCTCCTGTGGCAAGGACTGTGAGCCTGAACAGGGTCACAGCCCAAGGAGGTGACACCAAAAATTCACTGCAGAAATCGAACTTAGGGAATTGTGATCCCAAAAGTGGACAGCCAGGAGGGAAGCTGGGGAATTGCTGTACTAGGGGGATAAGAGTGATTGTAGCATCATTGAGCAAAGCACCGTGCAAATGGATCCAGGCTGGAGGCATCTGAGATAGATAATGCAGAACTGTGCTTCCCTTACTCGGCTTTGTGGGCTCTGGGAGACTTCTGCACGCCATGGCTGCGTGTTGTGACAGCCTTCCTGTCTGTTGGAATCAGGGGGACTTCTGTCTGCCCTCCGGCTCGAGGTTGCTGTTGGGCACAGACATTAATTGGGTTGGTAGCAAGTCCTTTGCTGGGTTAGGGTCCGACAGGCGTTCTGATAACCCATGTGCAGAGCAGCTCATTAAAAGAATGTGTCTGACCTTAGAAAAACGAGACCTCGGGAGCAGGCGTAGTCCGTAGGGGTGTTTGTCACTTGCTGTGCGTCTGTTACTCGCAATGAATCAGAATGATGTATTCCTAAATCCAGCTGATAGCTGGTTCTGGACGATTAAGAATGATTTTATGTATGGATCCTTGGAGTCTAGTAACTTACATAAGAAGAGATATCTTACATAGCAAGAGGCCTCATTATTTTCCAAGTTATGCAAATGTCTTAAATTTTACTGGTACATTATTAGTGTCCATTTGTTTCTATGTGAAGAGACAGTCTGGATAAATTTTTGAAAATGTGCCTCTGAGCATTGATGCTACAAAAAACATCAAAGTTCCTTCAGAACCTTCAGTCAGACAGAGCTCCTAGAGGTTTGGACTGTCTCAAAGCGAGCAATTAAGTTTGAACTGTTAGATTGAATTTTTAGAAGAATTGCTATGGGGAAGAGGAAGTAAAAACTAAGTAACAGAGTTTTTGGCTTGTGCTCTCTGGCTGTAGCTCAGGGAAGACTGTGAGTGTTATTGATTGGGGTTTTCAGTTTCCAGTTGTGAAAAAAGATTGAAGATTTAATTTTCCTTGTGGCAGGCAAGCATCAGCCCCCTCTAACTGCGTGTGCGCAGGCAGGCTGCCGGGCCAGGCGCAGCTTCCTTCCCCTGCTTTGGACGCCCCAGGGGGAAACTGCAGAATGCTGTCTCGAAAGATCAGATCTGAAAAAGCAGCAGACATTTGAATACGTGCTGAAACTTGACTGAGAGGGAAGGACATGCTGCCCGTGTCGCAGTTAGGTGCTTCTTCCTGACTGACAAAGGTCCTTCTCTCCTTCATAGACACCAGATTTTTGCCACATTTGTTTTTTGAAACCCTGAGCTCTGGAGACGCATGCAGGTGAGATATAGGAGGTGAAGGGCACTATCCAAGCTCTTTCAAATCCCAGATGTTCAAGTCAGACTTAGTTTTGATTTGGGGTGAAGTTTTAATGTTTAGATTAGATGCAGGATGTTCTTACCTTACTCGTTAATGGAAGTTTGCTCCACAGCTCTGTACGATCGTGGAGAAGTGGCTTCTAAATCAATGGGCATTGATTAGGAATGATTTAAACAAACGATTTACCACTATTTGTGTAAACAGTTGGTCAGTTTATACGAGCACCTTTGGGTGAAGAAGAGATTCAAGTCAAGGGACATTTAGTTCAGACCTTTTCAGCTGTTTTAACAGACCCCTCTGTCACAGAGAGTTACCAACTCCCTTTCACTGAGGGACAGTAACTGGGAACAGCACTCAGAGGTGGCATCGTGCAGAAATCCAAAACGGAGAATCATCTGCCTGGAGAAGCTGTGTGTCATGCTAGGTCCTCCTAGACCACCCTCTGGCTGACAGCGTGTGTGCAAGACCAGTGCACGTGGAATGAGAAGCATGGCAGTGATTCCTGCCAAGAAGTAGAGCCGAGGGGCAAATAATTCCAGCTAATTTCAGAGGAGCTGTTCGATTCATAGGCAAGAGGAGCTAGACTCTGAATTCTTCTGAGGAGGCAGCTCCTGTGTTGAATAGATTGGAGTCTTGGAAGACATCTTTCGGCAGAAGATTCCCATATTTATTTGTTCTGTAAGTGAAAGAATATTGCTATGACATTTGGCAATTCATGCAAAGGCTTTCAACTTAGCTTTTCTCTAGTGCTTTTTTCCCTCACTAGCTCAGATGACAGGTTACTCTTTCATGTTTCTCAAACTGGTGCATCTTCAGATCAAATTCTTTGAAAAAATAGTTCAGTAAAATAACTCTGGCCTTCTGCGGAGAGTCATGGCAAGCGTCAGAATCTTTTTGTTTTAACCAGTTTTGGTTTTCTCAGTCTGATGTTTATAAATCGTTTAATATGTAACTGTGTTATTTCACTTGGGTGACCTCAGCAGTTTTATTTTGGGATTGTATGGTTTTCAAATGAAAATGTATTTTTGTAACTGAGCAGAGCTACTATGGACTATTTATGGTGTCGTGGATAAATAGCAAACCTGATTTAAAGCAGTATACAGCAGAGTCGGGGGGGCGGGAGGAAGGATGGAGGGGTCTCGGGTGCCCTTTTACCTGCTGGTGAAGGAGGAGGACTGGGAAGCGCAGAGTTTATCTGCCTTTTTGCCCTCGTGTATTCTGCCTTGGTCAGGTCCTCCACGCCCGCCATCAGCAGTGAGCATCCCCTGTAAAGCAGGAGCAACTCTCTCGGAGTGTGGAGGGCGATGGCAGGAGCTGGAGCAGAGGTCCTGGGAGCACTGGTGGAGGGTACCAGGTCCAACCTGGTCGCTGCTCACTCTGTCTGCCTGGCCTGGAGATGTGCTGTCCTGAGAGTCCTCGGGCAACCGCCACGCCTGGCTGCAACTCTGTCTGATGGAGGAAACTTTATAAACAGCAGAGGCTTTGAACAGGCGATTAGGAGTTAAGCTATCCATCAAAAACCTCTAAAAAGCACCCCGGGGAGTGCAGTTCATACTAGGATTGGGGGGAGGGGGAGTTTCTAATTGATTCTTTCTTTTGATATAGCAAGAATAAGGTTTAAGAAGAATTTAAACACTGTCTTAAAATAAAGCCTTTATTTGTGTGGGTGGAAGTAACAAATCTTTCAGCTCATAAAACTGATGCTTCGTATAATTTCCTGATGTTCGCTTACCTTGGATGTTAATGGAAACTTGCATCCCAACATAAACTCTAATCATCCCACTGAAAGCAGCAGGAAAGATTTGTCCCTGGTGACAGCCATGGGCCATTAATACACTCTGCTCAGTGGATCTGCTCTGCCTTCTGTTCATGCGCTTCAAAGCTATCATGAGCCGCACAGTGCGAACCGCTCAGAAATGTGCAGCGGCGCTGGAGCAGCGTGCTCCCACCCACGGAGAGAGGTGAGCCCATCTCCAAGTTAAAACAGACAAACTACCTTGGAGGTTGTGCCTGCTCCCGGGCTATTCACTTCCATTTATATCCCAAATCCTGCTGAAACGTGCTGGTAGCGTTCAGCACAAAGGGCTGGCCACCAGGTAACTACCTGGAAGGCGGTTGTAGTGACGTGGGTTTTGGTCTCTTCTCCCAAGTAGCTAGCGATAGGACGAGAGGCAATGGCCTCAAGTTGTGTCAGGGGAGGTTTAGATTGGATATTAGGAACAATGTCTTTACTGAAAGAGTGGTCAGGCATTGGTCCAGGCTGCCCAGGGCAGTGGTGAATCAAGTGCATCAAGAAGAGTGTGGCCAGCAGGACGAGGGAGGTTCTCCTTCCCCTCTACACTGCCCTGGTGAGGCCTCATCTGGAGTACTGTGTCCAGTTCTGGGCTCCCCGGTTCAAGAAAGATGAAGAGCTACTGGAGAGAGTCCAGCGGAGGGCTACGAGGATGGTGAGGGGACTGGAGCATCTCTCCTACGAGGAGAGGTTGAGGGAACTGGGCTTGTTCAGCCTGAAGAAGAGAAGGCTGCAAGGGGACCTTAGAAATGCCTACAAATATCTGCAGGGTGGGTGTCAGGAGGATGGGGCCAAGCTCTTTCCAGTGGTGCTCAGTGACAGGACAAGGGGCAATGGGCACAAACTGAGGCACAGGAAGTTCCATCTGAACATGAGGAAGAACTTCTTCCCTCTGAGGGTGACGGAGCACTGGAACAGGCTGCCCAGGGAGGTTGTGGAGTCTCCTTCTCTGGAGATATTCAAGACCCGCCTGGACAAGATCCTGTGCAGCCTGCTGTAGGTGACCCTGCTTTGGCAGGGGGGTTGGACTAGATGACCCACAGAGGTCCCTTCCAACCCCTACTATTCTGTGATTCTGTGATTCTGTGGTGGAGTCCCCATCCCTGGAGGGGTTCAAAAAACATGTAGAGGTGGCACTTCAAGACGTGGTTCAGCAGGCATGGGGGTGATGGGTTGATGGTTGGACTTGATGATCTTAGAGGTCTTTTCCAACCTTTATGATTCTATTCTATAACACCTTAGCTGCTGAGCTCACCAATGCTAAGGGCTGCCACGCACACAGATTTCCAAGACTCCAACTTTCCCTGGAACGACGGGAGACGCAGTACCTCTGGCGTGAGGCGTCTTGACTGTGCGTGTGCTGTACAGCCGGTCTGCGCTGGCACCACGGCTGCTTCGCTCCCAAACCTACTGCGCGTGCTGCTAGCGTTTCTGGTGTGAAAATCAGTACTCTGATGGTACGGCTCATTCGATACTGCTCGGTTCACTTTTGGAAGAGTCTTGTGGCACCAAGCGTTAGCCAGGGTAGTGGAGCTCGCCGTACCCTTGGAAGAGAGGCCGTGAGCAGAGGAGAGCTGGGCACCCACTGAGCAACCGGGCAGCAGAGAAAGGTGAGAGGGGCAGAAACCACAGTATGGGGGTGCAGCAGTGCGTGCCAGGAGAAAAACTGGTCTGAAACTGGCTCTTGGGAAGGCTAAAGGGAAATGTTAACTAAAGAATCTGGGAAGTCCTGAAGTTTATTTATCCAGGTCAGGGTAGAGCCATACCAGTTAGCTGATGCGGAGGAACTTGGCAGGATTTCTGTTGCAGCTGCAACATCAGGTGGGAGGAGGCGTGTGTGTGTGTGTGTGTGTGTATATACATGCAAATATGGGGGGGGGGGTTATACATACATATGCTTAAATTCAATGCAGAGTTTGTGCACAACAGGCTAAAATTTAGCTTTCTGGCATGGTTGCTAATTGTACTATGTTGGCGTAAGTCCCCGTGTTCTTACTGTAAACTGCTGCCAGGAACGAAACATTGTTCTTATTTTCTATTTCCTTTCTTGGAGGCAGTAAATTAAAAGGAAGATCAGAGTCACTGAATGCCTAATTTGCAAGAGAGGGCTTAACTTCTTGTTCCCAGGATTTAAAATGTATTTTGCAAACTTTTATCCTGTTGGGATTGAGGTGAACTGATTGGAAGTGACGTGGGCAGTCTTGTTCCCTCCCAGAGCAGTGCAGTAAAGCAGATGGCTGGCCGAGGCACTGTTCCATTATTAAACAGATCAGCAAGGAGCCTGGAAAGAAGCACACTTACAGCCTTTACATCTCACAAGGCCGTATATTTTCTCTCAGACGAGGGAAAATTAATAGGGCCTCTTTATTGGATGGAAAAGGCTTTTCAATTTAACCTTGAGCTATTTCCCTTTACAAAGAAATTGCATAAAAGCAACAATGAAAAATTTTAATCTCCTTACAGGATAATAGGAGAGAGATCATCTGGAGTTTATAAAGCATCTTAGTTAATGGATTCATTTTAATAATGACAGGTTTATCCGCCCACATTGGCAAATCTTGATATTTTTTTTTTTTCTTTTTGAGTGCATGGATCCTGATTGCTCATCTTAAAGCACAGAAAGGAAGTGTCATGCTACGAATAATACAAGCACTCTCCTGTCTTTCCTTTGGCAGTCAAGACGGGAGGTCTCAGCGTTCTCCCTGACACTTGGGACCATAATTTGGGCCCTGTCTCTGACCCTCTTTTTTCTAAATTTTAATATCTGTGCTACAGCTGCTTCATACTCCAGCCTGAAGTGTAGCGTCTTTCCACAATGCTTCTGGCTCTCATCAGGGCTTCACCAACTGAATTCCTACAGCAGGAGCTTCCCTGACTTTAACAGAGGTTCCTGCTTGCAGGTAGCTGAAGTGCTTCCTCCAGTGCCATCTGCCAGCTGGCTCAGCTGCCTAACCTCTCTCTGCGTGTCCTTCTGCTGGTGCCTTTTTTCCTGCACCACCAGCATTCCCTGTTTGCCTTTACAGGCCTGATTGCCTCATGTCACCGTTATCACTTCTCTTACGCTGTTAAGACAGTGGAAAGGACCTTCCCACAGGCCGTGCCATTCTCTTTTCTGCCAATTCCCTGCTTAAACCTTCTTTTGCTAAAATTTTTTAAGAGTTTTCTGACTTCTGCTGACACCACTGCTGTGTTATCTCCTTGCTTCTTTGGCTGCCTTTTTGCCTTCGGGTACCGGTGTCCTGTTGGTCTGCAAGCACGTGGGGGAAGAGCTTGTCCCCGCTCTGCGCTGCGCAGAGCTCTGCGTGTTCCCGGTCTATCGCCGTGGCTCCTGGGCCCTACAGTAACGCACATGAGGAACAGCAGTTCTCTTCCCCATCATCTGGAAATGCCTGGCAGCTTCGTGGCATTTCTTGTCAAAGCTTAGCAAGCTTTGTGAAGAAAATCTTGTACTCGGGGAAGAAAGTTGAGTTGGTCGTCAGTCCAGGAGTGATACAACACTGTCCTATGTAGAGTGTTTGTCTATTTTTCACTTGCTGAATACGGTGAAATTCTTTAAGTAGGGCCTAACTTTGCCTCAGCAGATACTGTAAATGTTGTGAAATTCCTCTCTGTCTGGATGCAGGTGTTTACCAAGGCTGTTGGAGCCTCTGCTGTTCTGCTCCTTGCTTTCCCTAATCAACAGGCATCCTAAGATGCTTGCTAGACTAATTGAAAAGTTGCCAGCTGGGAAGCAAGCCTCTGCTTCTGTCTAACCATTTGGTTGGATCTAATATTAAAAAAAAAAAAAAAATCCTGCTTCTGTTTTGGGAAAATTCCCTGCAAAGGCTTTCTGAAGGCTCAGGATCAATGAGGATGACTCCTTTGCTCAACAGCACCTGGCTGGGTGTTGGGAGATTTCTGGAAAGATCCCCAGTGCCTCCTCCAGGACGTTAGGAACCCTTAATACTTCACAACAGGATATGCCCTAAGCAAAAACTTTGTGTTATGTGTACTGTAAGTGGTCACAGAAGCTTCGCTTCAGTGCATTTTCTTTTCTTCCCCTTCTTACCAGTGCCATTAGAGGTAAAGCAGAGCATTTCTGGGGGATTCCACCAGTGCACACCGTGCAAACAGCCCTATACCCACCACCCCGTAGCCTTAACTTTCCCCAGTGGTCTCAGAAGGTGGAGGTGCTGGAGGCTGCTCCAGGTCTGCCTGATCTGCTCTTCCTAACCTGGCAGCTCTGCAGGGAGTAGGAGATTGGCTGAAAAAGCAACTGAGTCGCTAAATTAAATTTCTGACCGTGTTCCCAAACGTCATATAATGCAAATTTCTCATGAGCAAACGCTTACTTTGAGAATACTGCAACCAGTAATTCCAATGGAGTGAAATAAGGATTTTGAAGGTGAATCCTGTGCCAGGAATAATGTTCTAAGCTAACAAGCCCAGGAGCAGAGAGCTCAGATTTGCTACCCTTCAAATTTGCTAGCCCAGTTTTCACTATTCCTTTGGCTCCATTTCTTTGTCTCCCTTGCATTGTCTGAATCAAGGAATTCTTCTTAATAACCTTGGGTTTTGTCTCTTTCCAAAACTACTTAGGAAACATAATGTAAGAAAAGTGGAAACAATCTTTGCAGATTGTTTACCAGACACTTGTTTAATTACTGGTCTATTAACATTATCCTGATCAGTCGTTATCAAGCTGTATCTTCCAAACCTGCATAGTAGAAGGAGGAAATCTTAACCCTGTTTTCTTCCTCCTGGGAAGCCAAAATGTGCTAATTTTGAGAGCACTCTTCTCACTTTTGTGATAAATGATCAAGAGTCCAGAGTATAAATGGATGGGTTGTAAGTGGTTTTGTTACAGTTCCAGATCCCTGTGAATCTGCTATAGGCAGCACAAGAAATGCTTCTGGTAAATCCCAGATGGGGATATGGAAGCTTAAAAGTCTCTTCAGGGATCCTGCGGTGCCAACTTATTCCAAGCAGCAGCTGTGTTTTCAGCATTCTTCATCACGTTCAGTGACTCCCACGGGTTTGGCCACTGAGCATCCTTTGCACGTAAAGGTAGACAGCTTCAAACCCACGTACAAAAAGGTTGCTAGCCCTAGATGTGGAGACCGATGTGACTTTATTCTCTGCTGATGCTTTACTTCCAGTTTTGAAAAGAGTAAGTTCAGCTTAGCACAGGTGAAACAGCACATTCTCCGCCAGCCGTTTCACGAGCCACACTATTCTCCATGGTTGCAGATCAACTCAGATGCTGGTGTGCCCGTGTACCAAACCCTACAGCGGAGACACCGATAAGCTTCCTCATCTCATGTGTGCTCTCGTTCCTTGAAGGCAAATCCCGATCTCGAAGAGTCGTCCCGGATCAGAACCACAAAGAATGACAAGCCTCTTTCCCCTCTGATTATTTTATCAGTTTCTTCTGGAGGGTTATCCATAAATATCAGCTTTTTAATATAGGCTAGAGAAACTTCTTCATTACAAACTTATGTCAGGCTTAATTGGATTCAATCTGCTGAAACACTCATTCAAGACCCAAAATTTTATTCTCCAGAGGCTGGGAAGACTCATCCCTGCATCCAGAATGTGGCTTGCGGCACCCTGAATCTACCTGCAAATACCGAGCAAAGGAGTTATTTTATATTTGGTATTTGGGGTGAGATGTTAAGACGAAGGGTGTCCTTCTGCCCTTTTGAGTAACAAGGCTCTGCTGTAAGCAGCTAAACCCCACTGCGTGGGCCGGGGGCTCAGGCTGGAGGAGCTCTCAGGCTGATGTGGGGAAGCTGCTCTACTTCATGTACTATTCTTAAATTTCCCTTGTTCTGGAGACTGCAGCATGCACCTCCCAGGTGACTGAACCCAAGGCTACAACAGAACCATTCCCGCTTGCTCTTCTTTTCTTATCCAATGAGTTTACAGATACTCCATATGAGAGGAAATACCATCAATAAGAGAGATGATGAACTCTACTGTGGATATTCTGTGGCCTAGCGATTAAGCCTTCATTCTTAGTACGGAACAAGGTGGTGAATTTGAGTCCAGGTTCTCTGTGTCCCCAGAGAGTTCTCTGACTGCCAGGCTGCTGGCTGACAGGCAGGGCTCTGCTTTGGGAGCCCCTTCTATTCAGTGCTTTAGGAAAAATTTTGGTTCAGTTGACAAGTTTGCTTGCTTGTGAGCTTTTTGGAGGGTTGTGTGTTTCTGCTGCCAAACTGAAAATTTCTGCATGCAATTCTGTTTCTTCTTCTCTGCCAGTTTTAATTCATGTAGAGAGAGGAGAAGAAAAAAAAAAAAGCTTAAGATATGTAAAGTAAATAGCTTTCATTTTTTCTCAAATGTATTCATTAGTCAAAATTAGTCACTGAATAATTTACATTGATGATTCTTAGTTCACCAGTTGTCTGTGAGCAGTTCATTACCCATACTCAAACTGCAGATGTTTTGATTAGGTACATGACATGCATCGCAGCTGTGCTCTTGCTTGCAGGGCAGTTTCTCCGATGCCAGCAGGGGCTCTCCCCATTTGTACCAGCGGTGGACCTGGATTAAGCCCAATATATATCTCTCTTGATTCTAGACCTTGAGCGAAGCTTCCTGAAATCAACACAGTCTTTGTAGTCGTGACGATCAGCCTTGGGCCACGAGTGGTTCTTCAGCCATGTCAGGAAAATGGTGGGGGTTCACAAACCCAAATAGAGGTGCCAAATCCTGCGCAGCAAGCGTGAGCAACCAGGCTCCCTTCTCTGCATGACCTTTCACAGGTTCTTGACCAGTAGCACGTAGAGCCTTGGTAGATCCTGGGCTGAAAATCATGGGATTAAAGCATGTCTCAGAGCCAGGCTCTGAATACGAAAGCTGACGGCTCTGAATTGGCTTTGCTCAGGGCTGTCAATGTCAGTGTGGATATGCTTTTTTTAGGATGTGATTTACAGTTCTTTAGTGTCTCCTGTCTGCAAACAAGCTTTTCTTGCAACCTTTGATTTCCACCACAGCCTCTGGTTTATTTAGAAAGGACTCTGTCTCCAAGGACAGCTTCAGATGTCATTCTGCTTAAATCCTCTTGGGACACAGTCTTAGTTCACCATTGCCATGGACAAACATAGTGTTCTTACTGCATTTATTAAGCTGAGAAAAAGGTGAAATCATTATTGTTAGTCTACAAACAAGAGTTAAATACCTATCATCAAATGCAAAAAGGATTAAATATGGTATAAATTATTCTAATAGGTTTGCACAAAAAAGAGCAATTAAACTAATGCAGTTTGACTTCTTTTCAATTAATAATGTACCCAATCATTTCTACATTGTTTGGAAAGACTATGTGCAGATAATATTGTCTTATGGCCTAATTTTTTTCATGCAATTAGTTGCATACATTTGCTGACAGGCTAATTTATGAGCAATTGCTTTAAAAGCAGAACTGTTTTGCATTTAATTACATTGGGTTGTAATCCATCTGTTGACAAATTTGTGTGTTTTGCTATTTATTTGCTAATGCATTCCACTACTCCAACATGATCAGTCATACAAGTTGAATATTTTTTTGATTACATAAATACCACAGGGTAATTAAGGGCCAGATGTATGGCTGGTGGGAATGACTAGCTGCGGTATTTCTAACCCCCCCCAGTCGAACCTTTTATTACTGCTCTGTGGAGAGTGAACAAAACCATGATTAAAACTGGAATTCTGTGGCTGCTGTTTCTCAGCAGCTGCAGCAGAGGAAGGTGGGGAGACGTTTATCGGACAGGGCCCGGCGACGCTTTGCGCCCAGGACCCGCTTGCTGTTTGCTGCTGTGCAGGTTACCTCTAAAACCTCGTGTGCATGAGCAACTCGACGCTCGTGTAGTGGGACGCAGAGGGCAGCCTGGGAAATCCAGGCCAGGTTTCTGAACTGCCTGTTTTCACTGCTCCCTCTGAGGAGGAGAGGTGAGCTGGGTGGAGTGGCCCCTCAGGTGGGCTGCCTTTGGGAGGCAGGTGCTTGGACACGGAAAGCAGGAGCACTTCATTTCAGGCAGGTTTCCTGCTGAATTGGCTGGCAGTGGATGCCTCAGCTGTGGGTGCAGCCTGCAGAATGGCAGCTGCTGGGAGAACGTTGTTTCTCTTGGCAGTCGCTGCTTGGGCTTACTGAAGAGCGGTGTTGTTTGGGTGTGAGAAACACTTCTTTTCTCATACCCTTGAGAGAAAAGAGAGGTATCGAGCTGAGGGGTGTCAAGACAGGTGTGATACTTTGCGTCATCCTTGGGGGAGGAAACAGGAAGGCTGGGAAAAATGTGGACCAGGTAAGGGATAGGTGTGTGGTGACCTGTGAGTGGAGGAGCCCCTTGCTTTTGGCGCTTCCATGGGTAGTTCCTTCAAGACCAAATGAGTTTCGGCTGCTCTCACAAAAAGGACAGCAGCAATGGCTGAATCCTCAGACAGCGCTGGAAAAGTCAGTTGCACTTGGACACCCCATAGGACTCGGCAGAGCACGGTGGGACAGTGGACAAAGCAGGGTGCAGTGCTGGATTCCCTCTGTAGACAAAGCTCTGTCGTTCTTTCCCATATCAACTAATACCCCTGAGAAGCCCCTTTGCTTTGCTCAATGATTTGAGGTGAGCTGTACTACCAGGAATGCGAAGGGCAGCAAAATCTGGCTTTTGATAGAGCTTCTAAGACTATTGAGCTCAAAGCCCATCAAAATAGCTCTAGAGGGCACCATGCAGAAGTAACAGTAAGTGACAGCTTCTTGTGTGTCAGAGGCAAAGACTGAGTAACGTGCACTGAAGCCTTTTACGGTGACAGTGCCCGTATCGATGTGCGTGAGCGTAGATGTGCTCCGGCTGGTTCGTTTACACTGTTGTGATGGAAGTAGAGGCGATTGATTCTTTTTCCAAAAGAAAGGTCATTGTAAGGCTTGTGAAGGTAGGTGTGTGCACCCTGGGTGTGACCGTGCTGCGCTTGGGTTCAGACGCACGTCAGCGTTCTCGGCCTCCGAGCGGGACTGGATTGAATCTCGCAATTACCACATTTTCAGGCAAACAGTTTCTGACTTTGGATTGAAGACAAAGGTCAAATTCGAATTCGCTTTGTATGCTTTGTATGTTGGATTTTTGGTTTTGTTTGTTTGTGGTCTTAAATAACTTAGTATCTGTTTCTCCTGAGTATTAACAGCTGGCAGCTGTACAGATTATGAGAGTTCAAGCATCTATAAAAATATCAGTTCCTTTTGAAGTGCTTTAAAGCATAAATTATGGCTAGATAATATCCTCAGATGACAATATCAGTCTATGAAAAAGGATTTTCTTTCCCCACCTCCTTCTGCTTTTAATCTAGAAATTAAAGACAATAGGGACTGCAATTATCAAAGACGCCAAAAAATGTTCCCTCTCGGGGGTTTCACCTAGAAGTTCTGGTTTCTGCTCAGTGTACATTGGGAAGCTTGGTTTGTTGTCAGGACGCTTTTGTAGAGCTGTCTAACAGCCCCCATAAAGCAGGGGGAAAATAGAGCTTAAAGCAATGGGTGGACACTTAGTGAGAGTCGGACAAATAAATTGCCTGCTTTTTATTCTCCGAAGCGCAGATGACTAGAATTGTAACTGACTGAATAATTCGCAGTGATTAATTTGAAGAGATTTTCCTGGGTTTCAGCGTCCTTTGAAAATCTGTACATTTAAACAGAAGTATGGTTTATTTAAACATATTTCAGTGTAATTGTTTGGTCTGGAGACTGCTAGCAGGCAATTGTCACTTGAAATATTCAGTGTATAGACAAATTCCACAAATTCTGTGGTATTTTTGCCTTATATGATAGGGAGTCACATGGAGATGGTTTTATCGCTTAAATTGCAAGTCACATGTTTGATGAAGGTTATTGCCATTCTTGCCATTTCGGCTAACCATATGAGACGGTCAGGGAAAGGAGGTGCTCTCCTATCAGCAGCAGGCTGAAATGTGAATTTTGCAATTGGATTTATTTATTATTGCTATTTCTATGGTAGTGGTTCCTAGTTACTCTTATGAACAGAGCGAATGACTATGTGGGCGTTACAGGCAACTGACATCCTAGAAGGCTTCCCTGCACTACCTCAAATCCTACTTTTGTTGCCATTATGATCTTCTCTTTAGGAGCAATTTTCTCATTGCAATTAATAACTGTTTTGGATATTGTTTTGTCCTTGTAAGCCAAGATTATTACAGAGAAGAGCGAGAAAAGATTATTAAGAGAACATGAACCCCACCCTGTGCTTCTGAGAAAAGTTGAGCAGAAGCCATGGGGAAAAAACCAGCAACCTGCTCACGTCCCCGTGTTCTCTCGGTTTATTTGGGATCAAGAGCTGAACTAATACACCCTGAAGGGCAGGGGGAAGGAGGAGGCAGTACAGAGGGAGCAGCTCTGAGACTCAGTTCATCAGCCCACGTCCATGCTCCTGCTACCCCAGCTAAAGGTGCAGGGCTTTTAAAGTGTTTAACACATTGCAGTTTCACGGTGCACATTCCGTTTCAGAACCAAAGATAAGCATTTTCTCCCGAGATCTCTGTGCTGGTTTCCCAGCTGAAGAGGTCCAGAGAGAGTTTGTAAAAGTGGAAGTAGGGGAATTCTGAAGCGTGATGAGGCTCATCTGAAACTTAATCACTGTTGGCCCCGATTTTACATTCAGAATCAAAATAGCTGCAAATAGGAGTGTGGGAAGCAGCAGTGATTCTATCCCATGTCTTTCATGACGAGATCCTAGTGCCCCCCAGAGTCTGACTAATAAAATCGCGGAGACCAAGGTCCGATGAATGGGCTGTCTTCCCTGTAACAGATGGAAATATTTCATGGTGTGGAGCTTGAACTTTCCCAGTTGTCCTATTAGCTGTCCAAAGTAATTCAGTTCAGATGACCAAGACGTGGATGTTGCAAATTCTTCCTGAGTGGAAAAAATAACTCATTGGCCAAATGAGGGCAGGAATTAATTTGTGAAGAGCGAAGACATAGATCTGCAGAATTGTGAGGAGTGAGGAAGTGATTGCATTGCAGCTGCCTCGTTATTTATTACGGCAGCATCGTTTAGGCCACCCAGGGTAGGAGTGAGATGAAGAGGGTGTTTATACCACACGCGTTAGACATCTAACTGAAATACAGCTTGGTGCAGTTGTGGTTAGCAGCGGGTGTTCGCTCTGGAGTCAATGGAGGGACGGGCACTACCTGAGAGCTGTTCAGATCTCAGAAGTCAGGTGGCACAAATACCTCCTTCATTCCTTTCCATGGTGCTTCATTCACCCAGCTCCTATCTACTCCTTTCTTCAGACTCGCTTTGCAGTCGCAGCTCGTCTGCCTGAGGCAGCTTTACCAGGTGCCTAGAGCGGGCAGAGGAGGTACTCCGGCATGAAGTGCCATGTTTGCTTGTGGTAAGCGGCCCCTCGCTACCCACTTGCTCTCTGTATGTCCCTGTACGCTTACAGAATCCCAGCATGGCAGGGGGTTGGCAGGGACCTCTGTGGGTCACCCAGCCCAACCCCCTGCCCAAGCAGGGTCACCCAGAGTAGGCTGCACAGGACCTTGTCCAGGCGGGGCTGGAATATCTCCAGAGAAGGAGACTCCACAACCTCCCTGGGCAGCCTGTGCCAGCGCTCCATCACCCTCAGAGGGAAGAAGTTCTTCCTTGGGTTCAGCTGGAGCTTCTTCTGCTTCAGTTTGTGCCCATTGCCCCTTGTCCTGTTGCTGGGCACCACTGAAAAGAGCTTGGCCCCATCCTCCTGACCCCCACCCTGCAGATATTTAGAGGCATTTCTAAGGTCCCCTCTCAGCCTTCTCTTCTCCAGGCTGAACAAGCCCAGCTCCCTCAGCCTTTCCTCTTAGGACAGATGCTCCTGGCGTTGGTGAGCAGCACCACGGGCTGAGATCATAGCCCCAGGCCTGCTGCACACCCCAAGGGGCTGTGTAGCAAAGGGGTTGCTGCTTTGCCTCCCTGAATCCTGGGGCTGTATTCCCATGCGCTTGCTTCACCTCGGTTGCTCTGGCTCTACCTGCTCACCAGCTGTTTGACCAGGAGGGTATCCTGCTGCTCAGAACATTTATTATGAGCCTGTGGACACTTCCTCTGCTACATCCAGCTAACTTTCTCATTACACTTTATAGCAAACATCAATGTCTAGAAAAAAAAGCAGATTTTATCTGCTCCCAAGATAGAACATAAAACAAACATCCAAGGCTCTGTAATGCCAAGATGTTTTTAGGATGCTTTTCAGAAAACGTACTTGACTTCAGTCATTCCAAATCTAGTTTGTAATTACAAAGCCATTTTATGTTCCTTTGAAACCAATTCTCAAGCTATTCCGCAACCATACTGCAGATTTCTTATATACAGAATTAATTTACACAAACATTTATTCCAGTTCTGTCTTTTTTTTTTTTACTGTGTTGGTAATCATTGCAGTAGAAAAAGGGGTCTTTGCAGAACCCGAGATACTCTTCAACATCTCACCATGACCTCTATAAAAGGCTGCTTGAAGGAGTTCCATTCATCTGGGCAGTGTTAGTCTGAAAAAAAGGGAAAGGAAAGCCACCCAGTGCGAAGTTTTAAGACCAGGTGGAGTCATTAACATTCAGTTCAAGTTCCCCGATGGCACAGGCCATACTGCTTCACCCAGGATTCCTTTGTCAAGGTGAGAAGCAGAGGCTTACTGGACCACAAAGTTTATTGCTGGCTCTGAGGTTTCATCAGCTGGCTGCAGGGCATGACAGGCTGCTTCGCTTGCTGAATAGGAGAGAGGTCTGTTCTCTCTTGTCAGACGGTGATAACAGTAAAGACAAGATTGAAAACCACTAAATAGGCCGCACACTTCAGGAATATCAGTGAGGTTTGGATCAGCACGCTTGCCTATTATTAAATTACCTTCTCCTTGACGATGCTGTGCGAGGAACATGATCAGTTTTATAAAAGCGTTCACTGTCCAGCTGTATGTAACCCTGATACTAAGCAGGTTTTTGAATACAAAATAGCATTGGCAAAGCACAATCTACCTACCAGACACAGCCTATCTCAGACAAACCACAGCTTGATTTGGAAGCAGCCATGTCCATCATCAGCGTGTAGGGCTAGCAACTGGGTGAGGTGCCTTTAGAGAGCAACCTAGCCTATATAATGCCAAGTAAGAAGAGCACACAGCAGAGGGGGAGATCTGCTTCTGCAGGTACGCGCTACCGCGTGTACCTCACAGTGTGAGAGTGCGTGCACGGAGGCAAAACAATATGTAATGAATTATCAAGTGTTATTATGTGAAGTAGTTGGGAATAAAGCTGACATCACATACGAAGTGATATGGTACTGCTACAGTAATCACTCTGAAAGCAGAGGAAGGGATTGTAACCTAATGTGATCTGGTTCTGATTTGATGTTGGTGGAATATACATCCCCTGAGCATCTTTTTCAGCCCCCAAAGAAATGAGCAGGCTTCCCACTCCCTGTGTTTACGGGAACAGCAGCTGCATAGCTGTTCTCTAACCCCAGTCTCATCAATACTGGCTTTCATGTTATTAGTTCTCGAGATTGCTCTTGCAATGATTCAGCCTTTAAGATGTGGTTATTGTGCTTTTTGTAAGTGAATGGAAAAAAACACAAAGGTTAGCTATATTCCTTCCCAGTGAATTCCTTAGCAGAAGGAAACATTCAATGATCCCCCTTTCCGTGAATGTGGTCTGACAGATCAATGCGTTTTCTGGGTTCTGTTACCCTGCTGAGAGTTTAGAACAGATTTTGAGGCCAGACCCCATCTTCCCTTTTGGCCAAGAATAAGTTCATTAGGTAAACGCGACCACACAGTCTCCCAAAGTTTCTGGATCGTCGCTCTCCACAGGGAGAGGGGGACACGTTGTCCCCTGTCCCGCGGGAGAATCAACGACAGTCGCAGCGTGTCTGCGCGTGGAGGTGCCACCCGCTTAGGGCCCTGCTCCCCAGTTCGGGAGCACTCTCTGCTGGGGAGCAGGGGCTGTAAGCCGTTCACCACCTGCCCGAGAGGGATGCGCAGCGCCCAGGTGAATATCGACGAAGGCTAAAAGGATTTTTCTATTTGTAGTACAAATATATTATCTGGGGTTTTTTGTTTCCTTTCTACCAAAGGAAAGTATGATTTTGCTGATGACTCTCCTTCCCCTCTACACTGCCCTGGTGAGGCCTCATCTGGAGTACTCTGTCCAGTTCTGGGCTCCCCAGTTCAAGAAAGATGAAGAGCTACTGGAGAGAGTCCAGCGGAGGGCTACGAGGATGGTGAGGGGACTGGAGCATCTCCCCTACGAGGAGAGGCTGAGGGAGCTGGGCTTGTTCAGCCTGAAGAAGAGAAGGCTGCGAGGGGACCTTATAAATGCCTACAAATATCTGCA
Organism: Opisthocomus hoazin; assembly: GCF_030867145.1. Lineage (NCBI taxonomy): Eukaryota > Metazoa > Chordata > Aves > Opisthocomiformes > Opisthocomidae > Opisthocomus > Opisthocomus hoazin. Next base: position 2,806,723 of record NC_134417.1, on the reverse strand, counting down.
GGGTGGGTGTCAGGAGGATGGGGCCAAGCTCTTTTCAGTGGTGCCCAGTGACAGGACAAGGGGCAACGGGCACAAACTGAGGCACAGGAAGTTCCGTCTGAACATGAGGAAGAACTTCTTCCCTCTGAGGGTGACGGAGCCCTGGCCCAGGCTGCCCAGGGGGGCTGTGGAGTCTCCTTCTCTGGAGATATTCCAGCCCCGCCTGGACAAGATCCTGTGCAGCCTGCTCTGGGTGACCCTGCTTGGGCAGGGGGGTTGGACTAGATGACCCACAGAGGTCCCTTCCAACCCCTACTATTCTGTGATTCTGTGACTTCTGCCTGCTGACAGAACTAATTACTTAATCAAGGGCTTTTGCCTTCTGTGTAGAAATGGCTGAGATATTAAGACATCTCATTAATGCCCTCAGAAACACAGCAAGACTTGAGAAATCTATAAAGATATATTTAACGGTAAAAATTATTCCACAATAATTTGTCAATTACAGTGTTCTATCAGATATCAGATGCTTGAGATGAAATCTGCTCCAGCTGGGGGAAGGATCCATCTGCTGTGCTCTCAGACGTGTCTGGAAAGAAAAAGCCTTTGCTTCACAATTTTTCTCATGTTTGCTGGGTTTGTAGGGTTGGGGTTACAGTTAGTGTCAAGGTGGTTTTGTACAGGGCTAGCAGATGGTCAATAGGTGTGACCAGCACAGTACGGGCATAAATTGATGTTTTCTGGATTGGTAAATGATGCCACTGAAAGTGCCTGTAAGTAAACCTCCAACACCGGTTCAGAGAGTCATGGAATAACTTAGGTTGGAAGGGACCCACAGAGGTCGTCTGATCCACCTGCCCCTGAAAGCAGGGATAAATCATATGGAAAGATTATAAACAGAACCATAACAGCAAGTGACTTACAACACCCTCATGGTTTTACTCAGTGCTTCATTTCCATGTCGCTTCTGTGGGCTTTAGGGCTCTTTTTCATTGAGGAGAACTGCACAAATGAAAATGTTCAGAATTTTTCCTGCCATTGGATACTGAAACTCTCTGGAGATATTCAAGACCCGCCTGAACAAGGTCCTCTACAGCCTACTGTAGGTGACCCTGCTTCAGCAGGAGGGTTGGACTAGATGACCCACAGAGGTCCCTTCCAACCCCTACCATTCTGTGATTCTGTTATTACTGTTATAGAGAAAACAGCATCTGTCCCTCTTTGACAGAGGGGTGTTTGCCCGTGTCCAGAGCACACAGGTTCTAGAGCATTTTGCTGGTTCCTGCAGCAGAGTATCGGATTCTTCGTTGCTTGCGTAACTGCACCCTCGGACACACGGAGGGTCCGTCACTCCCCTCCACAGCAAAGAGAGGTCAGCTCCTTCTCCTGTGATAAATCCAGGGCTGCCCCTCCAGGTGGGAACCCACGGTGCTGTCCCTGCAGGGACGCGGTGGGGCCCAGTCTTGGTGAGACCTCCACAGAGACCAGCTGGTGGAGTGGGCTACAAAGCGGCCGTGAGCATCTGTTACACATGAAGCCCTTCCTCTGCCGTGTGTGATACGTGCATACAGGGTAATATATTGATTTGCTTTATTATCATTTCTGTCATTTCATCCTATCTTACCAGTTAGTGGTACTAAGCCAGAGTTTCAGTGACAGAACCCCACACTACCTTGTCTCTTGTTGCAATAGGAAAGCTTACTGAAGGAGGACTAATGAAAATTATAGCTATTTATCCACCAAAGCTATGAACTGATACATTATGATTCCCAAAGTGTTGGGTTACTGTACTGTGACAAATAGAATAGTTTCCTAAGTACCCTTGAGTGAGAACAAATGTACAAAAAGGAAAATAATATTGGAGATTTATTTCTTTCCATCACTTAGTTGCCACTAGAAGGAGTTATAAGTAAAGTTTATATTTCTTAAATATCTATCTGGTGGGGGGAGGTTAAAAGCTGGGGTGCTTAGAGCCAATTGTGTTTGAAGTGGGAGGAGGAATAAATTAGATTTCCAAACAATGAATTGGTTTTAAGTTTTACTTCTACAGCTGCTCATCCGGGCTTTGCACGGCTGCTGAGCCCTGGAGCGGGACATGTGCTGTGCCCCATAGCTGCGGCCTCGGGCACTGTGCTGTAGTGTAGCTTGGCTGCCAGGCACCCGTGGCAACTTCACCATCACTGCTGTCCCTGTCTTCCAGGTGATCTTGTGTTCATCTGCTTTTTGTGCCTGTAGCAAACACTTGACCTTCACTGGGGTCAAGTCTGGGCCATCTTCTTCTCTTGCTAGGGGTAGGCAGCAGCACACAAGTCAGCGCAAGCCTGGTGCCACAGCAGATGGAGAGACTGCTGAATCAGAGAAGGTTCTGTTCTTGGTTCTGCACAAGTAGCATTAAATGTAAGGCACTATCTAGAAGGAATAGGAGCTGGATGAGCCGACCACATGAAATGATGACTTTGCCGCTGTTGCCAGCTGGGTGGTTCTGGAAAGGGTGCTGTTTTCAGCATCCTCCTCAGTGGCTGAAAGATGGGCAATACACGGCTGCTCTGTCCCATGTGGGCTATAGGGCTTCAGCAGCCTGGGTCCTGTATCTGGAACCTGCATACGCTGAAGGCAGAGGCCAGGGCAGGGGCAAATGTTAACTGTCTCAGGAAATTAATCTGTGAACTGATCATTAATAACTCAGTTCCTAAATGGGTGAGTGAGCCAAAAGATTAATGAAGTTACGTAGGCCTTGTAATTGAGCTCTGATGCAAATCCAAAACTGATGCATGGAGTACGGCCTTTAAGCTGCATTTCACCAGATCAGCTGTAGAGAACAACACGGTGATGTCTTCTGGTTTATCTAAGAAATTGTCTACTTTGAGTTATCAAAATCTATATGTTTCTACACTACCTGGGGCTAAAATCAAGCTGAAATCAAGAACTTTCTCATTATTTTCAAAATACCTTAAATCTTCATGAGGCTGTAGAGAGGAACCCCGTTCTGTCTACTCTAGTCTAGCCCTAGTTATCCTAATCCGCCCTGCTTTGCAGTCAAGCTCTGGCGCCTCGTCCTCAAGGCACTTCCAAATTTCCCATGGTGTGGACAGACATCCAGAGTCGCAGCTGGGCAGTTCAAATATGTGACGTGCGTGGTGACCGTTTTGACGGTTGTTTCTTGATTGTTTTTTGTGTGCATGGTATGTTTCTGTGAATGCTGCTGCTCACTGAGCCACCTGACTCCTTTTCCCGAGCCACTACCATGGAGTTTAGGACACCTCAGCGTGCTTGTGTAGTTCACGTTCTTCTTTTCAGCGTGTACTTTGTTCCAAAGGTGATCATCAAAATTAGGAAAGGGGCAATACGTGAACAAACCTGATAATAATAATAACACCACCACTCTGAACTTGTGTTTGTATTTGCTACGCTTCTCAAACCTTACCTCTCTTACAACGCCTACAAACTGCTTGAAGCCGAAGCAGCTGATGAGCTGTGACGCCCGCTCATCTTTCATTTTCTGGTCTGATTGTTTCTTGCTGCCACCAGTGCTTCCCCCTGTACAAGTGGATTGAAAGCCTGCTGAGGTACAGATCTTTTTCTGGCCTATTTGGTGCTCACCCTGGGCGAGTCACACTAAAAGCAATATTAAAAAACAGCGATCTTGGGATTACAGTATTTTAAGAAACATTAAGCAGTACCCTCCACTCTCCTCTGCAGAGGACTTTCAAACAAGCTCCTCAGTGAAACCTGAAAGGACATCAGTCTCTGTCACTTGCCAAGGGAGGCTTAGAGGCAGGGGGCTTGCAGGTACCTACGCGTTAGGAGATTTCTGACCAAGGGCTCTTTGTTCCCCCCCTACAAAGTCCAGTAGCTGGAAATGAAAGTGGAGTGAGTGAAAGTCCTTGCACCAGTTGCACCAAGAGAGAAATTAGTGATTTATTTAGGGGTAAGTACTCCAGTCACTTCAGATCATGATGAGATGTCTAGCTGAACAACATGTAGCTCAATCACAAACAGATAGATCCGACACAGAAATGACACGGTGAAGTTCTTTGTCTTGTACACAGCATGTCGGAGGAGTGCCCCTTCTGACCTTCACGTCCAAAGAAATAGCCCTGCTCCTTTACCCTGTGGATCTGGAAAGCATTCAACCAGACGAGGAGAGACAAAAAGCCCGGGAACGAGGCTTTTGATAAGCGAGATCTCCTTTCCCTACCTTTCACCTGCAGGTGACTTTGATAATTAGTGATTCTGACATGTGGCCTGGGGTTCTTTTCTTAGTAATGAAGAAAAAAAATTAGACGTCAATTCCTGATTATGATTGTTGTGCAGAGTTTTGAAATAAAACCAACGGTATGTGGCTGAACCTGCCCGATAAGAAGTTATTAAAAAAAGGTAATAATGTCTTTGTCACAGCAATGAGGAGATAAATTATATGTTAAATGGCAAAGCACGGCACTGCATATTTCATTTTCTGTAATGGCTTAAGAGTTCATCATGATAAATGTTATTAAAATAAGCACCAAAGGAATTAAATGTGATGCTCTGCTACCTGCGCTGAGATCTCTTCAACTCACTCAGTTCTTGCTGCCTTGCCCTTTGCGTAGCCGCTATTCAGTATCACTTTTAAAGAACGTGAAAAAGCAAATAAGTAAATTCTTTGTGGTGAAAGGCTGCACAATTAACAAAGGGAAAGGGGGAGTTGCCTTGAAGTTTTCCCACTGCCTGTAAAAAATGAGCTTTAGCTTTTACACAGGTGGCATTATTTTTAAATGTCAGATCTGGGCTTTGTCGTCCCCCCCCCCCCGTTAATATAAATGTCAGTGGCATTTTGCTGGGAAATCTTTTTGTTTCACCTTCCACTTTGATAAATTCAGGCTGGCTTTCAATCTTGCCGTCTACCTTTGTGTATTAATAGCTCTGTTGACTGAAGTTCTGCATCACTTTTTTTCTGGAAGCCATGAAAAAAACACAAGCAGTGGCCTGGGCATATGCCAGAAGATCAGCCACAAGGTTTAGCATGAAGTGGACAAGTGCTGTAGTGACAGTGGGGGGAATAAAATACCCTGAACCCCCACAGTCGTAACCAAGGCAGAGGGCTTTGTTAGCACTTGGGCCACTGGTTGATTAGGGTATGGGCCACTGGTGTTCCTTGCTGGGGAGGGGAAATAGAACCAACAGCACTTCTGTCCGGAGTGGGTAAAGAAGGCGTGGGTAATGGGATAGAACAGGGAGAAGAAATAATCAGAAACTGCTAAATACTACCCTACTCTGCTCTTAGGTGAGCTAGTTCTTAGAAAACTGTGTAAGCTTAGAAGGAAAATATGGTGGTGTCAGCAGACTACTGTTTGGCACCCGAATTATCTGTACTGCCAGATCAGTTGGCAGGTGCTGCTGAAATACCACTGGGAGGGGAACATCACTTCATCTGTCGTGAGGGCGTTAATCCTGTCCTTGCTTTCTAAGACGACTCCGTGCCCTAGTACCTTCTGATGCTTTTATAGCTACCAGACATACGGAACAGCACACCAGTGGGAAGGCGGGAGCGGGCTGTCGGCAATGGTGTTGCTCACTGGGAATGGAAGGTTGGAGGAGATGCCGGGGAAAGCTTCCCCATCTGCTGTCACTCGCCTGAGCATCTGCCCCGGGTGCTGGGCCAGGGGGACCTTTGGTCTCATTCAGCAATGCCACCTTTATTCTGCGGGTCCTTAGGAGCTGGGATTACCCCTTTCATTTGTATGTTTTTGATACTTTTAAAAATAGTATCATAGTTTTCTATGTGGGCTTTTCCCATCCAAAAATATAGTTTGTTGCATTTAATGCAAATAGATTTGTCTAATCTGAAATAGCAGCAACTGCCTTTCTGTATGAAATAAACCTTGGCAAACCTGCACTTACCATAGCAGATTTCTGCCCTCCCTTGCTAATGCCAACTATTTAACTTCCAAAACCTTTTAAGGTTCACAGTGTCACTTATGTCATCTCTAAATGATGCTAAAGCAGCCAAGAGTTCTCCTATCTCATCATTCTTTGAATAGTTGACTACTAGCGTCTCAAGACTGAAATATATTTCTGTAAAATCTTTTTAAGCTGTCTGTAATGATGCATAAACTGAGAAGTAACATTCTAAGGATTTGCATGAAAATCCACAGAGTTCATGGTACATTGTCTCGGAGTTACAAGGTTTTTATAGCAGATTTTTAGTGTATTCTGATACTTAAAGGTGTTCAATTATGTTCTGTCAGAACTTTCTGGACACGTTAAATCTCTACTTTTTCACGTCTTAGAAACTCCCATGAACCTGTCGCTCCCGAGACGGCAGTTTGAAACCAGCTCTTTAAAGCGGCTGCAGAGGCTGTGCAGGGGCTGGTGCTGCTGTGCATCGTGAGCAGAATAGCCCCGACAGACACCTTCATTCTGGTAGATGGGGTATTCTCAGTACCACGGTATCAGGCACCTCTCTGGTACAGAAATCACAGCTGATGAGGGCTGGGTCATCAAGCCATGATGATATATGCCAATGAAATACCTTTTTTGTTTTTTCCTAGTGGCTCCATTAATTTTCCTTTATAAACTTCTAATGCACCTAATTGTTCAGTGTCCAACTCCAGCCCAAGAGGCTCCGTTGGCATGTCCCTCATGCTCATACTATGTTTAATGCAATTTCACCTCCTTGAAGATAAAGCAAAGGCTTCGTGCTCCTTTGGGAAATGGGAGAGGAAGGCAGACTGCCGGTGCTTGCTGACACAGCGTGCTGGAGGTGGCAGCCGTGGCTCTGAGGCTACAGCTGCTCTGCCTTGCAGGCAGGCCGAAGCGCAGGAGCAAACCAAAACTCATCTCGTGTCCTCGCGGAGCAGAAATACGCACGTGTTAATGGAAGTGAGAGGAGACTGAGCTCTGTGACACACAGTAGTGCAGGTTAAGAAATTAAACCAAAAGAGGGCAGATTTAGACTGGATATAAGGAAGAAATTTTGGACCCTGGCAGAGGTTGCCCACAGAGGTGGTCAATGCCCCATCCCTGGAAATATTCAAGGTCGGGGCTCTGGGCAACCTGATCCAGTTGAAGATGTCCCTGCTCACTGCAGGAGGGTTGGATTAGATAAGCTTTAAAGGTCCCTTCAACCCCAACCATTCTATGATTCTAAGCAGACCAACGGCTCATTCCACTATTCTGTCTCATCCTATGCATATCCTTTCTGTCTTAGTGGCAGCATCAGGTTAGGCCAGGAAGTCAATCATGCATTTTTTTTTTCCTGGAAAGTTTCCTACGTATCAAAACAACTAGGATTTGTAGGTAGCAAAGCTCAGGCATCCCCTTTGCAGCTTCGATTTCTAGAACTGAGTCAAGACATGCACCAGGTTTGGTCTTCAGCCTGCCCTCTGGCTTAGTCTGCTGAGGAAAGGATGGATGTGTGGTGAGTGATGCTGCCACTGCGATTTGAATCAGGACAGGGTTAGCAACAAAAACCATGCTGCCACCTCGTGCGTGCTCTTTAATCCAGCTCCTGCAGGCCTGTGGACAAACTGTGTTGCACCGGAATATCTCAGTGTGTTTGAAGTGGACATCAGGTGCCACAGAGTTTAACGAGCTGTACCAAGCTCTATGAACAAGCACAAAGACAAGAGAGCTGACAAGCAAAGATGCACCCCGCAAAGCAGGCTGGCGCGTGTGGTCATTTTGAGGTTGTGCAGATACGTAAGGCTAAGAACGGAGCGAAGGACTACGGATCTAATACTCTGAGTGCGAAACCTCCATTTTCAATGAAGCAATGGAGATACGAGACTGGCTCATGTAGGTTTTAAAGCACAATTTATGAAAATAAATCAAGGTAGCTGACTGAGCAGTGACTTAAAATTTGTATGGTGTTGCGTGCTGTTGTTTGGGACCAGATGCTGATACCTGCATTAGGTAACAGAACCAAGGGAGATGTCCAGTGTGGGATTCAGTGAGATACTTTTGTATTAAGGTACCAACACACGAGAGTGACAGAGTCTTTCGGTTAAGGTACCATTCTTGATGGGAAAGAGCAGTGTTTGCTGATAAAGGGTAGTTAAACTCATAAGCTTTTGGAGTGGTGATAAAAGCTGGAGTATAACAGTACACAAGGAGAGATTTTGTTCTCAGATTCTTGTAATACGGCTAGCTGCCAAACTCCTCGCAAAAGTGGTGCTGGCAAGGTGTGCTCTTTTTGCAGAGCAAAGCCTGAGTCTGAGCTGGCAAATGCCTGATTCACATACACTCTTTGGGATTGAACAAAAAGCAGCTATAAGAAATTGCTTGCTGTAATCCAAACTCAGCTGAAAGGCTGCGCTGATTCGAATTTGACTACTTCCCATAGCCACTTTTTGAAAATGTCTTTTTCTGTTAACTTATTGTCTCTAAACATTTCTTTAATGCATTTCTTCATTGCCTTTGGAAAAAATCTTTGATCTCATGCATCGAAAATATAACTGGCAATATAAAAATAGAAAAGCTTATGAAGTTTTTATTAATATAAGTTTACTCAAGAACTTTGAAGGCTGCTCTTCCAGTCTGGGAAAGAAATACGATGCCCATGCAGCTGTGTCTGCTTTTTCTCCATTGATGTTTTTGCTTCCTCTATAGCAGTTGCTGAAAGCTAGAGTTCCTGCTTATCCCACTTTGCTCTCCTCTTCTTGCATCTTCCAGCAACTACCAGAAGTTCCACATCATCCCACCACCTCCTTGCAATGGATTTCTTTCGCATCTCCTCCTTTTTCATTGTGTCAAACTTAGATTTCTCATCTGCATTTCTTATTATGTTCTCTTTTTGTTTTCTTATTCTGTTGCATTCCCTCCATTCCGCCCATGGTATCAGCCTCAGTACCCTCTTTTGCTGATTTCTTTCTTTTTATACCAGATGCTAGCTAGGAGCACCTCTTTTTCTTATGTTCTGTGTGCTGATATAAAAAAAATTTACTAGCAAATGGAAATTCCTCCTTAAAATACAGATGAAGGAAAAATGGCATTTTTTGGCTGGCCTCTAAAGCACTGTGAGCTCAAATTGTGTTTTTGACTAAGCAAGCCACCTTGCTCTCCCAAATGCCTCTGTTGTTGCCAGTATTCCTGGTGCAAAGGCTGACTTCACCTGTGAAAACGGGGGCAGAGTGAATCACAGAATCACAGAAAGGTAGAGGTTGGAAGGCACCTCTGTGGGTCACCCAGCCCAACCCCCTGCCGAAGCAGGGTCACCCAGAGCAGGCTGCACAGGACCTTGTCCAGGCGGGGCTGGAATATCTCCAGAGAAGGAGACTCCACAACCTCCCTGGGCAGCCTGTGCCAGGGCTCCGTCACCCTCAGAGGGAAGAAGTTCTTCCTCATGTTCAGCTGGAACTTCCTCTGCCTCAGTTTGTGCCCATTGCCCCTTGTCCTGTCGCTGGGCACCACTGAAAAGAGTCTGGCTCCATCCTCCTGACACCCACCCTTCAGATATTTATAAGCATTTTTGAGGTCCCCTCTCAGCCTTCTCTTCTCCAGGCTGAACAAGCCCAGCTCCCCCAGCCTCTCCTCATAGGAGAGATGCTCCAGTCCCTTCATCATCCTCGTAGCCCTCCGCTGGACTCTCTCCAGTAGCTCCTCATCTTTCTTGAAGTGGGGGAGCCCAGAACTGGACAGAGTACTCCAGATGAGGCCTCACTAGGGCAGTGTAGAGGGGAAGGAGAACCTCCCTCGACCTGCTGGCCACACTCTTCTTGATGCAGCCCAGGATGCCATTAAGGGAAGGGACGAAGGGAGACAACCCTGCAAAGCAGACGTGCGCCATGGATTGCCCCTGGCTCCGTGTCCGTCTGCCTGAGCTGCGCTCCGTAGGACGTGGAACTTAAACACTGACTCGCTCTTCCCAGGGACCCTGAAGGATTTTGGCACCCAATCCTTTCTACACCCCCAAAGAACTGACAGCCTGACTCCATTGGCAATTAGGATTAACCATCGTGGTTATTAATATCCACAGAGGATGGAACAAGTTCACAGTGTTCTTGGAGCATTTAACTCTTGGTCCCCTAAGCAGGAGGTTGGGGCAGTGTCTGCTCTATGTCCTCCACAAGTGGACCCCAGCCAAGCAGGGTGTCGTCGCAGGCAGCCATGCTCCGTTTCAGAGCTGAGTGTTGCTGTGGGGGGTGCGAGGGAGCAGAGCAGAGGCTGCTGCAGCCCTGGGCCTTGCTGTGTGGTTCTCCGCGGTGCCACTCAGAGCTGCTTCTCTGTTCAGGATCAGGGCTTTTGCTGCGGCCGGTCTGACGAGGGCCGTGGGAAGTCCATTCGTTAGCTGTGTGACGTTTTCATGGTGCATGAAGGCAAGGCAACTTCTGGTAAAGGTTAAAAGAGAGATGGAGAGATGCAGAGACAAGAGGAAGGTGTTGAATAGATTATTAGTGGACTTGAGCCTAGGATATTTATGGGGAAGTCCAACCAGCGAGTTGGAAATGAATCTTAGGCACTGCCAAAACCTTACTCCCCTCCGGCACAGGGGTGATGGGGATATGAGAACATCCAGCAGAAGTGGGCCAAGGCCCTGCTGTGGGTCCTCCTGAACAGGCGGCTGCCCACTGAGAACCAGCAAGACCTCAGGTAGACTAAAAGCTCCTTCATCGCAGTGGGGAGTTGGCCCACTTGTTGGCTCTGAGATTTGCAGTAGAAGACAAAAGTGATGGGAAACACCTAGTTGCTCTCCCACCAACGTTTCCTAACACAGGTCCTTTCCCTGTGGCCTGATGGCCAGGAGCAGGGAGGGGGCAGAGGACTCGTGTTTCAGCCATCCTCCTGGTGAATTAAAAACCAAAAAATCTAAGAAAGTTGTTGTCACAACCCAGGGAGGGAAATATTCTAACAAAGAAGCCTGGAGCGAGGAAATGCCTCGTGCATTCTGGGGTTGCAGGTCACCTGGCATATGTAAAATAAAACATTAGATCCCGCTCGCAGGATGTGGGCTGAGAAACCAGTGGGGATGGAAACGCTAGAGACAGGTTGTAAAGATGTAAATTAAAAGGAAGAGTCAAGAGAAAAGAAACTTCTTCCCATTCACGACCTTTCCAGACACAGGAGCCACATGGACACTGTCCTGGGACAGGGACAGCGGGCATGCAGGCTGCGGGTGAGGCGCTGCATGACAGGCTGCAGTCTCCCCGTTCACGCCTGCTGCGGCTGCGCGTCGCTGCCTGCTGTGCTCCAGAGTTAATTTAACCCGATTTAGATCTGGGTGTCCTAAAGTAGAATTAGCCTTCTGGTTCTCTGTGGCTTGCATTGCGAAAGGGAGAAAGAGAGGGGCAGGAAAGGAGGAACTTTCATGCTAAGGCTGAATATTTTAGCAAAATTTAACTTTCCGGCCTGTTTTCTGGGAGTCGGTGAATGAATCACAATTAGCTCTGCCACAGGCTAAGGAGGCTCAGCGGCTGAGTCATGGCAGACCAAAGGGAGTGATACATCAGGAGCAAAATCACTGCTGGTCAGCCTGGAGTGCTACAGCTGAGGAGCACCATTAAACAGCTGCCAAGGACCATTCCCTCTCCATGACGCGCTTCCATTTTGCTACATTCGTTATGGTTTCCGACAGTGCCCTCTCTTGACTCAAGGGATATTTTTAAGAGAAATGTCTCTACTGAAATTTCATGCCTTGTGAGTCTACTCGGATTCTGTCAGAGGTTAGTTCTACATTTGGCTGACTTGCTTCAAACAAAAAAAGTCCTGGAAAATCAACCCCTTCTTTGCTAAACCTCCGTCTTGTGAGTAAATGGTGGCTAGTGCTAGGAAAGGAATGAAGCTTTTTGTGGAGTTGTGATGCCAGGAGAAAGAGGTCCTCGCTTTTCAGGGCTCACACAGGTGATGCAAGAAGCAGTAACAGCTGTAAATAAAAAGGCTAATCAATCACTGGGAAAACTGAGGATGTCTTAACCCACACCATGTTTAGTTCACTTAAGCAAACAATCTTCCCACGCAGTAGTGAAGACTGGTGGAGGATCTGGAGGAGAGGCATCTACCAAACCAGAGGCTGGAACAGTTCAAAAATGTGTTAAAAATGAAGCAGCAATTGGTGGATCCGCTGTAGATGCACATGAACGCGCTTGCATGCTTATTTGTGGTACAGGCTACCCTGCTCTGGAGTTAGAGATTTCTGTAGTGTGGTGGCTTTTGTGGAGCCCAGTTAATGGTGCCCATTAACTTCAATAAACTGCAGTTTTAGTCTTCCAAAGAATCTTGCAAGCATTTCTGCTGTCCCACAGATACTAGAACAAGAGCTCTGATTTCCCTATGTTTGACTTCAATAGCGTGGCAAGAAGTGATTTTATATTAACGTCTGACAGTTTTGGATCACTTGAGGACACAAAAAAGAGACCGAAAAATCAGTGGTGCTGCTCACCATCCGTTCCTCTGTTGATTCAATGAGCAATTTGGTTTGGTTTGCTCCTGCATACGACAGCCTGTGAAATTACTGTCTCACTGTTTACAGGGCACACGAAGAGCTGAGTGCTGTTTGGGTGTGTTGAAATATCTGCAGTACAAAAGAAGACTGGGTTTTCAAGAGCTTCCCGTGGAAGTCTCTCTGAAGTAGTTTAGACATCTCTCATAATTGCATCTTTTCCTTCCCTTTGGTTTTACATGTGAACAGGAGACAGGAGCTTGTTTCTTGTGTCTGCTTCCCGTAAATGCCAGAGCCGTCGTGTCATCCGGACAGAAAAAAGATGCTGTAATATTCATTTACTTGTGTTTTGAAAAAGAATTTATGTTTAAAAATGAAACAAAACCATTTTAAGTTCATACAGCTGTTTTGTTTTGTTTCCAGAATGCCCAAGCCTAGCTGTCATGGTTCAATTAATTGCCACCATGGATGCCACCAGAAGGCTGAAATGAGGAAAGCGCTAATATACTCCACATCCCGAGAAAAATCACCTGAAGGCCTCTACTGCCCTGCTGTCATGCTGCAGATACACACCGAGTGTGCCACCAGGCTCTGCACCCTCCCCTGCCCTGGGTTGTGGCTGCTTGTCTGCAAGGTCAGCCCTGATGCGACGCAGGTGACTTTGGACTTGTCTGGTGCTCACGGGACTCTTGGCTGACCCTTGTTCCCAGCCCCCAGCCCCCTCTGCCCTTCCCGCATGGGCACAGCGGGACCGCGCCGGGCTGGGGAGGGCACTGCCCGGCGGCTTGGTTGACGCCTGCGACTCCCGGCTCGTCTTTGCGGATCAGCCCACCGACACATGGTAAGACTGTGTAATTATACTCCAATAGACTAATATTTTCTCAAGAAATCCTCTAATATTTTAAAAATTTGTCTCTGTGCATTAATCCATATCTGAAAGAAGCGGTAAATCAAATATTTCAACCGACAAAGGAGATTTTTTTCCTACAGTGCACGTGCCAGTGCACACAAGGGTGGCCAGCTGCAGACAGCACTGCTTCTTGCTGTCTTCTGCCCAAGAGCTGGCTCATGTGGCCACAAAGACAACTGTGCAGGCTGCTGTCTTTGGGAGTACCGTGAATCCTACCCGGCTTACGGCTGGCTCCAAAGTCTGTTGAAATCATTAGAAATGCCTCGTGGGTTGTCCTGCAGACTGCATTCGCTGCAGTCACTTACGTACCACATTGTGCTCTTGAACCAAGAGAGTATTTCAGTGCCTGCTGCTAAAGGGGAATCCTTTGGTTGAGTCCAGTTCCTCAGTCAAACCCTTACCAAACAGATTAGCACGGACATACTAGGGAGGCTTTTGACCAAAGGTGTCCAGAAATCTACTGTGCTTGTCTGAATTTGCTTATTGTTTGTCCTTGTGTGGGGCATCTGAGGTAACCAAGCTTTGCTTTAGCCCTTCGCATTGCTGAACAGCAATAAATAACCACAGCAAGGTAAGTGACATTCAGAGTTAGGCTCTGCCTGAATAGCTTTTCAAATTCAGCGTTCTAATCTTGCAACCCAAACAAAGTAAAAATCCTCTTTCTGTAATTGCTAATCTGAAACACTCAGCCAAAAAACCCTTTTATCAACTTCAGCAGGGCTCAGGATGGTCTTCAACGGGCTTTCAACTTTTCAGATCAAGGTGGCTTTGGTTATGCTTTTGGGTTGGGGTGGGAGGAGGGGGAGAGTTGTCATTGTTTTGTTTTGTTTTTCAATATTTAGATCTTTGCACAAGGTCAGCTTGCAGCTACTAGCAGGAAAGTCAGAGATATTGTTAGAGCAGCAAATAGTCCTTTTAGTTGCACATGCAAAGGCACCTATTAACGTGGCTGCTGAACTGGACTCATCAGAAGTAAAGGCTAATCCTCCCCTTGACATTTATGAAGTTGGTTGATTACTTCTGTACCATCCGTGTGCAGCGTTGCAGGTTTTTATAAATTCTTTCCTGGAAATGCTTGATGTTCAGAGGTTTTTCTGATTCGTAATTTAAGCTCTGCACATAAATAAATGAAAGCATACAAGGTAAAGGAAAAAAAGATGACAGGTCAAACCTGGGAGAGCACACTGGGAGAAAAAAGTATCACTGAGGCAAAAACATTTTAACTGTAGTGGCTAAATTCTCTTGACCATCATAAAACCAGCTCCTGACGTTAGCTGGAGGCTAATGTGGCAAGAGGACGAGCTGGAGCCCAGCGCAGCAGCTGGGATTCGTGCAGGGCTATGTGCTGACATTATTACAATACTTCCACTACGCAGAGAGGTGGAACTGAAAGAGGGGACACACCACGTTTTCTCTGCTCAAGAAAAACCCTTTTATTTTTTCTATGACTTACACAATTTATTTGAATTTGCTTTTTAATTGTTTTTAAAGTATTCTGTCTCTATGAGAAGAGTACCTATGGAAGGGATATAGTTATTAGTATATATAGTTAAATGCATATATATAGATGTACGCTTTATATGAGAGTAACAGTAGTAGCTAACAGACCCATGAGAGGTCAGAGTCCCACTATATGGAGACTAGATTGAGTAGCAATTAGTCACTGTACCACAGAGGTGACACCTCCGTGAAGACAGACCAAAGAATCATTTCTGTACATATTTTTAGGGAAATTGATGTAAATTAAACATAAGGACTCAGATTTCTGTACAGGACAGATCTTTATAGGCCTTGAAAAGAGACCAGATTCTCAAATTAGTTCTCTCCCTTTGAAAACCTGGGCATAGGTGTTGTACTGCAGGTGCTGAATTCAATGGTTTTCTTTAAATCCTGGCCCGTATTTAATGTCAGCCAGGTGCTCTGTAGGAAAACACACAAGCAAACTCCCATTCCAGAGCTTAGACCTCTAAAATCTCTCCAGTGGTGCGGCTGTGACCCAGAAACAGGCATTTACAGTGGACCTTCTGGGTCACCGTGTCTAGCCCTCTGCTACTGCCATCATCCCTGCTAATCCCATCTGTAAGCTTATCAGGCCTCATCTTAAAACTAAATAGGTTCCTAGAGGCAAAGCTGCTTCTATTTTCTCCTCCTCCCATTATCTCAGAGGAGGTGGCTGAAGAAGAATCTAGTTTCAAGCTTCAATTTGTCTGTGGTTTATTCATACTTACTCTTTGTCAGTGTTGCCCTCTAACACAGATAGCTCTTCTCCTTCCCTTATTTTCACCCTCCTTCTTTCCCAGCCCCTGTGTTGAACTTACCGGCAGCAAGTTCAGTCTTGGCTTTGCAAGATTACGTGAGCCTTATTTGTGTCCTCTCTGATCAGCTGACCTCTCTGCAGTCCATGTTATTCCAACAGCCCTTCTCCAGATCAGCTGCAGATTAATAAGTTGTTCCCCATCTGGGGGTGAGCAGGCCCCGAAATGGTGTTTCAGAGGAGTTCTTATCCAGGCATTCCCTGCAGAAGTGAGAGATCCAAGTTCAGTTCCCTTCTCTGAGCGAGCGAATAGGTGTTCAACAAATGTGTGGAGGTATTCAAAAACCGTGTAGATGTGGCACTTCAGGGCATGGTTTAGCAGACATGGTGGTGGTGGGTTGATGGTTGGACTTGTTGATTTTAGAGGTCCTTTCCAACCTCAGTGATTCCGTGATTCTGTGAATCCGAACAGTTCTTTCGCATAGAGACCAAACCATAAGGTATTCTGACCTGGATATATTTTCAATCACTTGCAGATATTATTTCATTCACTAGAAGAAATTAAATGTTAAAATGGAGCAGCACTATCTCATAGCACCGCTGAAAGTCGTGTTAGGCTAGAAAGTCATTCTCTTTCCTTTCCTATGTCAGTCCTGTGATAACTGAGGAGAGCCTCACCTCTCCTCCCTGCAAGACATCAATCCTGAAACCGTCGTGAGAGCTTCCTGGTAGATGTGTCCTCCTTCCCCTCAAGCAGAGGCAGGAACTTAAGCCAGCTCTCCCCATTCCAAGGAAAAGACAGATGTCGCATCAAAGTAAACAGCTTTTTCTAGGTTTAAATGCATCAAGAATAACTGAAAATTGAAAGCTTCCGATCAGTCTGGACTGGATTTTGTTTAACGTCCGTTAGACCTGATGCCCTGGGGGAAAAAAAGTGGGAAAAAGAAGAATGACCAGGGCTGCTTCCCTAGCAGTTTGCCCCCTAACAGCCGCTGGCGAAGACAGACGGGCTGCTCATTTGCAGGCTGCTTGATCCCATTAAGTACAGATAAATGGGTGCGAAGGAAGATGAAACACAGCTTCAACGGTCATACAGGGGAACAACGCAGCCATTTGTTTAGAGGGCTTGTAGCTGGTTAGAGACAAATGGCTGGAATGTTTCTTACACAGCCGTATTGCAGGAGGCACAGCTTATTGTTTTCACACAAATTGATTCCATGATGACGAACTAGAGATATTGTTCACTTTGACCAGCGAGAAGGCCAGAAGATTTTGAAATGGTATTCCGTTTTTCAGGGTTTGTAATATGTTCCCCTACAAAGTTAGCACCAGAGAAGTAATAGCACGAGGCCAGAGTTAAACTTGTTATATGAAAATTACACTTGGTAATGATCTGAACTTTAAAAAATATCTGCTTCCCATTTCAGAAATGAGACAGCTCAATTCCTTCCTACGTTTCATTTGTTTTAAGGCAGAGAATTGAAATGGTATCATTTTTTCTGCCAGCATATTAAAACATGTTTTTATTAACAAGTAATTGCTTTGAGTCTTGTAAAGCATTAGCAGCAGAAACTACTTCTGGAAAGCTGAAAAATGTATTTCAGACTCCTTTGAATAAAAATGTAAAACTGCTCCAGCAGGTTATTTCCCTTCCCTGAGCATGACGGGAGAATTTTGTATAGGTTCTGTAGCTGAGTGATGTTCTAAATCTCATCTGGATCTCAAGTTATCTGTGAAGTGAATGCTCATCTTGGGTGAAAAGACACCCTGTACTTTTTTTTGAGACAAAACAAGTACACAATACCTGAAAGCTTAACAAATTCAAGTGAAATTCAGAGGGAAGTCCACATCTGAGCCATATATGGAATCGTTTTATTTCTGGTTTTGGACTAGTATGGATCAGCAGGGAAGGGGGAGGTTGATCTTCCCTGTGGTCATTTTCCCAGGACAGTCTCCTACGTGGATGTAGTTATAACCATGTAAAGGTACCAGTGGGTTAGAAAAAAAGTCGTTGGTACATTGGACTTAAATGTGATGTGATTGAATGAAGTGATCATCTAGTTTGTCAAAAAGAAAATTGAGAAGCGACTTCATTACACCGCATAAACACGGTGAAACGAGGGAGAATACCACGTGGTGATGAACTCTGTGGTCTTGCAAAAGAGGACAAAGCAAAAACAATGGTTAGAAGCTAAATTCAGATAAAAAACCCTTAGAAATGTGTTTTTTGAGGGAGAGTGACTGGGACAATCTACCAAGGGATGCGATGGATTCTGCGTCTGTGATGGAGGCTGCACCTCGGAGTCGTGGCTGCCTTGTGAACGACACAAGGTCCTGAGCTCAGAACAGGGTGAGTGTAAATGGAATAGCCTGAAAATAAACAGGATAGTGACTGGACAGGAGACGGTCCCTCTTGGTCTTAAACACTCAAAGGGTTATGTCTTAAGTTTATTCAAGCACATAGCTGCCACTCCTGCAGCTAGGAGTTCAACGAGCTGTTGTGGCAAATGTGTTATTAAAATGCAGTGACAGGATTATGGCTGTAAGCAGCTGGAGGTTGTTTCCTTGGAGAAGGTGTTAAAAATCATGGCTGAGATTTCCAGGAGGGCCATTTGGATCATGTGGCAGCATATCAAGCAATATTCAGAACACTTTCTTGGGAAAGAGGTCTCCCCAGATTGCCTTGGGGAGCCAAAAAAGTACAGGAGGTGGACTCACAGTAACGGCGTTGGAGAACAGCGCTGACAGTTCTCTTCAGCAGAACCCGAAGGGCAGGGATAGGGATGGAAGTATGGCTGACTGTGTGCAAGGGTTCTCAGGGAGGCCCATACCTTCCAGCTAGGTTTACCAAATCCAGCAGCTTGGTCAAGCCCAAGTCATCTGGAGGCATCCTTTCCAGCCAGAAGCCAGCGCAGAGTGCCTGTGAAGGGCAGCTGAACAGGACAGTGCTCTGGAGCCTGTCCTCTTTGCTGCCATGTCTGTTGCTGTTGAGACTGCAGGCGCTGTGCGGGCTTCTTCCCGCTGCCTCGGGAATGCTTTAAAGCCTCAGTGCAGGGGGGAGAAAAATCCATACCACCTCTCCTTTGATTTTTCTTTTTTCAGTCAAACTTCATGCAATGATCTCTTCAAATATATCCAGTGACTGGCTGAGTCCAAGCCCCTCTGAACCCTGATGGTAAACCGCCCGCTGACCTTGGCAGAACCAGGACTTCATCCTCGCTTTTTAAAAGTAAAGAATGATATCCTAGCCTAACCAAAACATTCAATAAGTGTTTAAGGCCAAGCTATCCCCTGGAAACAGTTTCCTCCTTATCTCCTCCCTCTCCATCCAAAGGTACCATTTTCTTTTAAAAGCCTCTGCAGGCTGCTGCAGCAATTTTGTAATTTGAGGCTAGGAGGAGGCTGGAGTTTTCTAAAGGAATAAAGAAGCAGTTTGATTAGAACATGGCAAACCTCCCAATAGCTCTTGAAACAGGTCTTTTGGGGAGTGTTTATATCACCTGATGGCGCAGCTGGGACCTTGCAGGTCTGCATGACCATCCATTCATCCTTAGGTTTCTTTACATCATCCCGATAACAGTAAACAAGCTGATAACATTGCAAGCCAGGCTCAGACCTTTCGGACTCCAAGCCTTTCCTCACCTGTTCTTGCAATGAAGCACACTCACATTAAGACTAATAGAGGAAAGTAAGCAGATGATGAAAATATACCTTAACTCTGGATTTCGTGGCGGTGGAATTTAATGAACTTTCATCCACAGCCCGGCTGTAGGTGCGTGGGTCGCTCGGTCTGACCGCTCAGCTGGAGCGCCTGGATTTGGCAAGCGGGCACGTCAGTGGGATCAGTTCTGAACAGACCGTGTTAGTTAAGGAATAAACCGGACTCCGTGTCCCTCCCGTTGACTGGTGCAACACATGTTCCTCAGCCACCGGATGCTGGCAGGAAATTTGTGAAGGATACAACATGAGGAAGGCGGGAGGAAAAAAGATGCTGCTTAAAACAGACCGATGGAAAATTTCGTATATTGAAAAAGGATGTCTGTTTTGTAGAAAACAGACTGTTAAGTATGTTTGTTATTTTTAGCCAATAATGCACTTGATGAAAGAGTGTTCTTGATGAGGACCAGCCTCTGACAGGAGGGAGGCAGGCAGACCCGTGGCAGGTAGTTATTAAGGCCAGTTTGGTTGGCAGCTGTAGAAGTAAATAGTAGTGCTGCTCTTGGTTAACAGGCAGCAAATGGGGAGACTGAACAAACTTTCAGATCATTAAACAAGAGGAAAGTTCACTCGACAGCCACGTGTGGTTTGGTGCTTAATTTGTACTTTTAAAAAAAAAAGAGAGAAAAAAAAAAAGCTGGGACTAACTATTTCTGGAGCTCTTGTGCAGTCTGCATCAGACCTGCCTGGGAGCAAGACCGGTGCCACGGAGAGGAAGGTTTTAACTCCTCATTTGCGTGGGTAGGACTGCAGTGACGTCTGTCTCCCCAGACGTCATTTCTCCACCCAGGCTGCACCTTTTTTCTTCTGTAAAATCCTGTCACTGGGGGAGCTGGGGAGATGAATCGATGGCTCAGGCAAAGGGCTGCAGCCATCGGGTTACCTGAGAGCACACCTCCGTCAGGCATCGAGCCCCCGTATCCAGCCTGTTCCCGTTAGAAGGCAGTGCAAGGACCGCTGTCAGTCGCATTGCCTAATCAGTATATTCTTGGAAAACAGCATGATGTTGGTAGAAAATAAAGGAAAACTTTCAAAATCAAAGGTTGGGCAAAATTGCAACTCGCATAGGGCTGTTTGTGGCGTCTACGTGATTCGAATATCACACATACCTCTAAACTGCGGCTCACGGGGGCACAGCCTGTGTGCTTGTCCCCTCTGCCCGGGATGAATTTGCGTCCGTGGTCTGCACATTTACTCACTCGAAGTGTAAATAGAAATTCTGTAACATTCTCTTTATTGCAGTCTAAAACAGAAGAAAGCTCGTTATTTACACACGGCATCAGAGTTCCCCTTGATGCTACACAGGCGTCTTTGTGCTCTTGCACTCGTACTAAAACCTGTTTTAGTAATCTCCCGCCCTTTAGTTCAACCTGGAGACTAACAAGGAGAGAAAATGGGAAAGATGTTGTGCAGAAAGGCTGCTGAAACAAAAGTTTGGTATAAAGACACTCTGGTACTTCAGGGAACAGTAAATTATTTTTTTTACAGCTTTTTGTAATGCAAATGTTCCTTAGCAAAGCCTGTGGAACCTTGTGTTAATGACCCTGAGTATCAAAAATCTTTTTTAAGACTAGGCCTTTTAGCTATTTTGAAAACCCCATAAGTAGGTGATTTAAAGCGGGACTGCGGGGGGAGGGAGGCAATGACACGCCACTCGTGTACAACAGAGGAAAAAAGCCCTACAATTTAAAAAGAGAAAGAATGGTCAAGACGTTTGGTTTCCTCTCGCTGAGCACACCTGTACAGAAAGATGGCCGTCTGATTGCGTAGTGCTTTGAGACGGCTGGATCAGCCTGTGCTGGGGGGGTTGTTATTATTATCTGTTTTTTCCTCTTCTCTCTCCTGCCTCTTGCCCATAACGGAGATGAGGAAAATCATTCGAACAGAAATCCTAGCACGAGTAATAATCAAAGAACTATTCTATTCTTCTGTCAGAACCAAGTAAAAAAGCTGTCAGCTTTTTTTTTCCCTGTTCTCTGCTCTTAATGTAATGCATTATGGTCACCTCTTCCATTCTTGTTCCTTTTGGGGTAGATCATGAATTGGGTGATTGATTGCAGTGGGGAGCAGGAGTTCCCCCTTCTACGCTCAGTGGATGCACATCGAGAAGGACAGGAGTCTCCCAGCCGGTTCCAGGTAACAGCAATGTTTTATCTTCGTCTCCCAGCAGCGGAGAATCGCTGTGGGAATATCGCAAGGCCGCGCTCTGTTTTGTCGTGACTCCTGTTCCTCAGCTGACCCTTTTGAGCCTGTCTGCTGTCCCACTTCTCACACCCAAAATCACACTGCTTAGTGACTTTGTAATTGGAATGTCACACCTCATTTAGGTTTTCTTTGCAAGATAATCTAAACTGTTTGTGACATTCTGTGATAAACAAAAGCCGAACAGAATGGACTCTGGGTGTCTGCTCACGTCATCAGCATACAGGCTCAAGTCTTACATTTCATATTCTACCTTCCCCAAGTATCGGTGTTAGGAAGAATCATAGACTGGTTTAGGTTGGAAGGGACCTTTAGAGGCCATCTGGTCCAGCTCCCTGCCGTGAGCAGGGACATCTTCAACTGTGTGAGGTTGCTCGGAGCCCCGTCCAACCTGGCCTTGAATGCTTCCAGGGATGGGGCATCGACCACCTCTCTGGGCAACCTGTGCCAGGGTTTCACCACCCTCAACGTAAAAACTGTCCTCCTTATATCTGGTCTCAGTCTGCTCTCTTATAGTTTAAAACTGTTAAACCCTTGTCCTACTGCAACAGACCCTGCTAAAAAGCCTGTCCCCATCTTTCTTACAAGCCCCCTATAAGCACTGAAAGGCTGCAGTAAGGTCTCACAGCCTTCTCCAGACTGAACATCCCCAACTAAAGAATGTGAAGAACCTCAGGGCAGGTTGATTCAGGTGAGCCCCTAAAATAGAGGTGTTTACTTAAACATTTGCAAACTTAATCTGCCCTGCTTTGTTTCCCTCTTGTTTCCTCCAGTTTTCCAAACTCCATCTACTCCAGTCCATGTGTCCCAAAGGTCCTTTATTTTCCCACCGCACTCGGGTGCAGCAGATGTACCTTTCCCTTCCCCAAGCCCCGGCATGCCTGAGAACGCGGGAGAGCCCCGGAGGGAGCGTTCCCCGGCTGCTCCCCGCTCCTCACCACTGGGGACACGGGCTTCTGGTCAGGCATTTGCAGGGTCTCACAGTGAGCTCTGGGGACTGGTCAGGCTGGAGCTGTTGTGGAAGAGGGATGGACGTGGGTCCAGGTCCTCAGTGTGAGAGCTGCGGGAAAGGCCAAGAGATGCGTGTGTACATGGAGGAGTTCGGCCGGTCAGAGCTGGGGAAGGGGCTGGGAAGAAGCAGGTGAAGTAAAGCATAATCTGCAGCGGAACGAGGGGACCGGGCGTGACTAGGGAGGGGAGGGAGATGTGCAGAGCAGAAGGCATCTTCTACGGCTGCTTGGCCTCCTCTGCCTGTTCCTGCAGGGAGAGGGAGAGCCCACCCTGGAGCCACGCTGAGCTACGCTCCTGCCCTCCCTTCGTGGAGCAGGGCAGTTCGCGCTGTGTTGGCATGCAGGTATTTGCCCTGGGTTTGTTCATCACCGTTTCATCTGTTCTGGTACCAGTTGTGGTTACAAGCCATGAGCTGAAATAGTGACACCCCAACATTTCCTACAGGATAGATTCAAGACAGACCGTGGCAGCTCGTATGCTTTGGTTGAAAAGCTATTTGTGCAAGTTCTGGGGGCTAAATTTATTCTGTTAAGGCTGGGTTTGAGGCCACTCCTTCCCATCCCCATTGCCATTTCTAGTTCAGGACTGTGTTTATGACCTTTCAGCAACTGCATAGCAGTTGGCCCTGGGGACTGAAGAGAATAAGCGTTGCATTTTGATCCTCCACTCCTCTTCCGAGCTAATAAGTTAGCTGCTGGTTTATAGAACGGTTTGGAGGCCCACACCATTCAAAGGTGTATTTCATCGGCACGGGTAATTAGCAAACATTACCCCAGCATTATAATTTGCTGTTTGTTTTCCCTCTGAAGCAAATAGATATAAATTGTTTAAAAGGGCAAACCTGTGCAAGAGGAAAGCATCCAGGCACCCAAACACCAGCTTCTAGCAATTAAGGAGATATTATTGGCATCGACAGGATTATTGTCATTTTTAAACTATGCAGCTGCTTGTGATTGCAGTGCATTCCCAGAAAGGCAGCGGATCGCCGGCGTGCCCGAGCAGCAGGCTCTGGGGCGGGCAGGGAATTTGCCCACTGCTGCGCCCACGTTGTTTACCTTGGAGGTCTCCGGCCGGGTTTATCCCACAGAATGGTCGGGGTTGGAAGGGACCTCTGTGGGTCACCCAGCCCAACCCCTGCCCAAGCAGGGTCACCCAGAGCAGGCTGCACAGCACCGCGTCCAGGCGGGGCTGGAATATCTCCAGAGAAGGAGACTCCACAGCCTCCCTGGGCAGCCTGGGCCAGGGCTCCGGCACCCTCAGAGGGAAGAAGTTCTTCCTCGGGTTCAGCTGGAGCTTCCTGTGCCTCAGTTTGTGCCCATTGCCCCTTGTCCTGTCGCTGGGCACCACTGGACAGAGTCTGGCCCCGTCCTCCTGACCCCCACCCTGCAGATATTTAGAGGCATTTCTAAGGTCCCCTCTCAGCCTTCTCTTCTCCAGGCTGAAAGTGCTTTGTTATCGCTGTTGGTATTTTCAAGTCAGCCTGGATGGCTTGAGCCGAGATTGAAGCCTGCCTGCCTGCGTGTTGCAGTGGGTATGGCCAGATGGGAATCGTTCAGTGAAACAGCTTTTTAACGAGAACGCGCCCGTTTGTTAAAACTGGAATTGTTTTGTAGTAATGCCTCCCTTTCAGTGAATTTCGAGGAGGCTACGCAGCTTGTGACGGATTCTTGCTGGTGCCGCAGGCCAGCCTGGTCCCCGGCTGCGGGGCCTGGTGCTCCTCGGGGCTGGAGCACTCCTCACCCCAGAGCAGGGCTGCCCCGGCTCCCTGTCTGAGCCTGTAGGGCCGCACCACGGCGCCTGGGCACGGTGCTGCACCGGGAGGAGCGGACGGATGGAGGCCAAGCCTCTGTGGTCCCTAGTCCAGCCTGGGGTTGACTAGCCTCCATTAAGCATTGGAGCCCTATTTTACTGGGCTTGTCTCGGATTTTGACATCCAGAAAACAGCTCTTGGATAGGTCATGGGTTATGCTTTTGTCTTCAAAAAAGAAAGAAATGGTTTACATGTGAAATTTATTGGGTTTCTCTGCTGTGGGAGACATCAAAGCTTCTGTTTTGCTCTGAAAGAGGATAATTCTGTTACTTTTAAAGTGGTTTTGGACTTCACACTGAACAGACATTCCTGCTTTCAGCCAGCTGGCCGTTAGTCTCAGGAGCTGTAGTGGGGTCACTGCCCCCGGCCCCGATGCTGCCCGCATGCTGCTCCCGGTGTAGAGGGGCAGAGCCCCTTTGCTGCTGCCGCAGAGCTGCCCACGTGAGAGACTGCCACAAATTTTTAAGCTGTTTTAGCTGAACTGAGAAAGAGACAATAAAACAGCCTCCACTCTCATTTATAATTACCCAGTGGGAAGGAAATTAAAATGACAGTATTTAAGTTTTCGCTCTCTCCAGGTGACATTTAGATGCGGGGTCACAGTTGGCAAAGGCAAAGCAATTAGCCAAGTACAAAACCTCACACAGCCCCATCTCTTGTGGCAAAGCATTGCCAGTGGGCCGTTCAGTCCCTCTTCTCCCTTATACAGGTACGCCATTCATTTTATTAGTCCCTTGTGAATTCTGTTGCAGACAAAGACGTAATTGAATTTAAACAAACTAGACTAGGCTCTCCTACGGTCTAGTGAACATTTATGTCACTCCAGCACCAGGAGACCTCTGGAGGGGTTTGGGGTTTTGTTCTTTTTTTGTTTCTTTCCTTAAATACTTAAAAAAAATCAAATGTCAATGGCATTTTTCTGGAGTAAATAGTTCTAATGGAGCTGCACAGAGATTTGGGTGGTCATATGCTTTTTATGTGTAACAAAGAAACAGGATTAGTTCTACCTGAATGGTAGAGTCAAGAAGCTCCCCACAGGCATCTCAGGAAATGCTAATTCTTCCTGACTCAGGTGGATAAAAGATTATGACTCAAATGGTTACATTTAAAGGAAATATCTCCTCCCCAGAGGGTAATTGTTTTTTTCTTACCCATAATGTAATGCTAACAGATTAACAATCTGTTACTTAGATTGGGATAGACACTGTATGTGTATCACGTCGTCTGTTGCTCAGGTAATTGGGAAGGCAGAGCAAGGGGTGCTGTGGCTTTCACCTGTTGCGTGGAAAATTGCCTAAGCTGCTAGTGAAGTAGGGCCAGATCCTCGGCTGCACAGATGTGTGTGGTTACAGTTTACAGCAGGAGAATTACGGCTGCATGTTGTTGGCCTTGAGTTGAACTGTGATTTGAACAATCATTTTGCGGAAAAAAATGTGAATGGTGGGGAGCTGGGTCTGATGGGGCTTCTCACCCATAGGCAGTGTTCAGTGCCATCTGTGGTACTCAGAGGGCTGCTTTCTACCCACAGTAGCACAAAGACTAAAATGAGTCTGCTCAATGGCTGAGGATGACCCTGAGCATGGAGAATCAATCCCAGACTGACTTCAGCTCTGAGCTGGAGCAGCCCAGAGACGTAAGCAGCCTCTGTGCCCTGTGCCTTTGACCTCCTGGTAATGGTGGGATTCTTTCTGGAGAGTGCTTCAGCTTGTGCCGAAACCCCACTGTAGGCAGGCATTAAACTATAGTAGCTCCACAGAATCACAGAACTGTGGGGGTTGGAAGGGACCTCTGTGGGTCATCTAGTCCAACCCTCCTGCCGAAGCAGGGTCATCTACAGCACGCTGCACAGGACCGTGTCTAGGCAGGTCTTGAATATCTCCAGAGAAGGAGACTGCACAGCCTCCCTGGGCAGCCTGGGCCAGGGCTCCGTCACCCTCACAGGGAAGAAGTTCTTCCTCGGGTTCAGCTGGAGCTTCCTCTGCTTCAGTTTGTGCCCTTTGCCCCTTGTCCTGTCACTGGGCACCACTGGAAAGAGTCTGGCCCCATCCTCCTGACACCCACCCTTCAGATATTTATAAGCATTTTTGAGGTCCCCTCTCAGCCTTCTCTTCTCCAGGCTGAACAAGCCCAGCTCCCTCAGCCTCTCCTCGTAGGGGAGACGCTCCAGTCCCCTCATCATCCTCATAGCCCTCCACTGGACTCTCTCCAGTAGCTCCTCATCTTTCTTGAAGTGGGCAGCCCAGAACTGGACAGAGTATTCCAGATGGGGCCTCACTAGGGCAGTGTAGAGGGGAAGGAGAACCTCCCTCAACCTGCTGGCCACACTCCTCTTGATGCACCCCAGGATCCCATTGGCCTTCTTGGCAGCCAGGGCACACTGCTGGCTCATGGTGTTTCAGTTAATCTAACGCCTAAATTGTTAGAAGAACTAGTGTTTCTTTCTTGTTTTCCTTTCTTTTTAATTTCACTGCAGTAGCCATGGTTAGATGGCTCAGACCAGGCGTTGAGAATCACCTCCCTGTATGGTTCCATTTGCTGAGGCCTTCTCCCTCTGCGTTAAACATTCATGGTATTGAGAGTAAATGTAGCATGCATTGTTCTGTTGAAATAAAAAGCAAACTTCCTTAGTGAAGTAATTATGATGTGGGTCACAGGTTTTTATATAGCAAGTCAGACATTATTTAACTTTGCAGAAATCCTGTGCTAGGCCGTTTATCAAGAAAGTCCATTTGTTTTTAAAAACCCTTAATCAATAAATCCTGATTAAAATCATATGTCAGATAACTAGTAGTCCTTAAGATTTTGCTTTTATACCCGGGAGGGTTCTAGCTTACTGATGACGTAAGTGTATTTATTTACTGACTAGATCAATAGCCTGCTCAATAATTATTTCTTGCCAAGGTTACAGGCATTTGGCTAGAAATAATTAGAACTGTTTGTGATGATGGATTATTTTGAAACTTGCTGTAATACCTGAAGAAACTCCTGCCTGGGTGCCCTGAGGCTCAGACAGAGCTGTGTTTAGCTCCATGTGCAGCAACGTCCTCCTGGCCGTGTCTAATAAATAGGTTCTGTTTAATTTTCTGTGACCTGGCTTCCAAAACTCACCATCGTTAGGGCTGTGGTATGTGCCCTACAGCTGACCTGTAGAATCAGATCGCATTTCCAGCATTTCCACTTTTATATTCGGTGATGTTTATCTGAAGTGGTTTATTGGAAATGTTGACCTTTGGTAGCGGGCTTTGGTCTCAGAAATTTTGGAGCTTCTGGCTTACAGGTGATCTCTGGGTGGGGTTATACGGCATTGCAAGGACTCTGGCAGGGATAAAGATCTCCTCCCTCTTTCATATACAGTGTGTCTTATTTGCCCTCTGTGGGTCTTAATAAGGGGTGATCATGTACAGAAAAAGCGCCTAAAAAGTAAGTACTGCTTCGAAGCACCGCATACTTTCTTCAGCAAGCAGCAGCGTGAGTAGTGAGGGTGGCTGATAAATCCCTGCAGGGCTGCCAGAGTAAGGCCGGCAGCAGAGGTCTCAGCTCTCCAAGGCCGCTGTGAGGAGTGACAGACTGGCTGTGAGAAGCAAAGAATCTGAGGAAAATGGAAAATCTCAGTAGCAGCTAGTCTTTATTTTATGACAAAGAGGCTCTAAGAAAGATTAGATGCTTCTCTGAACCATAGATCCAAAAACCTCTTCAAACCAGCAAAGTGACTAAAAACACATTTGGTTTAACCTTAAACACATGAGCACTTCCATTTTTTTTAGGGCTGACTAAACTGCATTGGGTTTTCTTTACTGGATAAGCTTCCTTCGTTGTTAATTGCAGAGTACTTCGTCACTCGGCGAGGCTCACACTTGAGACCTCCTTCTGTTGCCCTCGCAGAGGTCCCCCTTCTCTTCAGCGACTGCTGTGCAATGAATCTCCACCAGTCCGAGGTGGTTCTGGCAGCGCACGCCTCCGCCGTGTCGCACGGCTCGGTAATAAATACGGCCGACTGCTGCATCCCATCCTGCTCCCAGGGCGTCTGTTTGCCTTTGTGCACAGAAGCCAGCCATACATATTTATGACTGGGATGGAACAGTAATTATGAAATTTTTCATTTGAATTGTGCTTCTTACACTGTTGCTTGGCGTTGCGCACAAATGTATTGGGGAGTAAACACAACCTGATTGCAGTGACAAAATAGAGAAGAAATATCTCTCTGCAGTAGGAATATAGTCTTAAAACTGATTACAGTGATAGCTTTTATCATGCTCGCTCTTCATCCCTTTTCCCGTAGGTTAAGACTCAACTCATTGATGCAATATCCCAGAAATAACATTTCAGTTTATTCCCAGGCAGCATCCTCAGCTGTGTGTTTGGAGCCACTGGCACATAAATTACAGGGAAAGCTTATGGGAGCGTGAAGTATTTTCAGTAAAACCTAAAACCTTTGACTTTTAAGCTTGCTCATGACAAACATCCCAACTACATAAAAACTAGAGCACATCCTCAGAGAACATAATCTTTCAGTCATCATAATCATTTCAAAAGAGATAGCTATCACAGATGGGATGGTTAGAAATGAGCATCCTCCTGAATGTGGGTGTATCGTGGCATCCAAGTGAGTAGTTGACTTTCATGGATTTAACCCTGCCTTTTAGTGTGTCCTTAATGAAATCTGGAGGGTAAAACATAGATTTTATTCTTAAAACATACAAATATATATATGCACCCATATATTTATTCACACGTTTATCTAAAGGAATTTACATGAGTGTGTGTTTTCCGAAGGAACTGTAATATCTTCAACAGGAAAAGCCATCAGGTTCTTGAATCATCTTTCCCTGACAGTGTCATAAACCTAAAGAACTACTTAGACTAAGTGATGCTTTTACGTGGCTAAATTTAGGTAGGATGATTCACTCTTAATTTAAGAGCCAGATTTGCATAACAAGACAATGGCAGTTAAGTGTCTAAATGCCTAGAGCACATTTTCCAGCTTCCTTATGTCGCAAAGCTGTCATTGATCTCAATGCAACATGAATTGTAGGAAATCAAACTCCATTTGTGGATACAAAGCATGTCGCAAAGACGTGGCCCTAAAGTTTAGTTTAAATCAGAAGAACAACCATGTGGCATCCAACTGGTGTTCCAAGGCTGAAAACGGACAATAGCGTTTGCTTAGGGAGCGAGTAGAGGAAGCAAAGGAAAATGGTATCGTTCTTCCCATGGCACAGCCTCCCAGCTCACCGCGGCCAGCTGTTCGGGGATTTTTTGTACTCAAGGCTGTGCCTAGACCATTTTATGGTTGGTAGCTACTGCTGAGTCTGCCTTCCATGCATTTTTGAGCCCATTTGTGAGCATTTCTCATTTGGAACCCATTTGCACTTTTGATCTCTGATATACTGTGGTGATGATTTCCACGGTATAGTTAATAATTGCCCTCCTTGATGTAAGCACCTGACAAAGGTCTGCTCAGCGGAAGAGACATGGTGGGAACATAGTCAATATGACCTTGCTGGAATTAGATTGCCACGAAAGCATACCAGGGAACGTTCAGTTAGGGTCATTCTACAATACATAGGACCAAAGCAATGCAGATCATTTTTCTAGAAGAAAAGGAAAGTAGAAATTGAACTTTATGTGCTTTGAATATGCAGCTGGTGTAGGGAGAGACAGTCTTTCTTTCACTGATTTAATGGAGTTAAAAATAAGTATTTTCTTCGAAGTGTTGCTTGGCATGTCTCAGGTTACAAGGTTCTTTCATAAAAGCTCATGCAGTCAAGCTATGCATCCACTGCCTGATGCTCCTTGCTTTCAAAGACTCCCAGGCACCCTCGTGGGAGCATGCCTAGTAAAAGTGACACTTTCTCCATTTAAACAGAAAATAGAAAACCAAGGACAACCCTTCCAAAACCAGCATCTATTTCACAGGATGGCAACCTATGTATTTGGAAGGCATTGCTTTTTGCGTGTCTGTTGGACTGACAAAGTCAAACCAATAAATAATCATAAATCGGCTTATGAATGGTTTTTCATCTTTGCATTCTCTGTAACTGCTGCTGGCTTGGTGGCAAACATCTGAGATTTGACAGTCGTGAGACCCTGTGCTTTTCAGCTCTCCAGGTTCTGGCCAATGCACAGGCACTCCTCTTCTTGAAGCCTTCAGATTTACTCCTTGGGTTCAAAGTCTATCTGGCAAAGCTTTTCAGAAACTGGCTCCTTCTGCTCTTTAGGCATTAGCCTACCTTCTAAACCATTCCCTCTGTATTTTAAATAACATGAGAGGTACGTGTGGATCCTTGCCTGGGTTTGCTCCTTGTTCAGATGCATCCGGAGTTGATCCTCAACCTCTCAGCAGACCAGGTCACGTCCTCTGTTCTCCCATCTCTTCTTGTGCAGCTTTGGGTTTGGGCTCAGGTTTCCATAATAGAAGTAGACCCTTTCATAAAGACGGTTGGTCTGCTCTGTCAGAAGACTTGGCTCTCACTCTTTACTCTCAGGCCAGCAATTAAGTTTTCTGTCAGGAGATCAGTTGCTCGCTTGCCCACCTGAGATTTGCTCTGGGCGGTAGCCAGCTCTTTGAACAGAAATGTTTCCTTGTGCCTGTGAGCTTATCAAGGCTTCACAGCCCTCCTCTGTGAGCTTTGGGCGAAGGAGCGGTGTCTGTCCTGGCACTGCCGGGGATCGCTGGCCCAGTGGGTTTCCAGGGGAGCTGATGGAGGCCAGGGGTAGGATTTTTGCACTCCAGGCACAGGGCAAAGCACAGAACAAAGTAATGTAGTACGTGGAGAGCAATGGAGACGTATGCATAAATGCGTAGCCACTGTTCACGCTTTCCTTGGCATTCATTTCTTAAAAAAGAGCATCTGTTTCATAGCAGCAGTTTTCTGGGATAAGATTGCTGAGCACTTTTGTGCCAACTCATTTTTCAAAACTGAACTCTGCGCCATCCTGTGAAATGGACTGGGACGGTTGCTGGGAGCTCACACAGCGCTGATGGGGGCTGGGCTGGAGTGAAGGCACGGAGGGGAATAGCGGAAGGGAGGACACAGGATGTGCAAGAATCACAGAATCACAGAATAGTAGGGGTTGGCAGGGACCTCTGTGGGTCACCCAGTCCAACCCTCCTGCCGAAGCAGGGTCACCCAGAGCAGGCTGCACAGGACCTTGTCCAGGCGGGGCTGGAATATCTCCAGAGAAGGAGACTCCACAGCCTCCCTGGGCAGCCTGGGCCAGTGCTCCATCACGCTCAGAGGGAAGAAGTTCTTCCTCATGTTCAGACGGAACTTCCTGTGCCTCAGTTTGTGCCCATTGCCCCTTGTCCTGTCGCTGGGCACCACTGAAAAGAGCTTGGCCCCATCCTCCTGACACCCACCCTGCAGATATTTATAAGCATTTATTAGGTCCCCTAAGAACAGATGAGGTCACTTGCTACCGAAAAGCAAAATGCAAACTTCTGCTGAGCAGGTGTAAGAAAGCAGTAGTACCTAGTGCCTTTGAAGTCCAGATGAAAACTACTATAAACATCCAGCTTCTGTCATTCTGGCCCAGCATCTGTTTCTTGGCAGACAAACTGGATTTTCCCGTGAAACCTGTTCTTGTTACCGGAGTAGATCCTTTCCCAAGAAATACGTAGATGAGAGCACTAGGACTGCATGGGTTTGTACCTGTCAGAGAATAGGTGTTGTCTCAGTGAATTATCATTTATGGATACAGGAAGGGTCTGAATAAACCTGAAGTCGTCTCAGGAATAACGTGGGATATGCAGCCTGTGTCCTTTGTAACCTACTGTAGTGAGCTCAGCTACTGCTTCTTAATACTGAATATTCATGAAGTCATTAAATGAATAATTGGGATACATTTACACTTTATTACTGTTATGGGATAGCCTGGGCACCTTAATAAGATGCTGATGATTCATTTTGGCATGACAGGAAGAGGGTGCAGAGGGAATTTGTCAGTATGACTTGCTAATGCAAAAATAATTGTTCCATTTTCCAACTTTAATGTCAAGAAAGACACTGATGTTGAAGAGTGAATCTGCTTAATAGTCCCTTTCGCTCTGTGTTAGGGATTTGTACAGAGCCACTGCTCTGCAGCTTGCTGTTTCTATTTCTGCAGTAAATGAAGAACAGAGGAAGAGGAGGCAGAAATAACCCTCCACCCCAGAAACTCAGAAATGACGAAGAGCCCCTGCACATTGCAGATCAATTCTGATGCAGCTGATAAATGAGGAGGATTAGATAAGTAATCTGATTAGACTGTAATAGCGATGGAAGGAGCTTTCCATTACGCTGAGACCTTGACTCTTGAAATATAATGAAGCTTTTATGGGTAAATTTAATTATATTTGTGCTATACAAATATTTACCATGGCTACATATTGAAAAGTTACATTCCTCTACTATAAGTCAGCTCCATGAATATGTCTGCTATAAGGATATAAAAAGATTCATAAAGACAGGAGAAATGAAAATTGAAATGAAAACTAGGATTAAAACCTGCACTGGCTCAATCCAGTGTGCTTATTTTTGTGTTTTTTAATCGTGGTCATCTCCAACATGGTGTCCTTCCGTTCACTAACCTCGATGTCCTTGTCGCCGTGAGGTGCGCTAGCTGTCGTCGCAGAGCTCACGTTGTGTGCTGCGTTGAACCCGGGGCTGACCTGTCCTCCTGCACAGGACCTGTGGTTGCCTCCAGAAGCTCATGGGGGCTCTGTGTCTCATCCCACGGGGTGAGACTGTGTCTGGATTGTAGAGGGGGTGAAAGATGCCACCGGAAGATGGCCTTGGCAGCGTATATATATATGAGGAGCTTCCTCAAGATCTGGTGGTTGTCAGGAAGAGGCGAACACAGCAGACAGAACACACAGATAAAGGCAGATGCAAGCCTTCAGGCAGCTCGTATACAAGAATTTCCAGACCATGTACTCTACATCTGGCAGATGGTTCACATTATATGTCTTTGATAAATAGTACTTATTAAAGAGTTAGAAATTTCTCCTTCCCCAGAGAAGCTGTTTCATACATTTTTCAATCTTTAAGCGAGATGAAAAAGTTTAATGAAAAAGCCCCCGTTCAGCCTCCCTCGATGAGCCTCCAGTCAAGATTTTCCTGAAGTATATAAATTCTTAATTTGCTATAGATAATGTCTACCAGATGATAGTACCAGGAGCACAAGTGGAAATTAAAGAACAGCAGACTTGGAACAGACATTATTAAGCACTTTTTCATGAAGAGAAACATTAGTGTGTTGACTTAAGGCAAGGCTGTCAAGGCAAGAGAAGCCAACCGAGGTCAGACCGAAAGGCTTTAGATGACCGCCTTCTGGAGCAGGTCAGCCACGCAGGTGTGTGTGGGACCAGGTACAAAGCTCCCCTTCGCTGGGTCGCAATGTGAAGTGTAGTAAAATACCCACATGAGCGTGAAAGCACGCGTTGCATTGTTCCACATCTACAAAGCAACGTCGCTTCTCCGAAGGGGTCAGGTCTTGGTTCCCCATGGGCGACCGGAATATCTGGTTCACCTGAAGCACTGTCTGAGTTTCTTATGTGAAGATTTTTTTAGGGATACAGAATGTGATTTGTACATTGAATTTGTCTAGTTAGCGATGTTGAAAGCCTGAAATACGGGTTCTTTTCATCTTCCCTTCTCCACTGTGTAGACCAGTGCTGGTATAGCGTATAGATCCTAGATTTCTGAAGGAGTTTCTAATTTCTGTGGTTTTGGAGAGGGGATCTGTACAGCTTTTCCACAATGTGAAAAAATAGCCGAGAATGTGATGTGTTTTAGTGAATGACTAAAAAAGCAGAAAAGAATACAAGAATATAGTAATAAAACCCTTCTTGTCATATGGCGAGGCTCATCACACAGCACTGATATGGCTTTGCACAAGGATTTATCATATCATCTCTCTTTCATAGATGAGGAAACGAAGGCTTACAAGCAGAAAGCAACTTGCCAAGTTCAAATAAAGCATCAGTGGATAAATGAGGGACAGAGCGTAGGTCTTGATTCAGCATTCCATCCGGGAGGCCTCAGGCCAGAAGGAGAGAGTTGGAAATGAGCATTTTAGCAATTACAGAATCACAGAATCCCAGCATGGCAGGGGTTGGAAGGGACCTCTGTGGGTCATCTAGTCCAACCCTCCTGCCGAAGCAGGGTCACCCAGAGCAGGCTGCACAGGACCTTGTCCAGGCGGGGCTGGAATATCTCCAGAGAAGGAGACTCCACAGCCTCCCTGGGAAGCCTGGGCCAGGGCTCTGTCACCCTCAGAGGGAAGAAGTTCTTCCTCACATTCAGCTGGAACTTCCTCTGCTTCAGTTTGTGCCCATTGCCCCTTGTCCTGTCGCTGGGCACCACTGAAAAGAGTTTGGCCCAATTAGAACACATGATTTTTTTTTTCTTATATATTTAGGGAAAGGCCTAATTATTTTCAGGTTAATTTTTCATTAATCTTTTTTCCTATGGCATGAGTGATTCTGTAGGGGACCAAGCAAAACATTCATTATGAAATATATGATCTGAAACAAAACACCACGTTTACTTAGTGTGGGCACTTACTGAAACAGCGTATTGAGATGAGAACTAGAACTTGTAACTTGCTTCGAAAAGAAATGTCCCAGCTTTTAGGAAAATCGTAGCATTTGGAGTCTGGCTTCCTGAGGAAGCAGATCTTTTGCCACAGCCTGAGCAATGGCCGATGAGGTGTGTGCCTACCCGTAGAGGAGCCTGTCTGTCCTCAGTCACTTTTGGACTGTGCACCTTTCAGCTGCGCAGATGTGACCGATCTACCTACAGCGTATCAGTTAAGTGGAGAAATATGTTCCTTGTTTCTGCATTTGGCAAAATAACGGCCGGCGCTGAATCCTACGCCTGCTTGTCCCAACATTCTCCTCGTACTGCAGCTGAAATTAATCTTAAGGCAATCTCTCCTATTTCCAAATGAAAAGAAAATCTTCATATTCTGCAAAATGCAGCTATTGATCTGGCTCTGACAGAGAAATCCGTTCGAAATGAATTTCCAATAAAGCAGTAAAACTTACTGCTTTAATAAGTTTACAGTGCAAAACTTGTTTGAGAATGCAATAAAATATTATCTCAATCACAGAACAGATTCGAGGGTACTTGTTAAATGAGGCAATGTTTCCTCTTTCCAGAAACTCCAGGGCCAATTTAGATGCAAGCTTGTTCAAAAAATACAGCTTTGGTGCAAGGTTATCCTGGTGAGAAGCTTCCAGCAGGGACTGTAGATGCAATTATTCCTTCTGGGCTATCAGTAATTTCTACTTTAACTTCTCATGATGGCACAGAGCTTCAGTACTGGAAAAATTAGTGGATGGACTGAGATTGAATTTAGTTTTAAAATGTATATTAGTAACTTTGAAGTGATATTTCTGAAAAAAATTGGGTTTGTCAACAATATACTTCGATGTTGAAGAGAAACGTCCTAGCATTAGAAAACTTATTACCATCGTCTGGACTTTTTAAATAAAATATTCATAAAGCCAGATCTGAATTTCAAAACGAAAAATAGCCTTTAAATTCTGAGGTAATATATTCTCCCATCTCATTAAAAAGCAGAAATCTATCTTGGATCTTATATGCTCTTCCTCATTACAAGACTATTTATATAACAGTCTGATAGACATCAGCTCTTCTTGGGCTTACAGCCCTTGAAAATCATAT
The DNA here is from genome assembly GCF_030867145.1 of Opisthocomus hoazin. Classification (NCBI taxonomy): domain Eukaryota; kingdom Metazoa; phylum Chordata; class Aves; order Opisthocomiformes; family Opisthocomidae; genus Opisthocomus; species Opisthocomus hoazin. Next base: position 2,770,813 of record NC_134417.1, on the reverse strand, counting down.
AAAATACTTTCCTCACCGTTTTAGCCTATATATCTAGTTTTTCATTATTTATGACATACAACAGCTCGACTCTCAAGGTCACAGTACAAAGAAGTCAAAGCACATTTCTTTTTAGGTTTTGTTTTATCTCCGCATTCCAATCAGCTGAAAGAAAAAACACCACAGAAAATCCAGTGAAGGCAATCAAGAACATCGCATGGTTTCGGTAAATGCTTTTCAAGGGTGGAGAGTTACTGAGGAGCTTTTTAGCTAACGCTTTACTTTAATGGTACATTTAACTAATGCCAAATTGCAATGGGGCGCGAGTGGAAGTCCATGTGATGTGCATGTAACTACCCAAGAAATTCATTCTGACAGTTCATTTTGCAAGAATACTCGAAGACAAAAGGGGACCTTGGAGCTCTCCCTGCTTTGCATTCTGAACGTTGCTTTCCTGAGTAGCGTGCCCAGGCATTAATCCCAGGAAGGGTTCGGCAGCAGCGCGCTGTTCCAGGAGAGCAGAGCAAAGCTGGTGGTGAGCGAGGCAGGCACAACTTACCCTGCCGTCGCCGTTGGATGTCGAATGCTTGTCCCTTCACCCTGTTGGCAGTTTGAGCCTGCAGGCAATCGTTTCCGTGACAGGGGGAGGGGGACAGAGGACGTGGAGTCCGGTGGTATGGTAAGGGGTGGCCTTTTAGGAACAGCTCTACGCTTCCACCCACACTCTATATCCTCTTAACAGCAGAATTAAATAGAAAAAGAACTATGTAACATTCTGTGGAGTTTTGGAAATTTGTATGAGAGGTGTAAATATGGTATAATTTCTAAAATAGATAGATAGATAGACAGACAGACAGATAGATAGATAGATGAAATCAGCTGTTGTTATCATCCATATAAATACCCCATTCCTCTCTTTCTATTAAAATCTTATGCCAGAAGAAGAACGTGTTGTGGACTGCTGGTAAAAATGCTAAATATTCAGAATTACCTGGTTGTATATTTATGGCTTAGAACACTATGATTTATGCCATCTGTTATCCACTTAAGGCTTCATCATTTATTTGTTTGTCTCTTCTACTTTCTAATCTGAGAAGGGCACAAGAATGGTACCATGGTAAAGAGGGATGCTCTTCCTTCATCTTGGAGAATTTGCTGGCCTGAGCTGCGTCTGCAGAGCTGAGCCAGATTCTTCCCTCGCTGAATGTGGGCCTGCAGCTCTGCTAATGACTTGTGTCATGGGTACCCAGTGGAAATGAGATGAGAATTTGGCCATGGCATCCAAGGGCTTCCCATCTATCTTTTCTGATAATGTTATTATTCCAATACAAGGGGCATATTGCAGTTCAACACCTTATCTTCAGAAAGAGTCCCACAGCACTTCACAGCATAGTTACGCGGTACTGCTGCCCATAATTCACCAGTGTCCTACTAAACAGCTGCTGATGGGATTGCTTTGGATTTAAATTCGAAACAGGTCCTTCACTTCTGCTACTCATCAGTAATAACCCGTGCTCACAGGAAAGAAACCACATACGTCTTATGTGAGAAAAACAAAGCGTATGGTGCTAGGACAACTTTATAGGGACATCAAGCTCAGTGACTCTTCAGGACTGCATTCCTCTGTCTGCCTCAGCGTCTGTTTTCATTGCATTACGTGTATGTCTCGGGTGTATGAGAGTACTCTCGGGAGTTCCTCCCAAAGCCTGTAGTTCCCGTGACATGTGCCCTATATGCTTGTGCTGGTTGGAAAAACATCCCAGTTTTGTATCTTGCTGCAGAATGTCTAGTTCTCATTAATTGAGATTCCCTGCATTTTGCTTTCTTTTTTTTTGTCTAGAAGCATCACTTTTTTGCCATAGGCCAAATCCTGACCTCATTGAGCATCCTTTACATTTGCAGCAGCCAGGTCTTGTGTATCTTCCTTTACATCAAACATTAAATCTTCCTTCAGCTTCATCCTTGCTGTGTGTACCAGTCCTGCTGACCAGCTGGATACTGATTTCACCATGAGAACAGTTTCTCGATAGCCTTCGTTTCCCCTTCCTGTGACATACCATGGCGAGAGGTCCTGGGTTTGCAAAGCTAGCTGCTGCCAGCTTGGAATTACGTGCACAGCACTTGTACAAAAGCCACCAGCCAAAGCCCTCTTTGTCATCTTCAGCCTTGCACAGGGACTGGGGAACTGGCAGCCTCCAAAGCCTTATTTCTTGTTTATCTCTTTTCCCACCTCTTGCTCTGAAACATCCCTCAGGGGTTTGACCAGGGTCCCTGTTGTGCAGCCACACGTCTTCCGCTTGCAGGGGATTTAATGGCACTTCCTGACAGTCACAGGGGTTCTGCAGGCTCAAAATGTGCAATCCCAGACCAAAAGACCATTGAGGCTGAGGCTGCCGTGGGACTCTGCTGTCAGATCAACAGCTGGGGAAGAGACCCCCTTTCGAAGGGTGGAGATAGAAATGCCTCCCAGGAACGGTGTGTGGGCAGAGGGCACATCTCGGTCTAGGGGAGCAGCGTAGGACATCGGGACGTGTTGTGACACGTGTCCTTGTTTGGCAGTACATACTTTATACCACCTGCACACTGTAAATAACAAAGTAGCATTTAATGCACCGAATGAGAATCGGGTTGCCACAGTCTTTGGGAAGCCGTCCAGGTGACAGAGGAAAGTTCTGCTGAGAAAACCAGGATGGTCGCTTATGACAATAAAATGACTACGTTGGGGATTGTTCACAGCCTGTTTGTGGAACGCATCTTCGTAAAAATTAATGTAACTCTGGGCACTCGTTGGCTGTGCGAACATCTGCCCTGCGGCTGGGGTCAGTGCAGAGTCCTGCAAGCAGAACAGGCTCGGCTCTGCCCCTTGAAAACTGCTGTTGCCATCACCTGGGTAGCTCCCGCTTGTCAGAGCCTGAAGGACTTCTCAGCCCAAGTGTGGTGCTGCAAGGCTTAATCATGAAGCTTTATATTACTGCAGAGATCTGTTTGCCTTTGCTAATAGATCTTTATTCTAATGCACAGACATAAATACTTTGTACTGTGTGGCACCTCCCACCTGGAAATTTCAAGGCAGCTTAGAAACATTGGTTAAGTGAGACGAGAAGGTAACCGTGCAGATGGGAGAGCTGAGGCTTCTGTCATTCAGTTGTCTTGCCAAAGTCAGGTGAGAAAAGGATGCCAGAATTAAAGCAGAATCCCGGGCTAGCTGCTAGCCGTGCCTCCAGTTACGGCTCCAGCTGTTCAACGCCTGCCGACAGCATTTAGAGCACAGGCTGGATGGAGGGGTGAGCTCTGCAGTGTGACTGTTAGCTTTTCTTACCACAGGTGTCAGAGACACCGCCTTCTGGCACGTCATTTGCCTTTGGAAAATCAGTTTCAATGTGTGTCCCGCTGCGATTTGAACCGGCAGCTTTTGCAAACAAGGGACTTGTGAGACGCAGTCCATCACCGCGCATATGCAGTGTCTCTGGCAATGTGTGTGCCACGAGGAGACCAGCCTTGTCCTCTCCACCAGTAAAGTCTTGTTGACTAGACATTGTCCATCCACTTTGAGTCGACAGTGGTTGAGGCCCAATGCAGCTTTGAAGGGAAAATGACTAGAAAGAGGAGATCTTTAGTTAAAATAGCATTTTAAAAAGGAAGAGGGAGTTTCAGGGGTTTGTAATGAGAATTGTGACAGGGAAGAAGAGAGGTCACCCTGAAAAATTTGAGGACTTTTAAGTAGGGTTTAATTTGTATAAAAGGATCTGCAGTGCACCTTGAGGCAACGGAGCCATAAATCATGCCTTTCCAGGGCTCATTTATCACCACAGCTCGCCCCAGGATTTGGAAAAGGAGGTAGAAGCATTCCAGCTGTTTCCTGCAGCAAAGTGTCAGTGATAAACGCAAGTCTCCAAAGTAAACAATAAAATATCAATTATAAGTAAGTCATTTGCAAGGAGGCTGCACAGAATTAGGTTTCCTATGAACTGCAGAATTTTCTAGATAGTGTCTCCGTCCTTACTGGTGACACTGATTCCTCCATGCTGGAGCAGTTCTTGCAGCTGAAAACAGGCGACCCAGGCTTCACACCCACTTTCTTATCAGTGGCGGGTGGGAAGGAGTCAGCAAGGCTCGAGCAAGGAACCGGTCATGCGTCCTTCTGTCCTTGCCGTGTGCCTGGCAGTGCAGCTGAAGCCAACATTCACGCTCGTAGTCGTGTGCCGTTGCAGAGGTCTCTCTCTTTTGAAGGCTAATATTTCCTCAACGACTCTGCACCCCCTTTCCAGGGAGGGAATGATAACGAAATTAGTTCAAAACCTATCCACCCAGATAAAGCCACTGATAAGGAAAGCACCTCCTGGCCCCTCCAGTAAGGCAGTGCTGGTCTTGCTGCCCGTGTGGTATATACTTTCAGCCTGAAGAAGAGAAGGCTGCGAGGGGACCTTATAAATGCCTACAAATATCTGCAGGGTGGGTGTCAGGAGGATGGGGCCAAGCTCTTTTCAGTGGTGCCCAGTGACAGGACAAGGGGCAATGGGCACAAACTGAGGCACAGGAAGTTCCGTCTGAACATGAGGAGGAACTTCTTCCCTCTGAGGGTGACGGAGCACTGGAACAGGCTGCCCAGGGAGGTTGTGGAGTCTCCTTCTCTGGAGATATTCCAGACCCGCCTGGACAAGGTCCTGTGCAGCCTGCTGTAGGTGACCCTGCTTCGGCGGGGGGGTTGGACTAGATGACCCACAGAGGTCCCTTCCAACCCCTACTATTCTGTGATTCTGTGATTCTGTGGATGCCAGCCCAGGCAAGGTGTCCGGGGGTGCTGGTGGCGAGCCGGCACCCACGCCGCCGTAGCAGCAGCAGCGGTGCGCTGGGGGAGCTCCCCGGGGCTGGGCGAGCTGGGGGGACGGACGGTGCTACCAGCTGCGCCCACGCACCCCCGGCTCCCTGCTGACCACCACGCACGGCCGGCAGCCTTTAGGCATCCGCAGAGCTGCTGCGGGCCGTAGTCACGAGAGAGCAAAGGGGCAGCTGGAGGTCACTTGGCTGCACATAGTCATTAACATGGGAGAGGGGGATGGCTCGCTATATTAATTTTCCAAACTAAGGCACAGGAGTGTAGCTATGTAATGTGCAGCAAGGTAGCTACGTACTGTATATCAAAGATCTTGATAACATCTGGTGTGATTAAATTGCAGCATAATGCCTTGAAGTTCCCCATGTCCACACATTCGTACAGCACCTGGTACGGTGAACTCCCATTTGTATCTCAACAGCAATAATAATCTGAGCGTATCAATTCAGTCAGAATAGTTTGTGACATTTTCTTCAGCAAAGGCCTTTTATGTTTATCCGAGGTCTTAGTTGCCATTGCATGCTAAAAACTGTTATAAATTCCCTGCAGCTCCTCTAATTTGTAACACTGTGTGAACACAACGGAGAAGAGAGAACGCGTGGTGAGGCGGAAAGGCGCAAGGGGCGTCAGCTTGCTGCAGTAGCCGTAGGACGCCGAGGTGTTTCCAGTATCTGGACCCTGGAGGTCTGTGCTAAGCAGAGCGTGCTGCAGGCGGCCCCAGGCCAGGACTCCCCGCTCCGTAGCACTGCGAGGGGAAAGGACTTACCCTGAACGGCTTCTGGCTGTGTCCCCAGCTGGGGGGTGGCTGTGGGGAGCCTGCTGGGTGCCCAGCTCCCAAGCGGCTGTGGGCCCAGCACGCCTCAGCCCTTGCGTACAAAAAGGGCTCTTCCCCGGCTGCTGTTGTTGCAGGGACCTGGCTGCACACCCACTGACCATGGAGTTGTGCTAAGGCTTCCTGCGAGTTTTGACGAGGGGTGTCCTAAGCTCAGCCCCTTCCCAGACCCACGCTTGCGTGGAGAAACACTGTTCTAGACACAGGCACTTGAAGAAGAAGGGGCGGGTGTGCCAGGCTTTGCTGTATCTTGGTTTCCCACTGGAAGCCACAAGTGAGCAGCCCTCCAGGGCCGCCTGCCCTCCCTGGAGCTTCTCCTAAAGCCGACCAGTTTGACACTGACGGGTCCTGCACTTCGGCCACAGCAACCCCATGCAACGCTGCAGGCTTGGGGAGGAGTGGCTGGAGAGCTGCCCAGCGGAAAAGGACCTTGGGGTGCTGGTTGACAGCTGGCTGACCATGAGCCAGCCGTGTGCCCAGGTGGCCAAGCAGGCCAACGGCATCCTGGCTTGGATCAGGAATAGTGTGGCCAACAGGAGTGGGGAGGGGATCGTGCCCCTGGACTCGGCACTGGTAGGGTTGCACCTCAAGCGCTGTGTTCAGTTTTGGGCCCCTCACTCCAAGAAGGACATGGAGGGGCTGGAGCGTGTCCAGAGCAGGGCAGCGAGGCTGGGGAGGGGTCTGGAGAACAAGTCTGATGGGGAGCGACTGAGGGAGCTGGGGCTGTTCATTCTGGAGAAGAGGAGTCTGAGGGGAGACCTTCTTGCTCTCTACAACTACCTGACAGGAGGGTATAGTGAGGGGGGGGTTGGTATGAGAATAATTTCTCTAGCCAAAAGAACAAATTTCCTTGGGCATCCCCTCTGAAGAGCTTTGCCTTACGCTGCTCTCCTGCTACAAGCGATAGAAACCCAGTGTAATACCGCAGCAACAGTTCTCTGAATTGATGCCGGTGCAACAGAGCAGGCTGTAAACTCAAGGAAATATCCAAAGTCAAAGTCAGTTTAGTAGAAAAACAGCAAGTTATTTATTGTCGCTAAATAATAAGAATCCTATAGACTTGCCTTAGTATCTATTTGCTCTGGGGGAATTCAGTCCACAAATTATGGATGATTTCTTAATTGCAAAATTTGTGATAAAAAAATTACAGTAGTTTCTCTTTAATTGCTTGCAAAAATTCATGAATATTGTTAAGCAGCGTAATTTTTCAAAATGCTTTTGGACATTATGTTTATTAGGTATTATTGTATTGCAGGACTATTTATGTTTTTCCGGCAATCTAGTCACTGCAGTATTAGTTAAGCTCATTAGCCTAAGTGACTGGAGGCAAACTTGCATGCTGCAGAAGGCTCCTCTGTCTCTGCAGCTAACCAGCTTGTTGCAGTCCAGCTTGTCTTGGATGCCTTCTGCTGGCCAAATGAAGCCAGCCCATCTTCATGACGCCGTTGTTCTATGATGACATTGAAAACCGTAGGAAAATAGCAGGAATGGATGGCGTTTTTCTTTTTGAAATTTTCACGGTTGGGTAGATAGTGAAGTTATATTTGATTCTGTGTTTTTCTACCATCGTAGCTCCAGCTGAGTTCAGATGAGGTCAGGGCTGCTTCATGCCAGGCGCTCACCCGCACTGCCCAAGACTGTGCTGTTCGAATAAATCTCTTGCAGAAGGGCTAAACTCCCTGTACGTGCAGGAAAGGGAGAAGCTGCAAGGTACTCACTTGGGCAGGAGGCTGGCAAAGCAAGCCATGCTCCTAGCTGCTCCTGTGCCAGCTATCCGTGCCGGTAAAGAGCTGCTGGCTCGCAGGCTGTGATCTGAGTGGGGCCATGCAGCCGTCCGAAATACAGCGTGGATGGCATCCGGGCCGTCCCCGTTCACCGTGGCCTCGGAGAGCTGCTGTGAGTCACATGCAGGGCTTCACGGTCGGGCCACCCCGCAGCAACTCACGGCGGACTTGGAAATACAGGTGTATTTCTGGCACCGGGTTTGGCTGCCAAGGACCCTTTGTCCTGACACAGCAGCTTTTCACCCGGCGGGGAGGAGCTGGACCGGTTCCCCTTCCGCTCAGTAAAGCTCTGCCCCACCAGCTGCGTCACAAACAGCTGCCACAGGTCAACCTGCTGGAGTACAGAACAGTGAATGTGATATGATTTAACGTAAGGGAGGATGTGCACCTTAGTCATAGTTTCTAACCTTGTAGGTTATTTCACAGGACATCAGATGGACGGGATGAAAAATGAGAGATGCAGTTCAGATGCAGTTTTTCAAGCCTTTTGAACCTGAGGGCAAGTGCATTTGCTGGTATTTTATTAATTTCTCAACATCTTGTGAAATTCCTTGTTTTCTGTAGCAGCCTTCAGTCCCTTTCCTAGAAAGCACAAGATGCGTAACCACACCATGTAGCTAACCTGAGTAAATAATAAATAAAACCAGCAGAATTCAATAACGTAAAGCACTATATGCAGAAAAGATTAGGTGATTTCAGGGAAATCAGCCTGGTTAAATGTGGCTAATGCGTGAGAGCTAAGTCTTATTTTATCTTAAACAGTCTGCTTGTATATTTTTTTAACATAGTCTCTGATGAAACTAGGGGTGTTTTCCTTTCTGTTCTGCCCTTAACTTTTTTTTTTTCTTTTAAGGAAAATTGATTCCAACAGTTATTTCTAGAGAATCCATTATCTGGTGTATCAGCTAATTGGCTTTTTCCTTATCGCTCCTCAGGCTCTCATTTGGTTTACAGCTGGACAGTCCCAGTCAGTAGGCCAGGTTCAGCCCTGCTGTGAACCTTAAGGCAAGATCATAAATATCAATTCTTCTGTGTCTGTGCACCAGATCACTTCTGCTTGAGTCGTAGGGTCTCAGCGTCTCGCAGAATTTGGCTGGGAGGTTCTACGGGCTATTGGTCAATATGGAATTTGAGATACGGTATTAAAAGTAATTGCTTTCCAACTTAATCTGAATTATGGTTTAGGAGAAAAAAAGGAAAACAAACCACCCCAACTTTCCTCTGCCCTCCTGATTAAACACTGTCTTCGGCATTGCCTCCAAAACCCCCCTGAGCCTGCATCCTCCCAGCGTCAGATCCCAGCAGACACGGGAGCATCTAACAGGCAGGAATTGGAGACCGTGTTACAGAAGCCTTCTTCACGTGCTTGTTAAAGAGAGCTCTACTAATTTATTCAGTGGGGTGGAAGCCCAGATAGCTCCGACTGAGCCAAGGTGAAAGCAGGACCATTGTGGCTGATGACAAGGCTGCATAAATTCTTTTTTTCCAGCTGGATCTTCCTGTGCTGGGGCTTCCCAGACTACGGTGCTCATCTGGGGTGTAATTGTTCCTTTGCGAAAGGCTCACACTGTCTGAACTCCTGCACAGGACTGGGCCCGAGCCTGGGTGAACTCTAATCACTACTTAACGCTCCAGATCTGGGGCTTTCTCTGACCGGCCTGAAAGCTGTGCTGAGCTGTGCACGGGTGATTTTCTCTGGCTCAGGCAACTCCCCCCCAAATGTCTGCTGCCTTGCCAATGAGCCCTCGTTTTCTGAAGGCACAATGCCAGTACGTCCTTATCCCAGCAAGTCAGCCGACCTCCTGCAGGTCCTGATGCTCTGCCACAGTCTGTTATCTTCATTGTTCCCCTCTTCCCATCACTCTCCGGGTGTAAGTTATTGATTCTTCTGCCAGGGGTTGCTAAACCAGAAAATTGTGATATCTCAGATGAAAGTGCGTATCACAACTTATTTACTGAACTGCAGCCCGATTATCCAGAACATTTCTCTGTTACATGTGAGCCAGAATGACTGCCATCAGGCCTGACAAGCTGCGAAAAATAATTGTAGCGTGTTTCTTTTTCGCATCTTAAATAGAGGCTATGGCCAAATTAAACCTGACTTTCATTACTAACGAGGACTCGAAGCAGTCTGTTCCAGTTCTGTCCTCTGTGATCCCAGAATTTTTCAGTGCTGGTTAGCAGCCACATTACAACAAGGCCGTTGCTACAGGGAAATACCAGCGCCCGTGCGCGCGGAGGTGCCCAGCTGTGTCCCTCCGGTCAGACGCCTTTACCGCTCCGGGCAATGCAAAGCGCAGTCACCGCTCGCTCGAGAGCCCAGGGCGTGTTTGCAGGGTCCCCAGGGGCTCTGGAGAGCGGCGTGCAGAGCATCTGCTGAATACCAGGCTCCAGGCGCTGCTGGTGCAACCCAGAGTAGCTTTTGGAAAGCTTCTCCGGACAGGACCAGCTGATTTTGTGGCAGTGGGAGAAGCTGAAGAAGTGGCTTTCGCGCTGCCTCATCGCTGGCCTCTCCTGACTTTCTTGGCTGGGACAGCAGGAGCCGTCAGCGCTGACCTGGCCTTGGCTCTTGGTCTGAAGCAGTGACTATGCTTTACGGGCTCGTCCGAAGATGGATTAACTCCTACTTTCTGGTTTCCCAGCTGCGTTCTCTACAATCAGCAACACACGTCAAGTGCAATTCCACCGCAGAAAGAGCGCTGTGTTAAAAATGACTGTGCTTGGTTTGGGGGCAAAACAGCAGCTTGTGCATTTGCTTTAAAATCGTAAAAATAATTTTTAAAATCTTGACTCATTTTAAGTAGTGACTTTCAGAATATGTTCCACAAATCAGAGCAGAGATCTTGGGTTTTTGACAAATAATTCCAAGATTAATACAGATACATATCCCTGAGTGCAAGGACTTTAATCAATCCCTAATCTCCTGGAGAAGCAGTTTGACTTTACCTGACAGCTCCGAGAAAGATGATCTGCTTCGATGTGACTGGTATAGCAATGGCAAAAGCCATTTCCTTTTTTTTATTCGGTTTTTAATATAGATAGCTGTGAGTTGCTCAAAGCCACATTCAGAGCCTTCCATTGAAAACAGGAGGCTTTGGATCAAGCCCTTGGATACTTTCCACTAATAAATTAGACCTAACAAAGTGGGCAACAGCCTTCCGAGTCTGCAGGTCCTGAAGTTCAAGCAGTTAAGTGTAAGGCTGAAAACACACCAGAAACCGAGAGAGCAGGCAGCGAACAGAGAGCTGGGAACTGGTGGCCATCTCTCACCTCCACTCTCAAGTACGTTGCGTTTTGCTCTCTCCACAGAGGACAGCAGCCTTGTTCTCAGAGGGCTACGAGGATGATGAGGGGACTGGAGCATCTCTCCTACGAGGAGAGGTTGAGGGAGCTGGGCTTGTTCAGCCTGGAGAAGAGAAGGCTGTGATGGGACCTTAGAAATGCCTCTAAATATCTGCAGGGTGGGGGTCAGGAGGATGGGGCCAGACTCTGTTCAGTGGTGCCCAGCGACAGGACAAGGGGCAACGGGCACAAACTGAAGCAGAGGAAGCTCCAGCTGAGGATGAGGAAGAACTTCTTCCCTCTGAGGGTGACAGAGCCCTGGCCCAGGCTGCCCAGGGAGGCTGTGGAGTCTCCTTCTCTGGAGATATTCCAGCCCCGCCTGGACTTGGTGCTGTGCCCCCTGCTCTGGGTGACCCTGCTTGGGCAGGGGGTTGGGCTGGGTGACCCACAGAGGGCCCTGCCAACCCCTGCCATGATGGGATTCTGGGATTTTTTCACTCATCCCAAGCTGGTTACAGCCCATTTAGCTGGCTGCCGGTGGCTCTCACTTTTCTACGCGCAGGCGAAAGCGGGACAAATCCTTTCCAGCCAGCCTGTTTCGGCAGTGGCCAAGAGACATTTACAGCCAAACCAACCCAAACCCTTACGCGACCAGAGCAGAGAGCACGCGCGCCCACGGCGTAAGGTGGTGCGGTCTGCGAGCGGGGGGTCTGGCCCGGGGGCCTTGTACATGCCATTTCTGTGGGGTGACCCACACGAACCCGAGTATGAATTTCAGAACCACGTTTTGCTGAAGTGGACTTCTGAATTTAGAAGCTAGCATATGACAGTTAAAAGGACATGGATAGATCCATTTTAGCATCCCAAATTGTATGCAAACAGGTACATAATATTATAGAACAGTTAGATTGTCAGATTTATTTTCTTAAAATTTAAATGTCCAGATTCTGGTCTGAGAGCAAGCAAGGGGAAGTTGCTTTCTTGAGAAACCTGTAAATGGCCAAACACAGGGTTTTCAAACAAAAAGGCCAGTATCTCCAGTGTAATCACAGCCTCGCCACTGTGCCAGGGGAACGCTTTGCAGCAAGCCTGAGACTGTGCATGCACGTTTCCAGCAGATTGGGAATTTGCATAACGCGTCCATAAACCACTGCAAATCTCATGAGGACTCGAACCCAGTGGTGGCCGTGGCCACTATATCGCTGTATCTGAAAATACAGCCCTTGTGTGCCTTCACCTTCTCTGTTTGGATTTTGGATTTTCCGGCCCCTCTCCCTTCTGTTTACAGAACCAGCCCCTCTGGGAAACAAAAATAAATAAATCTTTTCCCCTGTGCATGCTCGTGACATCAAATGATGTAATAAAATGAAACCTCTCTCCTTCTTTCTCCCCTTTCAATATTTATTCTGGGGATTTATTGTTTTCCCTCCTTTCCTGGCTTCAAGGTTTCCCTCTGACAGATCACCTCACTGTGGAGCATTTCTCATACTCTCCACGCAGCTCCTCTCAAGCTATTATTTTTAAAATATAGTTGGAGCTGCTTTAAGCTGAAGACAGTGCAGGGTTTTTCATTTTTCTTTCTGGCTATGCCGGAGCTGCTCCATGAAAATTTCAGCTCTATTTTTAATGAAAAATATTGTTTACATTTAATAGTGATTTCAGTAAACACCTGAAGAGCAGAAAACTTCTGTACGTTTACCTGTGGGTCCTGTTCCCGTAGGATTCTGCTATCGTCATGAAACATTTATGCCATCCTGAACTGAATTCTCAGCTGGTGTGAACAGGAATTCACTCTGGGAGAGGGATGGGCTGATTTAGACCCCGTGAGTATCTAGTATTGTGATGAAAAATCATCAAGTTGAGCGAGCAAGCATTCAGGAGGAAGAGCTTTAATTTTACTTTCAGTGCTGCGAAGAGTTCCACAAAGTCAGTTGAAGCTATCCCACAGTTCAGGCCATGCATGTGTCAATACAGGGTGACACTAAGGCCAAAGAGCAATGAACACACTAAAAATCCAAACTCCCCTGGCAGAAAATGGCCCAGATTATGTCCCAGGTCTTTTCTACTTATGAACTTGTCCTAGAGTTTTCTGAAATTAAAATACAGCGTTTTCCCAGGGGGGGTGTTTTCCCAGCCGTTTCCAGTAACTGTGCCGTGGCTGGCGGAGCGTGCGAGCAGCGCGGGTTGGCGGGATTGCCGCAGAGGAGCACCGGGATGGAGGCGTGTGCCAGAGAAAGCTGCTTCAGAGGATACGGCACCGGGGAGGCCATATCACTGCAAGGTCGTTTCATGATGCCGTTTGCTCACCTTTGGGCCGTCAAGTCTCAAACTGAGGAATGAAGCACCAGTGCTGGCTTCTCCTTTACATCTCCATCATCCTTACTCTGTAAAACACAAGGTTGGCTCTTCTTGGGTGGGATGATGATTTTTCAGAAGCCAGGGCAAGCCACAGACAATTAGGTTTCTCGTCTGCATCATGAATCGAGCGGCAGTTGAGGTTCTTCAGGCTTCATTCAGCACCCCCAGCTCACGGGAAGGAGTGCGGGGGCCCACGCTGCCCATTCCTGCGAGACAGAATCACAGAATCACAGAATCACAGCATGGTAGGGGTTGGAAGGGACCTCTGTGGGTCACCCAGTCCAACCCCCCTGCCAAAGCAGGGTCACCTACAGTAGGTTGTAGAGGACCTTGTCCAGGTGGGTCTTGAATATCTCCAGAGAAGGAGACTCCACAGCCTCCCTGGGCAGCCTGGGCCAGGGCTCCGTCACCCTCAGAGGGAAGAAGTTCTTCCTCACGTTCAGACGGAACTTCCTGTGCCTCAGTTTGTGCCCATTGCCCCTTGTCCTGTCACTGGGCACCACTGAAAAGAGCTTGGCCCCATCCTCCTGACCCCCACCCTGCAGATATTTGTAGGCATTTCTAAGGTCCCCTCTCAGCCTTCTCTTCTCCAGGCTGAACAAGCCCAGCTCCCTCAGCCTCTCCTCGTAGGAGAGATGTTCCAGTCCCCTCCTCATCCTCGTAGCCCTGCGCTGGACTCTCTCCAGTAGCTCTTCATCTTTCTTGAACTGGGGAGCCCAGAACTGGACCCAGTACTGCAGATGGGGCCTCACCAGGGCAGTGTAGAGGGGCAGGAGAACCTCCCTCGCCCTGCTGGCCACACTCCTCTTAGTGTCCATGTGCGTTGTCGGAATGCTAAAATGGGATTATTGCCGGTGTGATACTGAAGCCTGTGTATACACACTCACTTTCAAATGTACTTCCCTGTTGCTGAATCTCAGGGGAGAATTAATCAGCAAGAATAGGAAGTATCTTGGCTTTAGATTAGATCCGCACAGGGTTTAATACACCGAATCCAAAGCGCAGGAGCCAAGAAGCTACCCAAAGCAGGATTTCTGTAAGGTTTAAGCATCAGCGCTGCAACCCAGAAGAACCCTGCCCTCGGCTGCCTGGCTCTGGAGGGCAGCTCGTTTCTCTCGCCCAGCCCTCGTGCGTCGGGGTCTGCCCGAAGGCTGCGGGTGGCCTTGCCGGGGCAGGTCAGCCCCGCTCTTGCCTTGCTGTGCCGCAGCTGGGGAGCCTGGGGGAGGCTGGAGATGCTTCCCGCTGCCGAGGGGCCTGGGCTGGGCTCGGAGCACACCGAGGGCGCATCGCTGGGGCCAGGCGTCGGAGCCTGCTCATGCAGCACAGGGAGGAAAGGTGCCAAGTGTTTGTATTTATGGCGGAGATTTCGGTCGTCTGTTGTCCTTTTGCCTCGTGTGTACTCGCTGAATTCCTCGGTGGAGGTGCCTGTTCCGAGCTGTTGCTGCTGCTTTTAAGCCTGTTGGCATCAGGGCTGCTCCTCTCCCTGCAGGCGAATTGCAGAGTGCGTTGAGGGAGGAGGAGAGACGCCTGACTTCCCACCCCTGCCCGAGAGCTTTCCCAAACGCGGTCAAGGGAGTTTTAGGGTGCCTTTAGCCCTCGTACCCTGACCAACTTTTTTTTTGTAATAAAACTAAAAAATACTTTTATCCCGTGAGCTAATCGTTTAGCCACATCAAAGCTTTAAGCTTTCAGCAAGAGACCATTGCTGAGTTCGGATTTTCTGCATAATCCCCCGCAATAAAAGCTGCAATGAGAGCTTCAAGGCAATGCAACAACAGTTGCTTCACCAAAAAATAATTCGCTGCTATGTAATCAGCAGCTCATACAAAAGATAATCTTATTGAAATTAGTATATACCATGGGTGGTAATAAGAATTTGAAGCAGTGACACATACAAAGAGTTCATTCAGAAATTGAAGCTTATTGCCTTTTATTTGTAGAACTGCTGATAAAAGTAATACGTGTGTTAGAGCTGCATTATCACCACGAACAAATTGCAGGTGAGCTGTGCAAATAAGCAGGAGTTTACAAGAGCTTTGTTGACACTGTTTTTTACACAAACTTTGTAATCACTCGGAGGGTGTCTTTGGAAGCTACTGGAGAATATTGAAGATGACACGTTGCAGTTCTGCATATTCAGGTAGAAACATGTTTCTGAGAATCTGTTTAGCCAGCTAAGGTACAAACAGGTACTGGGACCTCTCTGTCCTCTCAGAGCTACTCATACTGGGATAGCAGAAAGCCACAGATCGAAAACCTGTTTGCTCACTAAGTTCTATTGACAAGTTGAAGACAGGCAGGGGCCCTTTGCAGAGGAGGCATTAGAAAGTAAATAGGAGACGTTTCTCAGGTGCGCAGAATCATTCGCCTGCTCCAGCTGGTGTCATCTCCCCATGCAAAGCTGATGCCGGCTGAACAGTGTATGACTGAAGGAGAGATCATGGAATCATAGAATGGTAAGAGTTGGAAGGGACCTGAAAGCTCATCTGGTTCCAACCCCCCTGCCATCAGCAGGGACATCTTCCACCAGCCCAGGGTGCTCAGAGCTCCATCCAACCTGGCCTTGAACCCTGCCAGGGAGGGGGCAGCCACAGCTGCTCTGGGCAACCTGGGCCAGTGTTTCACCACCCTCATGGGGAAGAATTTCTTCCTAATATCTAATCTAAAACTGCCCTCTTTTAGTTTACAGCCATTCCCCCTTGTCCTATCACTACACACCCTTGTGCAAAGCCCCTCTCCATCCTTCCTGTTGGCCCCTTCATGTACTGGAAGCCTGCTCTAAGGTCACCCCAGAGCCTTCTCTTCTCCAGGCTGAACAGCCCCAGCTCCCTCAGCCTGTCCTCGTAGGAGAGGTGCTCCAGCCCCCGGATCATCTTCGTGGCCTCCTCTGGCCCCACTCCAACACACCCATGTCCTTCCTATGCTGGGGGCTCCAGAGCTGGATGCAGTACTCCAGGTTGGTTTGTTGTAAGATGCCTGGATGAAGATTACATCTGTTCTTCTAAAATAAATATATTCTGCTATATTATCAGCTCTTTGACTATCCATGTGTTGAAATCAGCAACAAAGAACCTTGAAAGTCCGTCCTTTCTGATAGTGGCTTGCAAACTGAGCTGGTCATCAACTTTTGGCCAGAGCTTCTATTTCTGGCTTGCCGAGAAAGCACAAATCCGCACACTGCCTGCTCATGTGGGTAGACCTCCCTCTAGCCCAAATTTCAGCAGAAATCACCGGTGCATGGCCATCTAGATAGCTCCTGACATTTCACAGTGTTTCTGATCTATAACACATGCCTGCAGAGGCTGGCTAACAAATACAATTGCAAGCTCTGAGCCCACTGTCAGAGTAGCTGCTCATTCTGTGAGATCACCTTCTCCTGAGAGCGTGTAGCTCTACTGGTTTAATTCACACATGCACTTAGAGAACACCGTGACATGTGAGACAAAACCCAGGAATAATTTCTTTCGACTGTATTTCTAGGTCTAGTGGTTTTCACTGGTGTTAAGCAATCTTCTATCATCAAAGATTTTTTTACTCCCTGAGTTTCTTGGCGCTGTCAGGAAAGCTCGCTCAGCCACTCACCGTCTGGCTCACGGAGATAATAAAGAGCCAGGTTCATGCCCGTGATAAATTGGCATTGCTCTGGCTGGGATCAACAGAGCTGCATTGATACGCTCCGACCTCAGCCTGCCCCATGGGTGCAAGGCTCAGCGTAGACCAAGGCGCAAGCTGGAGCGGAGGAGTTTGAAAAACTGTACTCGCTTTTCTGCTCTGTATCCGAATCTTTCAAAAGAAACATTTCCCACCAAAGCCAGCATTAGAAACATTGATTAGGAAAACGTGGCAAGAGCAAGGAAGTGTGTGTTTGATAATTAAGACCAATTTCTGTGTCAGGGCACTCTTAGTTTAACTGAAACCCGGCAAAATACCCAGATTCTGGTGCAATGGTCTCTGCCAAGGCACTCATGCTTATGCTGGACTTGCATAATGTTGCTGTTCGATACAAATTCAACCCTGTTTACTCTGAGTATTTGTGTTTTGCTATGTTGAACGTATTTTAAACAGTTTTACTGAATGTGAGGGAAGTCAGTGACACCACGGACATCAGCGGTGTTTTGTTAAAGGTCATTTAAATTTATAAAAGTTAACAGTTACTTGTAATATCGGATAGCTTTGATCTCTGACCTTGATTTATGTACTTTTGCCCTTGGGGCTGTGTACATCATTTCTGTGATGAGATACAGAGCAATCCCATCATTGTTATGTGCCAGGAAAACTTCTGGATTACAAGGAGATTGCTAAAGTGTAGCTGCTAAATACCCAGCTTTTTATCATTTAGCAAATGGAGAAAGATGAGGGAAAGGTCAGGGGGAAGAGCACGGGAACTGGGGCCGCAGGGATTGACCCCAAAGTCCAGGAAGGTAAGGAAAAGTTTTTCAAATTGTTTCAGACAACCTTGTAGAGCAATGCAGCAGTATTATGCCCAAACACTGCTTTGTAGGATTGCACTGGTACATACTGATGAGGCAACATCGGCACGGACGAGATCGCAGTGGAATAAAACAGAAGCGTGCCCCCACCTTTTCTTCAACCCATCTTGTCATCTGTGTGAAGATTGAGTTCAATGCGAGTCTTGTCTTCACAGCCTGGAGATGATTCCTGACCTCAGTGAATGTGATATAATTTAACATAAGGGAGGGCGTGCACCTGTAGTCGGAGTTTCTAACCTTGTAGGTTGTTTCACAGGACATCAGATGGACGGGATGAAAAATGAGAGATGCAGTTCTGAGCTAACGTGTGAGTTTCAGAAATGCAGTGAGCAGGAGTTAACTCGCCTTGCATCGCAGCTGCAGTGGGAACAGAATCAGGCCGCATCCGAGAGCTCCTGAAAATCTCAATATGTATGTCCTTTTTACTGAAAATCTCAATATGTATGTCCTTTTTACTATTTACATCTTCTACGTATATCATGTAGTGCCAGCCTAATAGTAGAAGATAAGAATTACTTCTTTTTTTACACAGATCCTTTAATTTAGAGACACCCAGCAGTATTCTAGTGCTCAGATTCTTTCCTCCGCTATTGCTAAATCAAAGTCTTAAGCTGCAATGCTCTATTGAATACAGTGACAAATAGGGATGAACTGCATTCTCCCCTATAGTCATAAAATTGATTTAATATTTCAATTAATCTTTGCTACACCTTCTCCAAAAATCTATGTGAATACATTCTGAGTAAGTCATCTTCAGGACTTAAATAAATACTAACATAAATATTACTTAATTTATTTGTTCTCCATAAAATTTCTTTATATCACTCTTGCAGTCAAAAGTAAGTATTGCTCCCGCCAACCAGAACGCAGAAGTAGCAGATGAGATTGCCTTAACAAAGGGATTTTCGTATTTTCATAAACACTTTTGTGTTCATAGACTGGTTTCCATATCCGATGAAATGTTCGTCACAGCTTTGCAGAGGATGCAAATTATATCATAATCTACCCTCTAATATCAAATTTAAAATCAAAAATCATTTTAAAATAAGTGGAATTTTTCTTTCCAGAAAAGAGAAATGGATAGGCTGTCATCGTTAGGGCTTTTGTTATTTTCCCTCTGACACAAGACTGCAGAGGGGCTGACACGATTTCATGCAGCATTTTTGTGTATGTACATTTTTTGATGTGAAGTGCTATGGCTCATGGCTTTTTCTGTAATGATCCCTCGCGGTTATAATGTGATGAAGAGGAAACACGCACCCCCTCCTAGACTGTGCTAAGGTACTCCAGAAGCGGCAAGATGGATGGGTAGGTGGATGGATGCGTTGTTAGCATAAGATTTCTGAAGTCTAATGCTTTTCGCATAAGTGCTTTTCCTCTAAATCAGAATCTTAAATTCACTAAATGTAGCAAGCAATTAACTACGCATTAGCAAGCTATTTGTGGAAGCACAGGGTATGAATCCCCTCCTCACAAGCTCCCCAAAGGCCTCACCCTGCAGGCATTGCAGTCCTTGGCAAGGAATTTACTGACTTTAGATCATTCCCCAGTGGTCTCCTACTATGAACAACAAAGAGTTGGGTTAAAAATTAGGTTTTGGGTGTTTTGTGAAATGTAACACGAAAAGTAGTGCCTAATGAAAATAAATAAAGAAAATAGTATATGGGGAAAAAGGGCTACTTTCTCTCTTCCTGGGTCTGCCTTTCTGGATACTCTTTCAGCACTAGCTTGTGAGCTGGTGAAGACTTTGAACTCTAACGCTGTTAGAGATGCTGAGTAAGGCCTCTGTCGGGTAGCGATGGCCACAAGCAGCAGCCCCCTTGCTCAGGACCTCCACACCAAGTTGCAGGCACGGTGCAAGATTCCTTTCTTCACTTTTTTCAGAAGAAGTCAGTTAGAAAGCTGGTTTGGTTCTAAAACCACAACTGATCCCATTTCCAAGAGTCCTAGGGAAATACCCCGGTGGTACTGAGTTATGTGACCAAAAAAGAGGGTGCGCTCCCCTGTTGCAGGCCATGCACTGAGAAGGGGTCGAACTGCCCAGAGGTGACGGCACTTCCCTGTGCTCACTCTGAGCGGCAGTTACTGGTTTTCCTTACTACATTGCATACGTCTTGTAGCCAATACTGCCCTGTGCACGTGACCACAACAGATAGTTAGATGGATTTAAAACACTGGACTCAAGAAGCACCCAGCATACAGAGTTGAAAGAACAGATGAAGTACAGATTTCTTTTTCTCCTCTGTTTCCTCACAGTCTCCCCATTTTGCTATCTTTACAGTTGAAGAAGTGGAGTTAAGGGCCTCAAATTATCTCGCAGTTCAGCTTTTTGAGCTCAGCTGCAATTGGAAAAGCTGGCTGCTTGCTCGGGCTGAAGGGGGAAGGAGAAGAGTCTCTTTGAAGTGGACCCAGTGGGGAGGGGAACCGGTAAACTGGGAGAGCCTGCTCGGAGAAGTGGCAGAGATTACATCTGCCTTCTTGGTAAGAGCAAGCACACTTCGTGCTTACTATTCCACTTTGCAATGGAGAGACAACAGAGAAGATATTTGTGGAAACAGCGGGTACAGCTAAGGTAGTTCTTTCAACTATTGCTAGTGAAAAATGTACAAAAATGTTTAGGGGCAGCACTGTTCTCTGGGCATTTGATGCTTTCAGAGTCATTAGACAAATATATGGCTCCTAACAAGGAGTCTGACTTGGGGCCAGCGTTGTAAACTTCAGTTAATGCACAGTGTATCTGTCCACTCATTAAGTGGTGCTTTTACACTTGGGCTTGCTGGTCTCTGCTTTCACGCTGTTGGTTGCCAGATGGAATTCAAGTCTGGCTTCATTAAGCCCTAAATGGCTTGGGCCATGTTTGACTTTCTCGCCTTGTGGTGCTATCACGCATCCAGCACAGGCACACGAGGCATCAGTGCCATGCTCCAGAAGTTACCGAGACCTTTGCTGTGAATCTGCTACGAGGAGCAATCGATTCTCGCCCCCTCTCAAACCATAACCTCAGTGTCTTGACCCTCCTGGCACAAGAAAACACTCTTCCCTTCTTGCACACACGTCTGAAGAAGGGATGAGGTGAGCTAGGTCAGCGCTGCGTGGAGGTGAATCTTGCCTTTGGGGCACAGCTGGCCGAAGCTGATGGGGAGAGTAGTCTCAGGAGGAGCTGTGAGGTGAGCAGGGACAACCTGTAGTACTTTGTGTGTGGCATATCTGAAGTCGCAGGCAGTGTGAAAGGAAATGAAAAATTAAGCTCCCCAGAAAGGTAAATGCTGATATTCTGATATTCAGTAAATATTCAACTGTGTTGAAAGCCTGGATCAGATCTGACATTGGCACAACATTCGCCCTATGAAGCTGATGATAATTCTATCCTACTGCTGCTACCAAGTTCTGTGCACAATTATAAAGGCCCAGTACAATTAGCATCAGCTAAATTAGGTTAAAAATAATCAATAGAAACTGTCGCTTTGCGTGTCAGTTCAGATCACACAGGGGCTTTTCATAAATCTCAGTGGGAAGAAAACTAGTTGGTTCTTTTCCATTGCGGTTCACACAGCGAGGGCACAGATGTCTGGCACTTTTTCAGTTGCATTTTTGCAAGTGGCACCACGTTGCCACGGGGTGCAGTGCCAAGCTGGCGTCCTCACAGTCCTCTCCCCCAGCTCCGGGCTCCAGCAGTAGATGAAGTCCTCACTTGTTCCTGCTCTCACCTGCCAGCATGGGCTGGCAGTGGGCAGACATGGGACAGACCTATTTGAAAACTGAACGTTGCTCTTTTCAGGCCTTCTTCTATGAAGCAACCTGCAATATGTGCTGGGACTATGCTCCTTTTCCAGCACTGCAGGCAACTGCTCTGATTTGCGTCCCGGAGAGCCCCAGCAGCTTTAGGAGGCTGTGAGACGGAGAACGCATTTGGTCTTTAAATTCCGGAAACACAGGAGGGAAATCCCAGCAGGAAGGAAGCCAAGGAGAGGAGAAGCCAAGTACTGAATGTGAGGGGAGCGTTACCCAAGGCTGCAGCTCTTGTCCCAGTCCCAAGCTTTGCCCGGTTTACCGGGTGCTTTGTGTCTTCCTCCACTCACTCCCCCTCAATCTGCGCTGGACCGAGCCAGCTGGACCCCTTGCTGCCGATGCCAGCAGCCTTTCTTGCTTTGTATTAGTTTTGTTTTCCAGCAATTTTTTTCCCTTGTTCTGTCACATTAGCAAAGATCTCCTTGGACGCGTGCTGCCTGCCTCCTGCCACGTAAGCATCTCTGTGGAGGGGTGGAAGCTTTTCTGCTCCCGGAGTTGGACAGGGCACGCGGTCTCCAAGCTGCCCTCCGGCTCTGCAGCCCCGCAGTTAGTGGCTGGCCGCGTGCACGGGTGGTGAGCACGGCGAGAGGCCTGTCCCCTGGAACCGCCTGTGACCACCAGCGCACCTCGGAGCAGATCTGAGGATCCCTCACGAGGCACAGCCGTTGTAGGTGATGAGAAGCAGCATGGCGGTTGCTTTTTGTGTCTGTCCTCCTTTCTAAAGCCCTCTGCCAGCAAAGCCGCTCTGAATTCGCGGTGGTGCCATCAGCCTGCAGCAGGGCAGAAGAGTACATTGATGGATTAGCTTTTCACTCATTTACATGTGATGGGTTAAACGTGGAGCAAAAAGCCTGTGTAAACGTCCTTGAAGCATCCCTGAAGCTTCCTGCTTTCCCCTCTGCTCCTCGATGCAGAGCCAGGGCTTTGCCCCGCTGCGAGGCCAGAGGCCCGTGTGAGGCTGCCAGCTCTGCATTCGGCGCAGGGCAGAGCAGCAGGGACGCAGCGTGCTGCCAGCCCGCAGCTGCCATGGCCGGACAGCGGCACGCTGCCCGCCGCGGGCACAGCAGCCAGGCCGGGGCACGGGCAGTGTCTCCAGGTCAGCAAGAGCAGCGAGGACCCCACGTATCCCGAGTGGATCTTGGCAGGAGTGGGGATGTTTCGTTATATCATGGGATGTCTGGGTGGTCAGTGCCATGGGGCTCCTGGAGAACGGAGTCGGTGACCCCTCCTGGTTCACACATCAAACCAAAGCAAACCAGTGCTGTATAGACACCAACATGGGTGAGCAATGCTAGGGATCAACACACTCCAGTGTATACTTAAAGCGTGTGCAGTGGCCTGGTATTTCCTTCAGAAATTTCTCTGTGTCTGGAAGGGTTCCCTGGCTCTGGAAGTCCTTGTCTGGCCATGATGGTGCTTTGCCTGGGCTTGGTCCCGGCTTTGGGAGAGGTCTCCAGCCCTTGGAGAGGATGATCCACGGGGAGGGCAACAGCAGCTCTAGCTTGTGCTAAGGTGGAGAGGTGCCTAAGCTCACCATCAGCCTGTGGTCATTTTTTTTAGCTAGCTATTAGAAGAGCTGAGCATCTGGGGTTCCCTCTGAATCTGGAACGCTTCAGACAGAGGCCAGCCCTGGCCAGCACGTTGGTGTTAGTTGATCCATAGTTTTGGCCATGCGTTACTTGTACAGCAGCAAAGAGACAGAGCCGACTTTCCAAATGAAAAACAGCTTTGAGTTTCCCATACTGAGGCGTCCAGGCTTTCATATTGATTCTGACAGCTTTCCCAAGCACCTGGAGTAGTGGAAGCAAATAGGTCCTTGTTTTACTGACATAGGAGAAAAATCAGTATCTCCATGCAGATCAGATCTTTTTTCCTTTTGATTAAACGATATTGCATCCACAGAAGTCATTAGATTTCCAAATACTTTACAGTTAATCATGAAGAGAGTAAATGAATCATTGATTTAACATTAAGAGAGCTTTTTTTGTTGTTTGGCAGTGTGTTCTCCTGCCAACTTACGTTACCATTCACTATTCAATAAAGAAGAAAATCATATATTTGGTCTGTTTTAGCATGTGCCTCGAACTTCATAAACATCAATACAGACACAGCCAAGCAAATCTTCTTGCTGGTTGTGAGCTCTAGCTGATGATAGATCTAGCAGTAAAGGTTTTCAGCAGCAAGCAGTGACGGCTATAGCGTTCCGATTTGGCAGTTGTGTAGACATTTGCGTGGTTTAGGGATAGCTCTTTGGGTGAGAAGGGGCGTGCATGGAGGTGGCAGGGTGATGTTATCTGGCCTGCCCCGAAAGACCTACTAGCTTTTTCTCAGTGGTGTGTGCATGTGTGCAAAACTGCTGACGAGGATATGCCCAAATAGCCACAGAGTTATTGGTGCTGTTGGCTGAGTATATTTTTGTGTCCATCTGTAAACTAGTTTCGTTGGAAAGGAACTCTCGAGACTTTTACAGACACTGCATATGTACATAGAAGGTGAAGGTTATGAACTTCAGCACTCAACAGCTAGCAAACATGCTCAGTGCTCTGGAAGCGACCTGTAGATTCAACTGCTGTGTCCTGGACAGTGCGAGTTCTGGACAAAGGTCTCGCTGCTGTTGGGGCATTTGGCGTTCGTTATGCTGAGCCGAATGTAAGGGAAGAAGGCTGCAGCAGGTGACGGTGGAGGAGAGGTCTGAGCCTCCCGCTCCATGCTCTGCATCTGCCACGTCCGGTAGCTGTGTGACCACACGCAGCTGGATCAGCTTGCCGATCTGGAAGAAAATGTCGTTTTGATTTTGGTGAGTCACCTTTCTCTGAGCTCGGTGAGCTGGATCCGTGCGCTGCGCAGCCTGCGGCGAGGGAGGCTGCCAAAGCGTGTGGCAGGAACAGGAGAGAAGGGAGAACAGGACCACTTATCCCAACAAGAGCCTGTGATAGGTCAGATGTAACGAAATCCAAAGCCATAGCCTTAAAAGGGAACATCACTCGTGTGTCTAACGGAGCACGAAGTCATGTGGCACCCCTTTCTTCATTAACGCGGTCTCTCTACCCCAGCCCGCCCTCCATTTACAGAATTGTCACTGTATGGACATTTCTCCTCACCTGTGAAACACAGTCCTTGGCCACTGGTCCGCAGGGTGTTGGTTCCTGCGCAGCTGCGTGTGCAGACACGGAGGGCTGTGCGCTGGGAACAGGGCGGTTGCACCAGGGTTGGCTCGTTTCCTTCTTTTTCCTCGCAAACGTGATATTACACATAATAATCGGGTAAGATAAAGAAGCAGATCAGACAAAATGCTAGAAATAATGGGAAAAGTGCCCTCAATTTAGGACAGAAGAGTGAATATCTGAACATCTGAAGTGCCCTTATATCAGAGAAAACTGTTAGAAGGCTAGAGATGTATCCAGCGTGAGGAAGAAGTGCATTAGTCTAGAATGTGCTCTAGTAAGAGCATGTAGCTTTATGCACCTGAATATTCCCCGCTGAAGTTAATGATACTACTTTTAAAACTAGGTGCTTAATTTTAGGTACCTTGCTCGATCGGAGCCCATGGCATTAACTTCTTTTAACAACTGTTGCTTGGATATGGTCATAGAAAGTTTTTACAGGGCTCCAAGGTTAATCTATCAGTATCCTGCTTTTCTCCCATCCCAAAGTGCCATGATAACGTCAAGCTTCCTTTGCACCTTATTTTATGTTTTTGTCAGCTCTGTTGGTCCTTGAGCTTAAAAATATTCTCCATGCCTATAATACATGACGGAGGGAGGGAAGGCAATTGGGGCCAGAGGATAATTATCCTCTTCTGTAGCTTTTGGCACATTGCAAGTCCCGGTATCACCTACAGGTGAACTAAAATGTCAGGCTTATAAAAATATAAAAAATGGTAAAATATGTATATATCCATAAATCTGTTTAAGCAGAATCGGTGATGGATGAGTGCGTTTAAATTTTAGAATCGTATTTCTGCTAACTTACTGGAAGGGGAATCCCATAATTCACTGGAGAGCCTCATTCTTGTGAATTACTGTCTTCATCATTTAAGGAATATTTCATCTCCTGAAGATAATCTCCAGCCACTGTAACCTGTATTTGGCTTTCAGCTATATTTCTTTATCTTCCTTAATGTATATGATCTTGTGCAGTTCAGTCCTCAAAATTGGAGTCCCTGCTTTCTCATTTCTGGAACTTGTTTATTCAAGGGGACTATTTAAGTAAACACACTACAGCAGTCCGACCGGCTGCTATTTTCTCCCTCCTCCTGGTGATCATCGCTTGTTTGCTTCACCAGCGTTACCTGCGGCTCCCAAGCAGCAGTGTGTGTATCTTACTTCTAGAGGAGGTGACCTGGCAGTGCCTCAAGCACGCACCATGTGCTAAAAACGCAGCCCTTCAGCATGCCACAACGTCCAGTCCGGTCACTAAACTGGTGACAAATGGTCTGGCCCAACATTGGGCCTGGCAACAGGACTGTAGCTGAATTCCTAGCCCTTCCACACCTCGGGCAGGTGAGCGGTCGCTCTGCGACCTGGCCTCGCAGAGTGGAGGACAATGTCTTCTACCCTCTGCCTGCTGGCACTAGCAGCTGGAGGGCAATTCATGCTGTGTGACTCCATCTGCCACACCTGCCACAAGGACCCTCACCTTCCCTGGGCTGCCAAGTGCTGAGTAAGGTTCATCCTGGAGGGACCAGTTTGGAGAGGATCTACAGTCTTTGTGACGCAGATATTTAACACTTTGTTCCTTTTCTCCTTCTCTGGAGATATTCAAGACCCGCCTGGACAAGGTCCTCTACAGCCTACTGTAGGTGACCCTGCTTCGGCAGGAGGGCTGGACTGGGTGACCCACAGAGGTCCCTTCCAACCCCTCCCATTCTGTGATTCTGTGATTCTGCAAAACGGCAGTAGTGCTGGTACAAGCTGCAGTTGGCAGGGAAGAGCTTTAAGGAGCAGCGCGGTGCAGGTAAGGAGGGAGCATCGGGCCAGGCCGGAGGCTGGGCTCTAGCCACCGCGGTCAGTCCAGGGCTCCGGGAAGGAGGCCGTCCCCAAGCCACCCTGCAGAATGTGATTCCCAACATAAATCCTCCCGGGAAGAAGCCCTGTGCTCTCAAGTCGCATCTTCCCATCCTTGCTCTGGAAAATTAAGATAATAATACATGAGCTATCTTCTCTGAGTGTTGCTTAGTATTTGAATACTGCTTTGATCCTGTGGAGGATTATTGCTCCGTGTAATCCCTGTAATTCTATTATTCCATGAGTGAAGTGATTCACATAAAATTGAAAGCATCTTTTATGCAGACCCAGAGCCAAAGTAGAACTGAACTTGTGTATCTGTAGGTAGTGGAAGAAATTGAGCTCAACCACAGAGAAATTTGGGGTTTATGAGTCATCCAGAGTCTACCAAAGTCTGTGGGAGCCTTTCTTCATGCCAGTCAGCTTTGAACGGGAGCAGTAGCGACAGGTAAGCCAGACAAAACAGAGAAAGAATCGCTATGGTACTGCTTCCAGTTCTCCTACATGGTGTTCACTAATGCCTCGGACCTCTTTAAAGCTCCTTGCTATTTTTTGTGTTTGACAATATCTGTGGACAGAAGAAAGGACTACGGTAATTTCCACAAAATTACTGATGCTGTCCTCTGAGCTGGGCATCAAATCTCAGGTCTGAGTCAGCTGAAGTTTCACCTCAGTCTGGTGGCCCAGACCCATCGACAGGCTCTGGAGCTCTGCCTCGGAAGTTTTCGTTTTGGTTCTTCCCCTGCGCTCCCTTTTTTCCAAACGTGCCTCCCTGAAACTTCTCAGACATGTTTGTGTTCGATGAGAAGTGGAGCCATTGGAGATGGGTTAGTGGGCAAAGCAAGGGTGTTTAGAATGGATGACAGATGAACACCATTACAAAGCTATTACCGTCACACAATGTGTAGCTTAAATGCCTGGAGGATATGCATGGTTTTGCTAGTAAAGAAATGGCTATGTGAGCAGAAGACATTAGCACAGGAGTGATTATGCTAATAGCACTGTGCCAGGCTTGCGAGCCAGGAGCAGGGGAAGCCGAGCTCCCTGGAGTATCGACAGTACTGTGTCTTCCTTCAGGCCTGATTTCTACCTGCTCCTCAAATACTGTGGCAGAGACTTTATTATTGCCTAAGAGGGTGCCACGGGGTCATAGAAATATCCGATCATCAGCTGTGTACCCCTGCGTGGCAGGGTTTGTCCTTGGGATTTCCTGGGTGCTCAGGTTAGCACACTGGTACGTTTGCTGGTGACACGAAACTGGGAGGAGCGGTGGATACGCCGGCAGGCTGTGCTGCCATCCAGCGAGACCTGGACAGGCTGGAAAGCTGGGCAGAGAGGAACCTGATGAAGTTCCAACAAGGGCAAGTGCAGGGTCCTGCACCTGGGGAGGAACAACCCCAGGCACCAGTACAGGCTGGGGCGGACCGGCTGGAGAGCAGCTCTGCGGAGAGGGACCTGGGTGTCCTGGTGGACGACAGGGTGACCATGAGCCAGCAGCGTGCCCTGGCTGCCAAGAAGGCCAATGGGATCCTGGGGTGCATCAAGAGGAGTGTGGCCAGCAGGACGAGGGAGGTTCTCCTTCCCCTCTGCTCTGCCCTCGTGAGGCCCCATCTGCAGTGCTGTGTCCAGTTCTGGGCTCCCCTGTTCAAGAAAGATGAGCAGCTACTGGAGAGAGTCCAGTGGAGGGCTACGAGGATGGTGAGGGGACTGGAGCATCTCTCCTACGAGGAGAGGCTGAGGGAGCTGGGCTTGTTCAGCCTGGAGAAGAGAAGGCTGAGAGGGGACCTTAGAAATGCCTCTAAATATCTGCAGGGTGGGTGTCAGGAGGACGGGGCCAGACTCTGTTCAGTGGTGCCCAGCGACAGGACAAGGGGCAATGGGCACAAACTGAAGCAGAGGAAGCTCCAGCTGAACCCGAGGAAGAACTTCTTCCCTCTGAGGGTGACAGAGCCCTGGCCCAGGCTGCCCAGGGAGGCTGTGGAGTCTCCTTCTCTGGAGATATTCCAGCCCCGCCTGGACAAGGTCCTGTGCAGCCTGCTGTAGGTGACCCTGCTTCGGCAGGGGGTTGGACTAGGTGACCCACAGAGGTCCCTTGCAACCCCACCATTCTGTGATTCTGTGATTCTGGTGGGGAGTGGCACAACGCTTGGTGTGAGGCAGCAGAGGAGGTGTGTTCCTTCCTTGCTCACGCCTGACTGAAATCTGTGAGATACTTTTTGGAAAGGACGAGCGCCTTGTTCGGCTGTAGGCGTGGGCACCTCCAAGGGCGAAGAAGCTCTGCACCGGCAGGGCCGCCTCCGAATGGCAAACAAGTGATTTCCAGTTTAGCTGGCTTCTTGCTCCGCCACCCGACAACACTGCCTGCTGTCCCGCAGCCCCTGGTGCCGCTGAGTAATAACACAATGTTTTGCTTCTTAGTAAATATCTTTTAAACTGATGAATTCAAAAAGCACTTTAGATGACATTTAAAATCTAGAACCAAATGACTGAGCCGTGAATAATGAATCTTGCCCCGCAGATGGATGCCCCTTTACCGTGCAGTTCTCCCCCTCTCAGTCACTGTCAGCTGAAGCATTTTTCTCTTCCGCTAGATTTCCCTCCTCCCTTCCCTCCCTCACCCCCAGTATACACCAGGCCTATTCAGAAATGCTTTATTTTGAAGAGCATGTGCAGAGGAGAACTGTCAAACCAATCGAATCTAATCACAGATCCATTTTTCTCCTTCTCTTCAATCCTTGCCTGAGGGCCAGTTATTTATGATGCCCATCTTTGAACTGGGGCTTCCTCCACCTATCAGCCCATCCTCACCCGTACGCTTGCCGGCAACACAGCCCCTGGGACACGCTGCGCTGGACACGCGGCAGGAGACAGTGACACCCCCCAGGGCCAAATTAGAGGTGCCACCTCCAACGCCCAGCACCAGCCGATGTTTTGGGGCAGGAGAAGGTTGCTGCCTTGCGTGCCTTTGGCCGTCGGCAGGCAGGGCAGGCGCTGGTCACAGCATCCCCTCCAGCTCCCCGCGGTGCCCAGGCCCTCGCAGCACTGCAGCAGCGCTCAGCTGTACCCCCACGCTGGGCTGGGCAGCTGCTGCACCCCCAAGCTGTGAAACCACCGGCCCTGGCAGCCGGCGGTCCCTTCATCGCCTGCAGGACAGGGAGCAGGGCAAGGAGCAGGGGGCAGTTAGGGGAAGGGTCCTCAGGACGTAGCGAGCGGGTGAGTAACAGCATCCCCCGCGCAGACGGCTCCGAGTCTGGATCGCGCCGTCTCGCATCGAGAGGACATGACAGGACAAGGGGCAATGGGCAGACAGGACAAGGGGCAATGGGCACAAACTGAGGCACAGGAAGTTCCGTCTGAACATGAGGAAGAACTTCTTCCCTCTGAGGGTGCCGGAGCACTGGAACAGGCTGCCCAGGGAGGTTGTGGAGTCTCCTTCTCTGGAGATATTCCAGCCCCGCCTGGACAAGGTCCTGTGCAGCCTGCTGTAGGTGACCCTGCTTCGGCAGGGGGGTTGGACTGGGTGACCCACAGAGGTCCCTTCCAACCCCTACTATTCTGTGATTCTGTGATTCTGTGGGCCGTGCAGAAGGGAAGGAGCAGATCCGCGCCCTTTGCGCTGCCAGGCCCTCCCGCTGAGGCAAGGGGGGACGATGAACTAAGCAGGGGGCTCCGTCAGATGGAAGCAGGTGATCAGGCTGGAGTTTTCTGATGGCCTTCAGCTGAGAGTCAGTTATAAGGGCTGTGTTTCCCCTCTGGAAAGGTCAGGGGTTGTCAGGGTGGTTTGGTTGCTGTGGGCTCCTTCATGCTGTCTGGATAGGGTGGGGGGAAAAAAGAATCCTTGCAGCGTATAAGAAGTCATGCTGAAGAAGGTAAATAACTTTTTATGGTATCAGTTCCTTTTTCCATTCTCCATTTTCATTGATTGAATGTTTCTGTTCAGAGGAACTTTCAACACCGTTATTGTGTGTTATCTCCCAGTGCTGCTGTCTGGTTCTAGAAGGAAGCTGTGGAAGGTGTTGGGTTTGGTAATTGCTCTCAGGTTCTTGCGATGGAAATTACTTCTGGTGGAGGATGGTCAGGCTAGGTGGGCTGCCTCCCTCAGCCACAGGGTCGAGCTGGCTCACACACAAAGCGTGAAAGGTTGTGTTTGTTCCTGCTCTGCTGAAAGTAATTTCTCCAAGGTAAAAACCCCTTCACCTGTGCCTACTGAAGGCTACTGTTTGGCTTGTGCTCCTTGTCGTGTGTTCCTTGAGACCTTTGATATGGTTCAGTTGGAAACTTTAGTGAGGAAACATGTTGTAAGACTAGCTTTCAAATTGACTCCCTTGGTTGCTGTGTGGCTTCTTCACACGTTTCTTTCTCTCGTAGGGTTTCCCGTTGTTTCAACACCCTGAGGGGAGCCTCTCGCATGTGGGAAATGCTTTCTTCCATGCAGACCGCAGAATCTTGGCCCGGACTGGGTGTGAAGGAGGTGCCCTCCTGTGGTGAGTGCCCTCTCGGAGCCGGTGCTCTGTGTGGCATCAAGCAGCAATCAGTGGCTATGTTGTGCAGTGCTTATGGGAAAGGTGCAAACTTTATTGTTTACAAACCCTACTTTCACATAAACAAGCAAGATAAAAAAGGGGATATTTGTTTTTTAAGTATATGTTAACTAAGTGTCAAAGCTGAGTCTCCCTAACTCCTTTGTATGCAAAATAACAATGCAGAGCCAGGCTAGAAGTTGAAAAATTGCCATTTGAGACAGTTATTTGAAGCAGCAGCAAAGCACTGACTGCATCTGAACCTCATCCCATTCACACCCTGCAAACCTTATCAAATAATTAGTCTCTGTGGAGTTCCCTGAAGAGTAATAAAGCTTATTTTTTCTGAGCAGGAAGAAAAAAAATTGGTGAGCTAGGCCTTGCTTTCAATGTCTAGGTATTCTAGTGTGGTTACACCTTCCAGCTGGACTTTGAGATGATCAGAGGACAGAGAGAGGTCCCCTTAAGTATGATACACCTGAGCCAACATAGGAAGGGGTGCCTGGAAGAGGGCCTGTGGCTGATGGGAAATGTCTCGATAAAGATGAGGGAGAGGCAGTGCTACAGGTTCTGAGATTGTTCCAAGTAAAACGAGATTATTCTTTTAAAATGAAAACTGGGAAAACTTAGCAGAGAATTTTGTCAGAAAATGGCTTAGTGGTAGGTATTGGATTGCTAATGAGCTGTGAACTTGACTGAACCTAACATATTGATTAAGATAATATTTTCCTAATCTTGTTCTTAACACTTATTTACCCTTCATTAAACTTGAGGAAAAAGTACTTCTGAAGATACGTGTTTAGGACTCAAGGTAGCTACAACTTTCTTGGTTTGCACTCCAGCTAAGTAAAAACACACGACGTGGTGCAGTTAGGTGTAAAAGTGAGCTGGTACCGTGAAGTGGGAAGCGCCTCGGGTTTGGAACTCTGCGTTGGGGTTCCATCAGATAAATCGGGATTCAGGGCCCGTTCCACAGAGCACTGCATCACGACACCGAAATGAAGTTTGTTGCCAGGGCGTGTAGAATAGGTAGTGCTTGTACGTCCCGAGTGCTGCGGTAGCGCGGGTGCACGGGGTGGCTGCAGTTACCAGGGCCTCTGACAGTGTCAGCGTGGCGTGGGAATCGCGTTGTGTTCAGCTGCTGTTGGCAAAGGCCTCAGGAGTAGAAACAAATAAACGGTTTCCAAAGGCTAAATAGGCTGTTCTGAATTGGTGTTCACCACCAGTGCTGACAGAGCACACAGGTCCATGTGCTGGTTCTTGGATCGCTGTTCAAGCTGCACCGTGAAACCGGGCATCTTTCTGTCGGTTGTCTTTATTCCATCTGTGCTGGAAATGCTCAGAGCAACAGTCTCCTGGTGTTAGCATCGTATTTTTACTTTTAATCCTGTCTAAAATACAGAAAAAGTGAAAGAGGAAAGGCAGGCATTAACCGAAGATCACTTCCAGGGTACTGGTTTAGCTCTTAGGAGTCAATTTGTCTGCAAAGTCTGTAGTCCTATTTGCAGCTCTCTTGGGTTGCTTTTTGTTTCCCTCCCCTCAAAGGTGCTTCTTCCCTGGCTGTGAAGCCTGCCCTGACTCCTTACCTCATGGCTCAAAGGAGGAGAAGGGGCGAGGAGCACAATCAGTGTCTGTATATGCTCGGAATGCATGATCCCTTGTAAAAGGCGTTGTACGTCACTGGAGCAGACGCTGAGAATGTGACCTTCGTGTCGAGAGAGTGATTACAGAGTGTGAGCCTTGGTGCAGCACAGCAATTAAGCGTTTATTTAATTTAAGCAATTTCCTAACGACTTTGGTGGCTTCTTTGCGGTCCGTGCTATGTCAGGGCCCAACGCTCACAACTGGATGAAGTGTTCTGAAATATCAGTTGATTTATTTTACAGAATTTTTTTCTTTTCACTCGGAAAGTGTTCACAACAAAACATTTTATTGCAACATCAAATGTTCTGGAAACGTGATTAATAAAGAGCTTGCAGGAATTGAATTAGCAAGCAAGATATTGCCTGTATTGATTTAATCTTTGTAGATGCAAAAACTCTTCTTGTGACATGAGCTGCTTCTCCTCTCCCCACAACTCCTGGCAGCAAGCAGAAAGTGACTTTCCCCCAGCTGGTATGGGGGCAGTTCAGACTGTGGTGTGCAGGTGGTGGCACAGCTGTGGGGCTGTAGCAGGCAGGAGGGCTCACTGGTGAGAGCCAATGTGCTGCAAACTCCGGCTAGGAACCAGGAGCTGACTCTGCCCTGGGCTGCTGCTGACGCTGGAATTACTGAAAGTGGCTTTGGAGCATATTCTGTTGCTGGCAAGTGTGTAACAGCAGCACAGCTTCCAATCCGTGTGAATAATGGCCGTCGGGATCTTTCCTGAAACCTTTTAAAACTGTGACCACAAGAGAAAGTTTTCAGTTATTAACCTCCCTTGCCACGGATTGTGTGCAGGTTTCTAGTTATGCTGTGAACACCAGAGTGTGAGCAGCTCAGAGGCTGCTGAGCAGCACAGCTCTGTGTCCTGCCAAACCCAGGCTGGTCCAGCTCAAACTTCCCCCGCTTTCGGGGAACGCGGCTGCCAGGGCTGAGCTCAGCCTTGCGGAGAGAACTGCTGCAAGCGAAGGATTGCTGTGCGTTTCTCCGCAGCTGATCCTGGGAATGATTTTCTGCTTCACTTATTTCATAGCAGAGCTTGCAGTGTCTGAGCTTGGACTAAATGCGTGGGACTGTTTTGGACATGCCTGAATTTCCGCCGAGCGTTTGTCTGCGTGCGGGCCTGGGTGCTGATTTAAACTTCCCGTGGCAAGTGTAATGGGGGGTGTAAATCTTCGTCTTGCTTCTCAACCAAACCTTAACAATTAGATAATCTGATTCATCCTATAGCTCATGCTAAAATGCATCATATATGTGTACATGTGTCTACTCTTATATTATATAGGGGCCGTTACTGAAATTCCTGCTGTTAATAGTTTCCTACCACATCCCTTCCAAGGGAAGTAAGCCAAATAGCTTGGCTCTCTCCTCACTCCTACAGGGGCAGCCACTGGGTCCCAGCAGGGATGTTAGCACCAAGCAATCTGCGTTTTGAGCGAGGCACCAGGAAGCGGAGCTTTCTGGACCAGTATTTCAAGAAAGCATATGGCAGTGTCTGCTCATGAAAGGCAGTGCTCTGGTCAAATCCTGAAGCGGGACTTCCCCACTGCACAGACTGAGGAATCCAGTTTTCCCCACACCGCTGGATTCCAGCACAGAGCTATTTTGCATTTTCTGCTGTAGCCCTAATAGAAACTGGTTTGCAGCTGACCTGTGCCAGATTTGAGCCTCCTTATCATCAGCACTGAAGTCTGGAGGCTAACAAGGCCCAAGTCCATTAGCTAGCCTCAGGAATAGACAAGTGAGCTTCTTCCACAAGGAAGCCACTAAAGACTGTCTTCTACTGCGAACTGTATTTTAACTTCAATGTTTTAATACACATCATGTGAGATGGAGTTACTACAGGGCAAACACTAGTTATCCCATTGGGATGGTGAGTGGGCTGGCATTCAGAGCAAATCTGGGGGGAAAGGGCACTTCTCACTGCTGTGCCTTCACTGTTTGAACTTGCATTGAAACTTGTTTTGGTCTGCACCCTGAACTTTGGAAACTTCTGCCTCATTGCTATTGCGCTGTCTATGCTGAGCTTGTTTATAACTGCCTGCTGAAACAGAATTGGTGCAAGTGGGCCTTACTTACAGAAGAAGTTTTAAAAATACCTTAGTTGCCTTATTCTGTGATACAGTCGTGTTTCTATAGCTCTTCTTAGCAGGATAAATAACTTTGTCTTATGAGAATCTCTTGATTGTATTCTTTTGCTAAGGAGCGCTTTCACAACTGGCATGACTGACTTGGTTTCTAGGGAAAGAATATTCCAGCTTCTCTGAGATCCCTAGCAGCGTGGCCGTCGGGTGACTGCAGGACAGCAGGAACTTTCCTTCTAAGCACCTACCGCAGTGTTTATCTGGCCTAGCAATTCTTCTGTCCTTCAGGGCCCAGGAGTAGAGCAGGCTTCCCTTCAATGTAGAATGACTTTGTTATGCAAGGTAATTATTTTCTTCCCTTAATTTCAAATGATGTTTGGGTTTTTCCAATCTGTAACCAGAGTAACAGCGCAGCGTCAGCTGTAGGTGGGATTATAAGTGAGAATTGCCAAAGCACGTATGGGTGTTCACGCAGTCAGATGTTGCGTGGGGGCTGTCTTCATTAAAGTGTTGTATTAGTAGCTTCTGTTATGTTGTTCTCCTGCGGGACAAGCATTCAGGATCAGAAGAGACCTGCCATTTCGCATGCACTCCAGCTGCTTCCTTCACCCACCACAGTCAAGCCCGGTATTTTCTTTATAATGAGTTACACATGTGGAAAGCCAAAAAAAAAAACCACCAGAGGGAGATTGTTTCCAGCATGGAGAAGCTGGGTGAGATGACAGAAGGGCCCAAGAAAGGTTTTTCACAGCTGGGTGAAATGAGGAGCTACAAGACTCATTTCCTTGACTGCTTGTGGTGACAGACCAGCACCAGGGCAGTTGCCTTTGTCCCTGACTCCTTGCTAAGAGCACTGTTGACTTCTGTCCCCTGTTCTAGTCTGCTTTTGTTATTGCTTTTCTGTTTTCTGGGCTCTTTATTATTCTGTGTTGACTTTGGTTTTACCATCCTTCAGAGATGTTTCCCACCTCCTTATGCCTTGTCTTCAAACTACACACGGTTCGGGGCTCTGACTGATGGCCCCAGGCTGCTTGGTCGTGGCTTTGATGCGTGGCAGAGTCAAGCAAGCTGAAATCCCAACACAAACCAGTGCCCAGTCTGACACAACCCTTCTGTTTGTCAGGCAGGGAAGAAAAGCTGTGCCCAGTGGAGGCAAAGCAAGAATGCAAACCGTGTCCTTCTGTAAGGCCTGGTGCAAGCAGAGGACCCCAGCCGTGGCAGTACACACAGTGCATGCGTGTGCCCTGCCTGCCTCTGGCAGCTCTGGGGGCCCTTTCACCTGCGCTCGGTGGCACGCTTGCCCTGGAGCACTGTGCTTTTGTACTTCATCTTCTGCCAGCACCATGCCATCTTCACCCAGCAGAGCCCTCCCGGAATAGGCGCAGATCAATGGGAATGTCCTGGCAGCGGGGTGATCTGTGGGCATCACGCTGACCTTCAGAAGTTCTTACGTGGTGGTGGCTGGATCCTTGCAGCCCGCGCCGTGTTTGAGGCGGGGGCTCGCAGAGCAGGGTTGCTGCTGCGTTTTGAAAGCTGCTCCATCTTACAAAGAACTAGCGTAATCGTGGCTGCAAACCTGACTGCCAGGCTGTTCCTTGTGCTTCCAACCCTTCACAACTTCGGCTGGTGGCACAGCGATTTGCAGAAAGCTTGCTGACAGGAACACAAAGCCTTGCTGGCCTGTGCACGGGAATGTTCCAGCTCTGGGCATGCAACCAACAGAGCATCTAAGCTGCTGTTTCTTTCTTTATTTGAATCGTCTTTCTGCTTCAAACAGTCTTCAGAGAAAAGGCTTCAAAACCTCCGTATCAAAGTCCTCCACCAAGTGGTGAGGAAGGACTGCAGAATAGACAAGATCTGCCTGGTAGCGGGGCTGAGGGAGGGAGCGGGTGCTGTTGCTCTCACGTTCCTGGCCACGCTCTTAGGATGGAGCAGCGCTTGGGAAAGCGGCGCTGAGCTGACACAAGTTGAGCAGAGTGGTATTTTAAGGACCCTACCCTCTAGCTACGCCTGCTCAGCCTTCACAACATCAGTTGCTTCTGTACTGCTGCAAACCCTGCTGTGAGGGAGTGATCCAGCCCCTGCAGCATCATTTGGAAAGAAGGATGGGTTAAAGCTCCGGAGGTTGGATAGCAGACCACCGGTACTTAAAATCTGAGAACTCTGTATAGTCTGGAGGCCTTTATAGCTGTGCTGAGTTACCACTGCCTTAAAATATTGCCAGAATGCATTACTTGCCTCTGGAAGCCATTTGTCTTCATTTGCTGCACAAAGTAAGCCAGGCCCAGGGTGGCAGCTCGGGCTGTGCCAGGGCTGTAATTCTGTTGTGCTGGTAAATACCAGGTCAAGGGAGGTTTTCCTTCCCCTCTACACTGCCCTTGTGAGGCCTCATCTAGAGTACTCTGTCCAGTTCTGGGCTCCCCAGTTCAAGAAAGATGAGGAGCTACTGGAAAGAGTCCAACGGAGGGCTATGAGGATGGTGAGGGGACTGGAGCATCTGTCCTGTGAGGAAAGGCTGAGGGAGCTGGGCTTGTTCAGCCTGAAGAAAAGAAGGCTGCGGGGGGGACCTAATATATACTTACAAATATCTGCAGGGTGGGTGTCAGGAGGATGGGGCCAAGCTCTTTTCAGTGGTGCCCAGCGACAGGACAAGGGGCAACGGGCACAAACTGAAGCACAGGAAGTTCCAGCTGAACATGAGGAAGAACTTCTTCCCTCTGAGGGTGACGGAGCCCTGGCCCAGGCTGCCCAGGGAGGCTGTGGAGTCTCATTTTCTGGAGATATTCCAGACCTGCCTGGACACGGTGCTGTGCAGCCTGCTCTGGGTGACCCTGCTTCGGCAGAAGGGTTGGACTAGATGACCCACAGAGGGCCCTTCCAACCCTGACCATTCTGTGATTCTGTAAGCGCCGTTGTCACTGACGTAACGCAAGCAGCTCAGCTAGCTTCTCCAGCTTGGCGGCAGAGCAGAGGTGCTCGGGTCCTACGGAAAGGGATGTTCAGACCTAGCTTGGCAGAGGGTTTAAGGAAGGGATGCGTAGGGAGGGTTCTTGTGACGGGCTTGGTGGGATGAGGTAGGCAAGGGGTGGCAGGGAGGCTCTGTGTGCCTGGCAGCCTTCTCCTGGGGCACTGCCTGTCTCTGGTGTTCGAGCAGTCTGTTCAAAGACCAAACTGGTGATCAGGAGGAAGAGACTTGGTGTGTGTGGTGAGCGAAGCAGCATTTAACGGTGTGTATCCGCAACAGCCCGCTGCTCTTGAGCAGCCCATCCTGCTCTGGTGTAAGGTTCAGAGGTTACAGCTGGCAACCTGCTGTGACGCTCAGCATCACTAGTGCCACCGGCTGAGAGGCTCGAAGTGTTTCATTGTAAATAGCACTGTAAAGCTAAAAAAAAAGGGGCAGTACCTCTGTGTTACAGAGGGGGGGCTTAAACTAAGCAAGTTGCTTATATAACTGCCCTCATGGAAAACTTTATTAAAAAGCAGAATGTAAGCAGATGAATGGTTAACCAGTCCCAGTTACACAGAACCCAGAATACAGCCACTTAATGGGTACCATCTGTACCTAAATTCTGTCTCTTATGGAGAATTTAATTCCTAACAACAGAGTAGTCTCTAATGTGCTGAAGAGAGCTTCTGGAGCAAGGAATGTGTGTCCTTGGTAGAGGAGGATGAAGCTAGGATACATTTAAAGGCACTGGACAGATGCACCTCCCTGGGACCTGGCAGGATGCGCTCGTGAGTGCTGAGGAAGCTGCCCATGTCATTGCCAGGCCACTCTCAGTCTTTGCCAGGTCACTGCAGCTGGGGGAGGTTCCTGAGGGCTGGAAGAAATCAGATGTCACTCCTACCTTCAGGAAAGAGGATCTAGGGCAATACAGGTCAGTCAGCCTCACCTCCAAACATACTAATTAATGGGAACATGTTTGGGAGAAGTCAGCATGGATTTACAAAGGGGCAATCATGCCTGACCAGCTTCATAATCATCTCATCGTAGCAGGCTAGCTTGGTGGACAAGGAGAGAGTGGTGTATGTTGTTTATCTTGACCTTACTAAAGCTCTTGACGCTGTCTTCCATAACATGTAAGCTTCTGCCCAGGGAGGCTGTGGAGTCTCCTTCTCTGGAGATATTCAAGCCCCGCCTGGACGCGGTGCTGTGCAGCCTGCTCTGGGTGACCCTGCTTGGGCAGGGGGTTGGGCTGGGTGACCCACAGAGGTCCCTTCCAACCCCTACCATGCTGTGATTCTGTAACAGCTCCATAGACAAAGTGATGAAGTATGGGATTAAAAAAACGGATAATGAAGCAGGCAGAAAACTGGCTGAACTTCCAAGCCGGGAGAGTGTGATCAGCACACAGACTCCAGTTAGAGGCCAGGCACTAGTGGCGTATCCCAGGGGCTGGTGCTGGGGTCAGTACTGTGTAATGCTTTCGTTAATGGTATGGCTGATGGGACTGAGTGCACCCTCAGCAAGCTTGCAAACGATGCCAAACTGGGAGTGGTTGATATGCAAGAGGGCTGTGCTGCCGTTCACAGGGACCTTGATGGGCTGGAGCGATGGGATGACAGGGACTTCATAGTGTTAAACATAGGAAAATGCTAAGCCCAGCCCCTGAGGAGGAATAACTCCACCTACCAATATGCTCTGGGGACTGACTGGCTGGAAAGCTGCTCTGTGGGAAAGGACCTGGGGGTCTTGGTGGACACCAGGTTGGGCAGAACCCATCAGAGTACCCTCGTGGCAAATACCAACAGCATCGTGGGCTGCATCAGGAGGAATGCTGCCAGCAGGCTGAGGGAGATGACTCTTCCCCTCTGCTCAGCACTGGTGGGGCCACGTCTGGAGTGCTGGGTACAGTGCTGGGCTTCCCAGCACAAGAAAGATGCAAGTTCAGCAAAGAGACACAAAGATGATTAAGGGCTTGGAGCATCCCTCAGTAAGAAGAGGCTGAGGAGAGCTTGAATTCTTCAGTTTGTGCAAAAGAAGGCTCGGAAAGGTCTTCTCAATGTGTTTAAGTACAGAAAACTGAGCTAGATGCCTCTCGGTTGTTCCTAGTGGAAGGGCAATAGGCAATGGACACCAACTGAAATTCAGCATATTCCATTTACATGTAAGAGAACTCTTTTACTGTCAGGGTGGTCAGATCCTGGAACAGGTTGCCCAGAAAGGTTGTGGAGTCTCCATTCTCACAGACGTTCAAAACTTGACTGGCCACAGTCCTTAGGAACCTGCTCTAGGTGACCCTGCTTTGAGCAGGACATTGGACTAGATGATCTCCAGAGGTGCCTTCCAATCTCAGCCCTTCTGCGAGTCCCTGAAGAGGCAGTGGTTTAGTGCAAGCGCGGTACTTAGAGCACTATCATTAACATAACAACATAGCTCAGTGCTCTGCTCTTACTCCAAGAGGCCTAGCAGCAATCTCACTCTGAAATCCGCGTTTCCTGGCTGATGAGATCACCCGTGGAGGTAGACACTCATTTCCTGGAACGATAAGAGCCCAGCAGATAAGCAGAGGGCAAGAGCTTGCTCAATCTGTTAGTTCTATAACCACATAAATATAACGGTCGCTTTTCTTAGCATCAGGTACTTACTCCATAATGGGTATCGCTTAACGTAAAGCGCTGCTCTCCATTTCCATTCCAGTTTTAATGGCTGATGTAATTGCAGTTTTGCACACTGTGGCAGCATACCAATGTAGTCGCTGCTGCGTCAGGCAAAGCGCTCGGCGCTGCCGGCGATACGCGGCCGTGAAGACTTGGATGGTCGCAGCGATGGCGCCGAATTGTGGATGCAGCTGACTTGTTCAGTACCATGAAAAGAGCAAATACTAAGAAGATCCTTGGAAAAGAAATGCGTAGTATTGCAATAGATATAATTCATATAGAAAATGATTATTATTTTATATGATTTTTATTTTGGATACAGAAATTGCTGCAGTAATAACCCAACAACCTGAATTTTCATATGGGATAGGTAGAAGATTCCCCTATAAAGAGAAACTTTGCTGGCAGCGGGATGCAGAAAAGCTACAAAACGCATTCAACAGCTTGAAAGTTCACAGCTGCTGTAAGGTGCGTGTGTGGGTGTCTGAGCCAGCACTTCAGCTCCAGCTGCAGAGCTTGTGGGGAGTATCTGGTCTCACTGGACACGCTCACCTGTGTAGCGACTGCCTCGGATCTAACCTCCACCAAGCTCTGGGGCTGCTCCTGTCTGTGCTTTATTCAGAGTGGAAAATGAGCTACTGCAGAGAAATAGCCATCTGATTAATACTGACCTTGCTGGGGGATTAAAATGGCTCCCCTCCTCTGTAGCCCTGGCTGCAGTGGCACTCGCTGTGCTCGGCGTACGTGCCCGCCGTGCGGGTCACTCGCTGTGCGACTCCGAGTACAGACGAGATCGTGGTGAACTCCGCCTGCAGCTGCCTTCAGACGGCTCGCTCCTGATGCGCTGAGAAGAGCTGCTTGATGAGAGGAGTATTCCAGGGATAAAAAGACGAGGTGTGGGATGGAAATGCAGGTTTTGATTCAACGGTGCCTCAGGAGTTGA
Organism: Opisthocomus hoazin; assembly: GCF_030867145.1. NCBI lineage: Eukaryota > Metazoa > Chordata > Aves > Opisthocomiformes > Opisthocomidae > Opisthocomus > Opisthocomus hoazin. The sequence continues at coordinate 2,729,670 of NC_134417.1, read as the reverse complement.
TCAAACTCCAGTGTTACTCACTTCTTCGTGTTATTGTGTCCTGTGAGAAGCCCTGCCTGCCAGCCGGCCGCCGCTGCGCAGAGGTGAGCGGAGCTGAGCTGTGGTGGAGGCACCAGCCGTGATGGCAGGGGGTGAACTGACGCCTGTGGACTTGCCACTTGGTGTTACAGTCGTCCCCTTAAGCGGCGAGGCAAAAAGCTGGCTGGATAATGGGAAAGTAAGCTTAGCTGGGGGGCGAGGATCAGCTCCGACGCACCGCCACGTCCGAGTAACGCTTCCGGAAGAGCTGCTCAGAAAACCAGTTTTCCTGCAGGAAATGCTCATAAAATCTCATCTTTATCTATTTTGTACTGGACACTGATGTTTCCAGTTTTGAGGTGGGGGAAGACGAAAGAAATTGCTGTGCTTTATTTTAAATGGTCAGCAGAAGAGTGAAAGCTGCTGCTTGGAAACGCGGGCAAGGCCCTCGTGAGAGCTGTGCTTTGAGAGCTCTCCACAGAAAAGAACGGGAGGAAGAACTTCTTCCCTCTGAGGGTGACGGAGCACTGGCCCAGGCTGCCCAGGGAGGTTGTGGAGTCTCCTTCTCTGGAGATATTCAAGACCCGCCTGGACAAGGTCCTGTGCAGCCTGCTCTGGGTGACCCTGCTTCGGCAGGGGGTTGGACTAGATGACCCACAGAGGTCCCTTCCAACCCCTACTATTCTGTGATTCTGTGGGATTAGCTCTGGTCTGAATACGAATTAGCTCAGTTTTAGTAAACCAGGCGCGCTTTCATCTGCAGCGAGGTCCCGACCCAAACGCGCTTGCGGCTGTCAGTGCCGGCGGTGTTTCGACCTCGCCTTCCGCTCGGTGCGGGGCAGGACGCTGCCCTTCCCTGGAACCGCCTTGCCGTGCCGCGTTGACTCGGGTCCGCCGGGGTGTGATCAAAACCATCACCTCGCCTCCCTGGAACAGAAACGCTCCAGCGCAGCTCCCAGCTTCTCGTCTTCCCCTTGCGCCACTAAAGTAGTGCTGCAACGTCTGTAGGTGACTCCACGCGTGAAGGAGTATGTGGGTGCCTCTGCGAAACTCTGGGTGGGGGTCACTTCAGGAGCGTTTGGTAATGCTTCTGCTGAAGGGGGAAGCAGACAGCTTTGTTTACAGCACGGGCATTTCCTTCACCTAAAATGGATCCTTGAGAGCCTGCATTAGCTGTAAAACCAGGGTGCAAGCTGGCAGGTGGATTCAGTAGTGTTCTGCTGGTTTACACTGGTGCAGATTTTGGCCTGGTTTCTTGCACCACATATAGACAAATCAAGTGAGTTTGGAGGGTCACTCTACTTCCCCCTCAGATGACTAACATGTTCTTGGGAGCTTTGTTTTCACACGACCGCTGGCCTGCCCGGCAGCACGAGTCCTTGAAGTCCTTGCCACTCGCGTCAGGGCAGTTATTCCATGCCCGCAGTTAAGCGCCCTGACTGCTTGGGCCAGCACGCTGACAGGGTGTGGAGTAATGGAAATATTCCTGGATTTCTTTCTTTTTGTGGCGAGAACAAAGAAAGCACCAAAAAAATGCTTGTTCTGCTAAATTGACATGGGCCCGTTCCGGAAAGTGGTCGTGCTGTGCGTGGGTGGAATTGATGTGAGATTTTCTATTGCAATAACGTAAGGAAAACCCATCCTAGCCTGACTGAGCATAGGTGCATAGCTTTAATGCAATTAGTTCCACTGATGGGTTATCTGAGCAGCTGCCAGAGATATTGATCAGGGAAAAAAAGCTGTTTGGAATAGCGACATCTGAAACAATTGGTTTGAAACCAGTCAGAAATATCGCTATTGATTGACTGAAGGGGATTCTTCCGGCCTGTGAGCGTACAGTTTTCCTTTCTCAACTCAGCAGGATGCTGAGCTTTGGTGTGAACTTTGAGAATAATCCTTAAAGAAAGTTATAAGAAAGAAGAAAAGGCAGCGGGGTGATGGAACATCTTTCAGAGAAAATTATGGAGGAGCGTAGGAAGCCAGGGTTATTTTCCTGATTATTTCTCAGCTATCCAAATCACAGATTGAAAACATTACCTAGATGTAACCAGGAAGGTGTTAAAAAGGGCCATTGTTCAGAATCTGTCTGGAAAGTCCATGCGCTCATCACTTTCCTGGGAATAGGAACTTTTCTGGGACTGGGGGGTGGCTAAGCCATATTTGCCAACCAAGGAACATGGAAATCGGAAGTGGTTTGTGGTGTTGAGCAGCCGACTGAGAAATCAGCACCAGGATTTGTTCCAGAAGTAGGCGAACAGCCCTGTGCTGGTGGGAGGGGTTTTGCCTGGGTGTGTGCTCTGCAGGTCTCTGATTACCTGCCCTAACGCGTGCCTGCACGGAGGGACGGCACATGGCATTGCGTCGAACATCCACATCAGGAGGCATTTCGGGCAGTGAAATGGTTCACTTCAGTATTTTTAGAGTAGTTGAAGACAAAATGTGTCTGTTTTCCCCTTCTTTGTCAGCCAGTCATGGTGAAAGCAAACAAATTTATAGTGTTATCTGTAAAGACTCACGATCCAGACGTCGATTCATGTATCCAGAGTCTGTTTGTAATCACGCATGGTCTGATGCGCGTGGCACAGTTGCAGCTCCATCTGCTGAACGAGGCAGTGGTTGGAAAGATGATAACAAAAGTTACATGGTGATAACACCTACGTTGCTATGAATTGAAGATAGATGGTTTCAAAATTGATCTCTCCTCTCTATATAGCTAAAGTGAGCTTGAAACATGAACATTGAAGTTTAACATTTCCTTTTAAAAATCTCTGTCCAAAGAGAATTGCGTTTCTTCTGCTTTTCTTCCCCCACTTCAGAATAACGTGTGGTCTTTATTTGCCCTGTTTGCCTGCAGCACGCGGAGGTTGCGTACCGTGGGTCCTCCGAAGGCTCGGGCTCCTGGGGAGGGCTGGCTTTGCTGTGTGTGTTGCAAGGTGGTGGACCCAAGACTGCATTGGATAACGAAGGGTTCAAATCTCTTCCAGCCCTTGTCCTCTGTATTCTAGGCTGTTTCACAGAATGTTAGGGGTTGGAAGGGACCTCTGTGGGTCACCCAGCCCAACCCCCTGCCGAAGCAGGGTCACCCAGAGCAGGCTGCACAGCACCGCGGCCAGGCGGGGCTGGAATATCTCCAGAGAAGGAGACTCCACAGCCTCCCTGGGCAGCCTGGGCCAGGGCTCCGTCACCCTCAGAGGGAAGAAGTTCTTCCTCATGTTCAGCTGGAGCTTCCTCTGCTTCAGTTTGTGCCCGTTGCCCCTTGTCCTGTCGCTGGGCACCGCTGAACAGAGTCTGGCCCCGTCCTCCTGACCCCCACCCTGCAGATATTTAGAGGCATTTCTAAGGTCCCCTCTCAGCCTTCTCTTCTTCAGGCTGAACAAGCCCAGCTCCCTCAGTCTCTCCTCATAGGAGAGATGTTCCAGTCCCCTCATCATCCTTGTAGCCCTCCTCTGGACTCTCTCCAGTAGCTCTTCATCTTTCTTGAACTGGGGAGCCCTGCACTGGACACAGTACTCCAGATGGGGCCTCACTAGTTTCTTACTTAAATGCCACTAGTTAATGTTGTTTATGATCATATAAAAGGCCTCTGAAAGTCAACGAAGACTGATATCCCTGTATCTGCTGTGCGTATACAGAGTAGAACAGCTCATGGCTTTTCATGCAGGCTTTTCATGAACTTGTCTGTTTCGTGCCACCATCTCTCGGGAATGAGACGTGAGATGTGACACTGTAAAGTGGCCTTTTCCAACCTGACACAAGCCACCTGTGACAGAACTGGGAGAAGTGACCCAGAACACCCTGGTCCCAGGCTGGGGCTCTGGGCCCACCTCCTGCATTAGAGCATGGGCTGGGAAGCCGCAGACCCTGCTGAGCGTGTTGCCAGCGTCCGTTCCTCACACGCTCAGCCAGCAGCCCCTGTGAGGCTGCCTACGGCTGAAGCCCATTTCCTTCCAGCATGGTGGGAACGCTCCGATCTGGGGGGCTGAAGCTCTCCGAGCGTGGCTGGGTGCTGGTTAGTGCAATGCCAGTTCATCTGCTAGCTTGGCAGAACGGGGAGGAGAACCAACACCTCCCCTCCACTTCCAGCAACAGAAAAAATCCTGTAACTCTATGATTAAAAAAATCATAAAATCCTGTAACTTTATGATTAAAAAAATCATACAGGGCGGGCTGGGGCCGCCATCTAGCGGGCGGTGGGGGGTGCCAGCCCCCCCCCAGGCAGGGTCTCTGCTCCCAGAGATGGGGTGTCGGGGGGGTGGGGGCAGCGAGGCGGTATCGCTGCTGCACCCACCGCACGCAGCCGGATGAAGCCCAGTAGTCTGAAACCTTCGCAGCCTGCACGTTGCAAGCCATGGTCACACGGGTCTTCAGCTTTCAGTCACTAACGCAGACGCGTGCGGAGTTATTTGCCCTGTGAGTCTTGGAGCCTTTCAGAGATGCCTCAAAGTCTGACACCTCCCGAGATAGCCCGTGGCAGTCAGAAGGCTCGCAGACCGGTGTGGTAGTGTCAGCCCCTTGTCAGGAGCTCGCATCTGCAGTCACAACGTGCTGGCAGACACCGTCAGCTCCGCTAAATGGAGGGAACAGCAAACACTGCACGCTGGCTTCAGCGCGTTGCGGTGGAAGTGCAACAGGAGAGAGGAGCAAATCAAGGTACCTCTAGGAGTACGACCCCAGCTAACCACTGTGGTTGCATTTAGCGGCCACAGACAGGACAGGGAAAGCAGTAACAGGGGCGAAGCCTGTTCTCTAAGCTATTGCCAGTTCAGGAAGGCGTGGAGCTGTTAAGCTTTGCACAGCAAATTTAATTCCCTAACTGGCTTGAGTGCAGAAATTTCAGCGAAGGTGGGCGCCCGGGTGGCCAGGGGTAAGTGAAGAAGGTGGGCGCCCGGGTGGCCAGGGGTACGTGAAGGTGGGTGCCCGGGTGGCCAGGGGTACGTGAAGGTGGGCGCCCGGGTGGCCAGGGGTACGTGTAGCCTAGCGCAGAACTGATGACTAGTAAAACAAGCACGGCCAGAATAGCATGCTGGGGAGAAGAGCGCTGTGTACTCCTACGTTAACTGGTGGAAATAGCAGTTTTGTTTTCATTCCTCACCCAGATTAGCAGCTAAAATATCCACAACCCCTCAACAGTCAAAACAAAATGTGCATAAAGCAGGGATAATGGTTTACAAAATGTACTGTGGTCCTTCTGACAAATAGTTTAATTCCCAGCAAATGTGCAAGATAGTCTGGCTTTAGGTGGCGGAGCTCTTTGTGGTCATTTGGTGTCTTTGCCTGAGCAAACTTATTGATTGTACCCAGCGCCACTGAAGCAATTCGTAAACGGGAAATACCAACACAGCAACCAGCAGCATTTTGCCCGGAGCAACATCTGTGCTCCAAGCTGCTCCCTGTAATGCTAAACAGAACCAATCTCTTGATTTGATAACACAGTGGCAAAGGGCAAATCTGGATCAGCGTTGCTTATATCCAAGATTAAGCATTTCTGAGTCAAAGCCTTCAACTCCATTAAAATAGAAATAGGCCTTCATTCTAATCTTGGTGTAGTGGTGTTAGTGTGGTGTTACTTTGGTTTCAGACTTCTACTTCATGTTGATTGAATGGTAACCGAGCTGACTGAGGTATGTCAGCCTGAACTCCAACAGCCGTAGTAGCCTCAGTTCATTTTTCTACCAAGTCAAGTCAGCCCCCCCGTTGCGGAGGAGGGACTGGAGGTGCGCAGAATTCATCATGGTGCCGCTTCCTTGCAAAGCAAACCGCCTGTCTGAAAAACATGTACCCATCTACGGACTAACTACATCAGGAATGTTGAGCAAAGGCTAGTAAACATGGCAAGACAAAACTGTACTTAAATATGAATTTTATTGCTAAGGTTATTTTGCTATAAATTAATAATGAGGACATAAAGTAAAAGCAGCAGTTGAGTGCACAAGAACATAAAGGAGCTGGGAGGAAACATTTGCTGCATGCTACCCTCTGCCACTTACACATATCTAAGTCATATCATGAAGAGGAAGAGCCACAAACATGTCTGAGGAACACAGGTGTGAATTTTCTCCTTTGCCTAGCTTGCTTAGCCGGTTCCATCGCTTCTTGAATCTCCACTGAAGAACACCCAAAATGAAGCCAGCGTTGTGTGACATGTAGGGTAGCTCCAGCCAGACGTGGCTCAGTGTGCTCCAGCACGAGAAAGGATGCGTCTCTGCCAGAAGCCAGCGCAGTTGCTGTGTACACAGACGCTTCCCACCCGCTCCTCTCGAGTGCGTAAGCCCCTACCCGCTCGCTGGAAGGGGCTGGCTCCCGAACCGCCTGGTTTCAGCAGAAGCAGCCAACAGCTGTGTTTCCACATGTAACTAAGAACTTGGGCAGGGGCCCTGCTTCACCTCTTCAAGGGGGTGGGACTTCCCCGGGGGGTGAGCACTTCCACCCTGCTCTCTGGAAGCCTGGCTCTGTCCCGCTGTCCGTAACGGAGAATCCAGGAGTAACCAGCTGCGGGCGAGCGTATAGACTCGTGGCCTCTGCAGCCACGGCCCTGTAATTCTGACCGGACTGTAACTGCTACACAACAGGTTTACTCATCCTTAACTGACAGCACATGCTCCAAAAAACAGTGGCACTGCAGTGGCTGTGGACCTCCCACAGCTCTAGGGAGGTCAAGGATCAGGGCCCAGGTAGGAAAGCACGTGGCTGGGTGCTGCGCAGGTGTAACTGGACTCGTGACATCACGAGCAGCAGCATTCTGAAACACCTCTGCAGGACTATCATCTCAGCCTGTTTTGAAGATGATCTTGCCATGAGCACTACCTCTTCCCATCACAACATATCACCTAGCCGCAGAGGCTGCCACAGCAGTCCCTCCAGGCCCCAAACTCCACTCTGGCCCTGCTCCCCCAGCTCACGCAGTGCCTACACAGACCGCAGCTACAGGAAGTACTGGACTGGGCAGAGAAAGGCTATAGGGTCATGACTGTGCGTCCGTTAGAGACACGGCCAAACCTCCACCCTGTTCCTGAGCAGCAGGAGGCACAGCCGTGTCTTCAGGCTTTAACCACCAGTGAACTCCAGCAGCTGTCCCTCCGCTGCTGCTTTGTGCACCAAGACATTTCCGCTTCCATTTCTTCAGTGAGATCAGAAAGGCTACAAGCACCTGCAATAAGACAACTACTCGCTTGATTCTTATGGTCTAGCAGTTTTGTACATTTGCTTTCTAACTTCTAAATGCCTATAGTACCAGGATAGAGAAGTAGCTCATGATTTTCGTATCAATCTATTGTTACTAAGATGAAACTAGAATCTTCAGTTTCCATATGTAATTTTTTTTCCCCTTGATAAGGTTATTTTTTTGTTAATGGAGACTTACTTCAATATGAACATTTAGAAAGATCATTTCTTGCTCTGAATTCAACCCAGAAATGTTTTACAATCAACAGAGTCTTTATCTTCTATGCTTCACTTCTAGAAGCTGGGAACATAGATTCAGTTATCTCCTGGAAGCGCAAGAGACACCTTCCCCTGCTGCGACCAACAGCTCTTGAAAAAAAAAAAAAGCTCACACACTAAAACACTGAACTTAAATTATTAGCTGATTCGCTTTCTCCTATTCTTTCACAATCATTATGAAATTCAAAAGGAAATTACAATGATGGTCAATTGTTTTATTCTCCCCCGCCCCTTACAAGCTAAATATCACACGGGGAGGAGATGAGATAAAGCCATTCTGCAGAACTAGTTCTATTGCAAAGCGCAGACTGAACAGCGGTGTAGACCTGTAATCAGCTTCCAAGGTTATCTCAAGGCTTAAAAAGGGTAGAAATGCAGGTTCACTTCAGTTCCAGACAGTCACCATCTCTCTGAGCTCAAGGGTACCAGGCCCCTAAAGAAATTCAGCAGTGTGCTCTAATTTCTTTTGGTTTGGACTAGCTATAGCCAACTTTCACTTCAGTCCTCTGTTGAACCTCCACCACGTCCTTTCAGTGCGTACCCCTGGCAGGACACGGGCTGCTTGTATAAACCTGTGAAAGCACACGTGTGCGCATGGGTGTGCGGCTCTGCGCCGAAGCTTCTTGAAAGAAGTTCACGTTCCCTGGATTAGGCCCACTCGCAGTAATGCAGCCAAGATCGCATCTGGCTGTCTCCTTCCAATGATTTCGGTTTGAGTTGGTCCTAAGAGTCGTGAAAGCTCAATGCTTTCCCTGCTGCTACCCCAACTCTTGTCCAAGACCTCTATTGCTTAAATATGTAGGATAGAGCCAAGACAGCTTTAGGATGAAAGCAAAAAGGTTGGGGCTTGATCTAAATTTATGTGGGTGCAAATTCTCATTCATTTTCATCTTTCCTGACATACCTGAAACGCTATGAACCTTAAGGAAATTAACCTACCTCTGAATGAAAGTGTAAGCAAGACTTAACATATTAGACCAGTATGAACGCAGGAAGCTGAAAGTGAAGTATAAAAATAAGTTCTCTTACTATAAAGATCTCAACTTAGGCACCCTGCCTCTTTTACCTGAATAACATAGCATGTGCGTTTCTTCAGAGCTTTCTTTCCCCTGCCAAGCACAGCTCAGCGTGGGTTGTAACAGGGTAAGGTAACAGGCCCCGTAAGACGCACAACAGCTGCACTCCAGGCTGCAGTCCATAGCACAGCAGCCTGCAGGAGCACATCGTGGAAGGAACAGGACAGACAAGCAAAGCCAGCCAGGTTCCTTGGAGTGTTTTCCTTAACAAGCCGTGGAGGGAGGAAGAGACCTGCTGAATGTGAGGGGGGAGTGTGCACAGAACAAACCCAGGCTCAGCTGTGCTCAAAACTAGTTGCAAATAACGCACCTGGTTCAGGAAACCTTGGAGGCTAAGAGGCAGAGATGATATCCTAGGCACAGCAAGGCAGCTGATATCAAAGTGCCCATGTGCAAGGTCTGCTTGTGCTGTTTGCCTCTCCCCTCTTGACTGTCACTGCCTGTGAGGGGTTCTGGCAGGCCCAACAAGGCAAGGGTTGTTCAAGCTCCATCTCCTCCTGCAGAGTGACAGCACTAATGAGCAGAGACACCAGACAACGGCCCCTTCCCCAGCAATGCAGTTGGTACAGTGCCTGAGGAGACTGCTCTACAGCCAGGGAAGACCACTTCCAAAGCTAAAGATCCACTACTTCCATCTGACCAGAAAAGAGTGATGCAGGATAAACAGGGAGCTGGAACAACAAGCACTGGTCTTCCTTGCCCCTGGTCATTCACATTTCTGGGAGAATAAAGGAACTGAGTAGTGCTGCCGCCGCTGCTTAGCGGTGTGCTTACACGTTCTCAAAGACAACTTCACCTGGACGGTGTGAAACAGGCAGAGGACTCCATCTAAGAAAATACACTACCATCTGCAGGCAAGTTTGAAAACAAAAAAGTCCTCAAGCATGGCAGACAACCTATTGCCAGGGAGCTTCATCTGAGCTGTATGTTTGTCCAGGGAATGTTTAGAAGCCAATAGTACACATACACTAATGCAGGGCTCCTGTAAACCTCCTATTTGGACCAGACTTTGGACCTCCCAGAAAACCCCATTTTTTTCTACGGTGTTTACAGTAACAGTCTGTTCATAAAGCCAGCAACGGCTACCGTGTTACACTGGTGCTCATATTGACCCTTCTCAGTACAAATCCTTGTAACTCCAAACATCAGAACAGAATTCAAGAGCAGCACACGCCATCTCCAACCACGTAACTAAACGGTGCCTTTAGACTCTGCTTAGGACAGTTAAGAATCAGTTATCAAGAAGTCACTACTGAAAAATAACTATTGCCATTTCTTAAAGTTTAACAGTAAACGACATTGCCAAGATATTATTGCACACAACAAAGGTTTTTGGAACCACAAAGATAAGGAACGGGTAATCTAGAAGACCCAGAATAATGATCCCAGAGCCATTCCAGTCGCTGCTCCAGCAAGCATGCCCAGTGCAAGATCTCCATCGCTGTCACGGTAACGCTCTCGAATGATGACATGGTTTGCAGGGGGGTGGCCATAAGGTCCTAGGTAAAAGAGATCGTTAGGAGGAGGGCAGAAGCAGCGTGTACCTTAATACCATGCGTTCTGATTTCAAAACATGCCCATTCTTTCACCCTCTTCCTTCCACTGAACACTCAGATGAGGTCAGCTACGAAGACAGAATACATCTCTGCTTTGGATTCAGCTTCCACATTTATCAAATAAATCCAGAGGCCTAGCAACTCTTCTAGCATCACAACAGTTGCACATCTGGGAGAAAAGGTCATCACAAATGTGAAACTGAACCCTGTTCTGCATTTATATTAGCAAAGAACCTGTGAATTACCTGTATCATTCTATCAAACACTCCGTAGATTTAATGCAAGAAATGGGTCTAAAAATTGACTCAACCTTGAAGTTAAGGCCAATAGCATACTTCCCTCCCTACCAAAAAATATCTTTAGGAGCTCTTCAGCCAGGGTTTGTCAGAAACTGTGTATAAGTTATTTACTCTGCAGGTACTGCCTACTACTTCAATTCAGCCTTCACATCCTGGACTGCTGTGTTGTGTTGAAGCTGAAAGTTGCAGGGGTTAAGTTAGTTGCTAGGGGTGAACCTGACCCCTAAGATTTAGCTGCAGTCCCCCTAATGAGGGAAAACATCAAGGCTTGGTTACTACACCCAACCTATAACTAGTATCTTAACACACTGGACTTGCAAACTGTTTAGGAGAGGTACTATTTAATGCTGCATTTTTATCATTCAGGTTTCTGAGGCTTGATTTCCAAGGCCTGCTGGTAGTTTTTAAAAAATGGTTCTTGGAACTTTCAGCAAGCTGCTGCTTTTCAGCTGCTGAGAACCAACAGAACCCACCTGCCTCCGTGTTTGTGTGTATGTGACCTGTATCTTGGGACTTCACTAACTTAGATGAGGAAAGCTTTAGGCTGATGCACCTCCCTTGTAATAAACAACGGAAAAGGCCAAATGAAATAACCTGACAAATGTCAAATGTAAAAAAAAAATCTCCCTCAAAACTGAAAAAAAAAATCTGAAGATTCTTGTTTGCAGAGCCAGACCATAGGCACTTAATAAGTTGTCTGATTTATATTACCCGTACTACTCTAAAGCCCCAGTTCTGTAGGACTGTGGCTCTCTATGTAAAGCTAAATTAAGGTGACTAAGCTTAAAAGCACACCCTAAAATTTTAGTCTCTTTCCTCTTTTATTGAGATTGAAAGCTGTACAAACCTGAACAGAGCAACAGCAGACTTGACAAGGCTGAATGTACTGCCTTGCAGCAATTCCAGCACGCAGGGAAGGAACCAGTTGCAACCACGCTTTGGGAGTGGATTTACCTTTGACACTTGCATTTAATTCTGAGGTCACAGCTGAACATCAGTTTTGAAATACTTAAGCTAGGTGTAAGAGCAACAGATGAATCAAAAGCTCCATCAATGCGCAGTATGGAGGCCAGAATCAATCTCGTTCTGGCTCTTCTATCTTTCCTCAGAAAATACGCTGACTACTGTAGTTAGAGAGTTCTGTGTGCTTCAAACAGCATTTATGAAGTAATTTAAATATGTTGGGATCACGCTGGGAAGGTTAAATCACTTAATACAAATTTCACTGCGCTCGCTTTGTTGTGAAAGGGATGGGGACTTGGTTCCAGTTACAAGTCAGAGTTCTTTCTATTACTCTGTTGTGCAGGAGTGGTGGGTGGCGAAGGATGGTGATTAACAGAGTTAAAGCCAGCCAGACTGACTCAGATAGCTTCTACGGGAAGGTGAAGGACATGGCTGGTGCTGCTTACCTTGGTATGGATACTGATAGGGAACAGCGTAAGCCTGTCCGTTGGAGGCATAGAAGACCTGAGGCCCAGGAGGTGGGTACGCGCCGTTGTACTGATCGTAGCCATAGCCATAAACCTGGTGAAATTAGAAATGTCCATTACAAAAGTATTCTTTGCTATGTCTCCGGTTATGTACGCTGTTCAGGTCTCCCTCATTTCTAATGCAGTTAAAGTTTCACTAAAACATCCGTTCTGTACTGATACAGGCTGTCTGCTCCCTGCGAGGGATTCAGAACAGCTGCTTGAAAAAATAGGGTGCTCCTAAGCAGCATTCACTCTCCAAGCTTCCTGGATGGTGAATGCCTAGATCTTGTATACCACAAAACCCTTGCATGTTAAAAGTGACAGCTCCAGTCATTAAATCACAGAATCACAGAATAGTAGGGGTTGGAAGGGACCACTGTGGGTCACCCAGTCCAACCCCCTGCCCAAGCAGGGTCACCCAGAGCAGGCTGCACAGCACCGCATCCAGGCGGGGCTGGAATATCTCCAGAGAAGGAGACTCCACAGCCTCCCTGGGCAGCCTGGGCCAGGGCTCCGTCACCCTCAGAGGGAAGAAGTTCTTCCTCGGGTTCAGCTGGGAGCTTCCTGTGCCTCAGTTTGTGCCCATTGCCCCTTGTCCTGTCACTGGGCACCACTGAAAAGAGCTTGGCCCCATCCTCCTGACACCCACCCTGCAGATATTTGTAAGTATATATTAGGTCCCCTCGCAGCCTTCTCTTCTTCAGGCTGAACAAGCCCAGCTCCCTCAGCCTCTCCTCGTAGGGGAGATGTTCCAGTCCCCTCATCATCCTCATAGCCCTCCGCTGGACTCTCTCCAGTAGCTCCTCATCTTTCTTGAACTGGGGAGCCCAGAACTGGACAGAGTACTCCAGATGAGGCCTCACTAGGGCAGTGTAGAGGGGAAGGAGAACCTCCCTCGTCCTGCTGGCCACACTCCTCTTGATGCACCCCAGGAGACCACTGGCCTTCTTGGCAGTCAGGGCACACTGCTGGCTCATGGTCACCCTGTCGTCCACCAGGACACCCAGGTCCCTCTCCGCAGAGCTGCTCTCCAGCAGGTCCCCCCCAGCCTGTACTGGTGCATGGGGTTGTTCCTCCCCAGGTGCAGGACCCTGCATTTGCCTTTGTTGAACCTCATCAGGTTCCTCTCTGCCCAACTAATCCTATTTTTAAAACTCCAGATTCTACATCCTTCCAGTGCTTACACAATATGAAAGTGTAGCCGCATCTGCTTATGTTAAAAGCTGCACGGCCAATATTTCTCAAGATTAGCCAAATAACTTCTGCCCTGTCTTTCAGAAGCTTTATTTTCCAAATTCGCCGAGCAGCCAGCCTTTATATACCTCCCAACACATCTGCCTTGTCCCTTTGAAAGGAAACCCATCTCAAACAGGAGTGACAATAGATTGTTAGTGCCTTACTCTCCCTCTCCTTTCGTACAAACCTTAAAGCTGGATCTAACTGTGAAACGCAGCGCTTTGGGAGCACAGTTCAGATGCCTGAGGGATGGCCGCTTCTGCTGCCTCACTTATTTTAATGCTTCCTGATGGCAACTCTTACCTCAGGAGATGGTGTGGCGTAAGCTGTATAGGGAGGAGGGGCTGAGGAAATGGCTGTCTCATCATACATCACGTCAGATCCCACGTAGCCCTAAACACCATGGAAAGGCAGCAGTGAGCACCTTTTCCTACAGACAGCCAGTTAGTGCAAGGACTAAAGCTTAATGACCCCAAAGAAAGAGTAACCTTTAGACGTGCCGCACGTTAAGAAAGCGATGACTACTTTATAAAGTGCTGCAGAAAGAAACTACTTGGAGAGCAGACCTGAGAGAACACAAATGGCTGATCAACCACAGGAAGGAGCCATAACATTTCTCACCTCTGTGTGCGCGCGCACACACGTGCATACATGTGTATGCAAGCACACCGACTCCTTCCCTCATTTTGTAGCCTCAGTTTTAGAAATTACCCTCTTCTTCCTTCTCTGTTTTCAGAAAAAAAGTCTTCACAACTAAGCTAGCTGCTTCCTGGCACCCTAGAATGGTGTCACCAAGTTCTGCAAGAGCAGATAAAGGAAACGAATGCAGTAGCCTAAAGAGGCACCTCAACATTTTAGCAGAACACTGTCATAGTTCTTAGCCAGCACAGCATGGCTGCAGTCAGAGGCAGTCGTGTCCAGGGAGCCTTGCTATGGCAAGAGTTTGCTTTGGGGATCTACAGAGCCAAGCTATATAGAATCAAAGAAAGTTTTGGGTTGGAAGGGACCCCTAGAGGTCATCTAGTCCAACCCCCCCGCAGCGAGCAGGGACACTGCTACCTAGATCAGGTTGCTCAGAGCCCTGTCCAACCTGGCCTTCAATGTTTCCAGGGATGGGGCCTCCACTACCTTTCTGGGCAACCCGTTCCAGTGTTTCACAACCCTCATTGTAAAGAATTTCTTCCTTATATCTAGCCTATATCATACGACAGATGCCTCAGTACAGTGGCAATGTCAATGAGACTCATCAAAAACTGAGATCAGCTTCCACAAACCCCAGCATTTCCCCATGACACAGAAACCTCTCAGGTTGGTTCAGTCCAGCCAGGCAGTCTGGAGGAAAAACAAATCAGCAACACACGCAAGTGGATGGATGTAGTTCCCCAGATACAGTTCTCTAGAGAACTCCAAGACTCATAGTGAGGCTTTTATGATTCCTGACCTCTTCACCTCCACAGCTAGCAAGCCGATGCAGAGGTAATACACTCCTTCTTGGCATGCCTGCACGCCCCTCCAAGCGCCTCTTGCTCCTCCCCTAGTCGCCACCAAGAAGCATCCCACAACGTAATGGATCTACATTAACAAACAGCTTCCTTGCAGTGAGCTTCCTCTAGCACTGCACCAGGTAGGCAACAAATACTAGGAGCAGAAAGGGCATTGGCTGCAGAAGATTTATTTTTTGCTCACAGCCTCAGTGCCCACTTCCCTCACAGGCCAGCTTCCCAAACATTCACTTCCACCCAGAGAAATCACTCCCTGACATCATTCACTTCCACCCAGCATGCATTTGCCTGGACTCAGCTGCAAGGATGACATAAGCTTGTGATCCAGAGGATCATTATTCTGCCCACCCACAGGCCTTACCATCATGCTCATGACCCTGTTTTTCTCTAGCAGAGAAGGATGGAATGGGATTTCAGAAGTAAACTGCTGGACCACACGTAACACTGATGTGCTGCTTCCCTATCAATATGAAGTCTAGGTAGTACACTTACTGTGTTTGTTCTGGCATCCTGGAGAGCAATTTTCCATGCCCTGCAAAAAAAAAAAAATTCCCATTGTTTAGTGGAACACTGATAAAAATTAATGCTACTTTTTCCTTTTAGGACTATGAAAAAAACAGGGTTAGCAACTAGAGGTACAGCAGGAGTAGAGGTTAAGATACTGCGTATGTCAAAGCCTAATGATACACTAAAATGAATACACAAAGGTGTTACACCAAGACTGAGAAATAACTACTTTCTTTGCAAAGCTGAGAAGGAATGAGGGGGAACATGAGATGGAGCAGATGCGGTTTTGAAGGTCCTCACTGCAAGCACAACAGCCAGGTGATCCGCAGCCATGCTCAGCAGAAGGTAGTGGGAAGAGATGCACCAGGGAAGCTGTCTCTCCTGCCTGAACAGCTGCATCTCTGACGCTGAGTGCGGGTCTCAGTGCTGTCACGGTCTGAGCAGCAGGCACGTGCACTTCACACAGGCCAGACCCACGCCGTAGGGCTGGGAGCACGCTCGGAGCACCACGCAGCCTTGGCAAACACTGATGCCAGAAGTTAGCTAGCTATACGTGGCCAAGCTCAGCTGAGAGTTCACAATAACACAGTATTATTCCTTTCACTACTGACTGGGAAGTCCTTGGGCTATGGAGGGTCACGTACTCTACTTGAAGAATGGGAGAAGTGGAAAAAGAAAAAAATCTGTTCAGCGAGTCTTGCATCACCCATATTAATAAGGTTCTTTTACTCCTCCTCACCCTTCAGTGTTTTCAGTGACTTAACCTGCAGTTGGTTTGTGTGAGCTAGACAACTTCTTACAGGAGAGCTATGCTTTTTGTCATTGAAAGCCTGTTTTTACTTGCTTGAAAACTTTCTTAAAACGTGCTTCTGAAAGTCTGGAAGGAAACTAATTAGGGAGAGAGAGAAAAAGAGAGATAAAAGAGGCAGCAAACCCAGTATTCTCTGGCAGACTTACAGGCAGTCATCTGCACTCTCTGCACAGAGGTTGACTGTCTTCCCATCACGGCAAACAATCTGCAGTAAACAGTCTCTCTGCTTCCCCTCTGGAGGCTGGAAATCTGAGGCAGGAAAAAAGAGACAAGTTATAAAACTTGTAGTTTCACGGTCCCATTTACAAGAAGGGAGACAGTTTATGCAAAAGTCTGGACAAAATAAACTAGGGGCAGTTGTAGCTGCTTTCCACGGCATCAGAACAAATTACAGAAGGAAATAACCTGTCGTCACTCTTTAGAGCGTCCTGAAATTAAGCAGCTCTGACCATCATTCCTACGAAACGCAAATGTCTTAGAGCAGAACCAATCCACACCTAGCAGTAAGTGCTCTCCAACACTTGGGTCCTTCACATATGTCAGCATCAAGCAGAGAACTAACAAACGCTAGAAGTGAACTCAGCAATACTGGAAAAAAATCTGCTCTAGTTTCCCGTTTCTAGTCCTGCCTCTCGCTCCGGCCAGCACTGTAATTACCCCAGTAACACTCTGTAATCAGACACACGGGTCTACTGTGAACACCTCATGCTCACACGCATGCCTGCCGCCTGCATATATGGTACACTGTCCTCCCCGAGTTCTAAAAGGAAGTATCAAACCCTAATCTTATCTATCATATGGTGATACCACGCCCTGGGTATCTACAAGCGAATTTAGTAGTTGGTTGAGTTGGGTGGGGGCTGGGTTTTGTTTTTTTCCACAACAGCGCAGTTGCGCATTTTTCGGGCACGTTTACTTCTGCAATAGTGTTGTAAAGGGTATGGTGGGCAGGCAGTGAAGTTGGAAAGAATCTCTGAATAGACAAATCCTGAAGGTTTCTTTATTACCTCGGCATTCGTTCCCCACTCTGATGTTGATGCAGTGGATTCGCATGTGGATTTTATCTTCTATATCGTGGCGATTTTGATCATCATAGAATATTAAGCGGCCATCAGACCACAGGTCAAACCAGTTCTTCTTCCAACGCCGTAAAATAGTACCTTAAAAACCAGACAGTCACTTTTGAGGGCGCATACTGGGAAGTGTTTGTGTCCTGCAGTTAATAAAAAATAAACCAAGAAGCCCTTCACAGTTTCCCCAAACATTCTGAGGGGCCCAGCAAAATCCTGTTACTAGAACATCCCCACCTCAGAACTTTACAGAGTTGGGTCCCATATTTTATCTAGTATTCAAAGTCACAGCTGAGTTTATTTGCAGTGCATAACCTGGCGCTTTAGCTCTGACTTGCTGCAAGAACAAGCAGAGGGCATGACTAATTGAAGATATTAAGTTAAGGTGTTGGGTAAAGCTTCCAAGTCTGCACTTCTGCAGCACGAATTCCAGAGCAGCCTCTGCAGCTGCGTGCCCGTCAGACACCTCAGGTACGGTATATCCTGCTTCCCACCGGTAGACCCAAAAGGTCACGGGGAAATGCTGTCATGACAGGTCCTTTTGTGAGGTGTCCTCAAGGTTGGGGAAGAAAAAAAAAAAAAGAAAAAAACTACCTACAGAGCTAGAGACTTGTTTCAAGAAAGACCTGGGAATTACTAAATTGCTGTGATGTTTTTTTAAGAAGTTAGACACGGAGGGGGGAAAAGGAGGTGAAAGGCCCGTGACTTACTTTGCCGGAGCAGCCATCCGCTCTTCACAAATGCCATCGTCGCTTAATCTAGTGGGAGGAAGAGGAAGGTGAGGGGGAGAAAAGCAGTCTTCAGTATTTCACAATGATACATTAGAAAGAGGCATCTCAAGGTACAATGTCATATATTATCTGCATGTACCCAGGCAGTATTGCCGGGAGACATGGCAGATCTCAGCTGAAGATACTCAGTGAGGCACAACGAGTATTCTAGGACTTCATGAGTGGAACAAATGTGCAATTGTAGCAATCCCATGTGACTATGAGCAACCACTTTTAGCTGAAAAACGCACAAGCTGACAGCTACCCCTCTCGAACTCGGGGAGGAGACTGGCTGGGTGACTCACCAGCAGCTGCCTTCAAAGTGGCTCTCTTGACCTACGAGTGCTTCCTGTGTTCTGCAGTCTCCGGTTACTAAGCTCCCTCACTTCTTCCCTAGCTCCCTTCTTCTGTACTTCCTGGTTTTTCACTCACTGGCTCAAAGTTCAGCCAAAACAAAAGCTGAAACAGGTTAATCTTAAACAGGAAAGAGAAAGCTGGTTTTATGGCTTGTATTTCTTCCAAATCGTCACTAGCTCCCTCCAAGACGAATTGAAATCAGGAGAAGTTAAGCCCATAAAGTGAGATTCTCATTTCTCCTCAACTTTTAAATGAAGCTTGAAATGGCATGGGAAGGGCCCAGCTTTAAATTCAAGTTATCACACGTGACGTTAAGCAGTCAGCTACTGCACGCTGGTGCATGAGCATGCTAAAGAAAAGAGATCAAGCGTGGGATATACTGGAGGATGAGGTTTTATTTTATAGCATAACGGTGTTCTGACTATTGTTCTAAAATGGATTAATAGAAACACAACTATCTGGATGCAACTGAATTAGAAAAGCAAGAACAGAAGCATTTTAAGCCTCCCTTGAGAAGGCTGCCTTTTTTAGAAATTATTTGTGGGGCTAGTAAGCCAGTATGAGGGACAGATACTTAAACCTACCAGCTGACATTCTACCGGTAGCAGCATAGAAGAGGGGAGGAAAAAGTGCCGTAGTAGGTTTGATAGACAGAGGAACTCCTCCCAGACAAGGAGTGTGTTTAAAGTAGTGGGGGCAGAGGAAGAGAGTTTTGTTATCTTCTAGTAAAATGTGAAGTTGGCTTTTGTACCAGCTCCCTGGGAAAACAAACCTTCAGCTGACAGCCCACTGCAAGGGAGCGTCAGGCTCCTGCCCTGCTTTACCCCTGGTCATCAGGTCCTGCTCCGAGGTCTAAGCATGCTGTTGTCACCTGTCCGCAGAGAGTTTCAGAACTCGAGGCCCATTTATCCTTCCAAAGTAAAAACGCTGTGCAAAGGACCTGAGCCTCACCCTCCCACCACCCCAGTACGTGCTCCTCTCCCCGGAGATTCTCCTTTATGAGGAAACAGTCGTCTTGCTCTTTGTTTTCACAGGCGTGGGTCTCCCCAATGGTGCTTCCATGTCTTCCGGTTTGCCCACTCAGGTGAAATCACTGTGTATTTCCAGAGGCCTTTTAATAGTCTAAGATCCGCTAAAGAACTTCCATGACCTTCAGTTCTGTTGCCAGTTCTAGACTAGGCCACGGAATGTTTGTTGCTGCCTTCAAACCGACTCTGTTACACAACAGCATAATTAGATTTAACTTAAGACGCGTAAGGGGGAAGAAATGAAGAAAAAAACCCGTTTCTCTTGACAAATTAAGCTCCACCTGTCGTTACAGAATGCCTCTCAGTCAAAGCCCCCCATCGCAGAGCGAAGCTATCTAGGGCTACAACAGCAGGAGAGGCTTCGGCAGCCGCGCAGCACCTCGCACGCCATCTCCGAGGCGGCAGCTGCGCCTTCCCCGCGCGGGACCGAGTGCCCCAGCCTTCAGCTCCGGACAGAGAGCGAGGAGCCACACAGAGGGGTCCCTCAGCGCTGAAGGAGGAGGTGCAGAAGCAATCAGAGAGCCTTCTCCGGCCTTTCTTCAGCACCAGCACTCGCTCAAAGCCCTGTACAGTATTCCCGGTCAACCCACGCTGTGTTTAAAAGAGCATTTGCAGAGCTAGGAGAGGGCCTGGCAAGGTCGGTCGCGACCGAGTATTGTTTGCTTCATACCCAACCACCACGGAAAGCGGGATTGGAACACAGATCAATCCATTTATCGCCGGCCTCAGCAGGAGCTCCCTAGCGACTGGCACCTCAGAGCAGCAGCACCCTCAGCTGACCACAGGTACACGGGGTGCGGCTGCTCCTTCCCTGCCAGCAGCCCGGCCCCGTTCGCCCGTTCTGGACCCCCCGGCCGGCAGCAGCGGCCCACCTCCGCCTCCCCCCCCCCGCGGCCTGCACCGGCCAGCGCCGCAGCCCGCCTCTGCACCCGCAGGCCTCTCCCCCGGGAAGCCGCCTTTACTCCGGGGGACGCAGCTCTCGGTCCCGAAGCGGGCAGCAGCCCCCGGCAGGCCTGCTGCGGGCCGCCCGGGCCCGGGCCCGCTCCCTCCCCGCACAGCACCGCGGCCTGGAACCCCCCGCGCCGGGCCGAGCCGAGCCTACCTGCCTGCCGCTGCCGGGCCCCCTCCGCCGGCGGGCAGCGCCAGCCCGCCGTGACGTCAGCGCGCAGCCCCGCCCCGCCGGCCGCGCGCCCTCGGCTCCGCCCCCCCACAACCGCGGCAGCGGGGCGTTGCGGGCCGCGCCGGGCGCGTGCCCCTGCGGGTGGCCCGGGGGGGGGAGGGGAGCGGGTCCGCTGCGGCACGGGGAGGGCTTGGCGCGGGGGGACGGGACGGGACGGGACGGGACGGGACGGGGACGGACTGCCGCCCTCCCTTCCCTCCCGCCCTCTCTCCTTCCTCCCTCCCTCCTTCCTTCCCTCCTTCCTTCTCTCCCTCCTTCCTTCCCTCCTTCCTTCTCTCCCTCCCTCCTTCCCTCCTTCCTCCCTTCCTTCACTCCTTCCTTCCTTCCTCTCTCCCTCCTTCCTTCCTTCCTTCTTTCCCTCACTCACTCCTTCCCTCCCTCCTTCCTCTCTCCCTCCCTCCTTCCTTCCTTCTCTCTTTCCTTCCTTCCTTCTTTCCCTCCCTCCTTCCTTCCTTCTCTCCCTTCATCCCTCCCTCTGTCCTGCCTTTCCTCCCTCCTTCCCTCCTTCCTTCCTTTCCTCCCTCCTCCCCTCCTTCCCCTCTCCTTCCTTCCCTCCTTCCTCCCTTCCCTCCCTCCCTCCTTCTCTCCCTCCTTCTCTCCTTCCCCCCTCCCTCCCTCCTTCCCTCCTTTCCCTCTCCCTCCTTCCTCCCTTCTCTCCCTCCCTCCTTCCCTCCCTTCCCTCCCTCCTTCCTCCCTTCTCTCCCTCCCTCCTTCCCTTCTTCCTCCCTTCTCTCTCTCCCTCCCTCCTTCCTCCCTCCATCCTCTCTCCCTCCTTCCCTCCTTCCTCCCTTCTCTCCCTCCCTCCCTCCCTCCCTCCCTCCTTCCCCTCTCCCTCCCTCCCTCCTTCCTCCCTTCCCTCCCTCCCTCCTTGCTTCGCTCCTTCCTTCCTTCCTTCTTTCCCTCACTCCCTCCCTCCCTCCTTCCTTCCTCCCTCCCTCCTTCCCTCGCTTCTTCTTTCCCTCCTTCCTTCCCTACTTCCCTCTCTCTTTCCTTCCCTCCCTCCCTCCCTCCCTTCCCTCACGCCTCTGCCAGAAACCCCAGCAGACAGAGATGGGGTTTGTCATCTCATCGCATGCCGAAATGTTTTGAATTCAACTTACTGAGCTCTGCAGTCGCTGAGGAACCTTTCACCGGGCAGTTTCTGACCAGCCGTGCTGCAGAGCGGCAGTCGTAGTACCCGGGGCAAAAGAACTGGAATATTTAGGTTAATACTGTTACGAATGTAGATTGTTTTCAAATTGTGTGGAAGTGAAGACTTTGGTTGATATTTTCAGCCTATTCATAATTGCACCTTCAGTTTGCTCACGTTCAAAGCGTGGTGTAAGATTCATCCCTCGCTAATAACTTAAAAAAATACATTTGGAACGTTTCAGACTTTCCAGTCCCCCTTTTTCTTTACTCCCGTTCTTGTCCTGAATCAAAGAAACCAAGGCTGAAGTTCAACCTGCCAGCTGTAGTTACACCAGTTAAAATTCATTGGGAAAATTAACTTTCTGAATGCCTAAGAAATTGCTATTTGGAAAAAATCAAACCATATGGTGACTTCTCGTTCTTTGTCATAATGCAGCTGACATAACGCATCTCTTCAACACACACTGAACTTTGGCTGCCACCAGCGTGAGGGAATTGTCACAGTCCTTTGAGGGTCTTCGTAGATTCTTTATATGCTGCTGAAATTTAAATTTCAGATTGCCTACTTTGGTTTGTAATATATAATGTGATTCTAAACCAAGCAGAATACACCTTTTCATTGAGGATAAACAAATTATTTTAAACAAAATACGTGCCAGCATTATTAACCACTATAATTAATGCTGTTAATACTACTACAACTCATACAGTGCTCAACAAGGCTAAAAAAATCATATTTGAATCAGCATTGCTTTCAAGTTAATGAAAAATATTAAAACCAAGAAAAGTATTAATAAATTGATGAAACCACCCTGGTTGCAACAGAAGGATCAGGAGAGCTGCTGCTGGAGAACACCTGAATAAAGGATTCAAAGATCTTGGATTCCAAATTTTTTACACAGTTATTAGTGTATTTATTAGTTTTTCAAAGCTTAAATGTGAAGGCTACAGACAATGTGGAAGTAGTGAGGCATTAGGTGAGAACAGCAGAGCAGAAGGTAGGTCCAAAAATCAAGCAGCTCGGTTGGGTGTGCACAGCCTGGGGAGAGGGAGATGGAACAGAACGTGTTTCTGGTGTTCCAGCAGGCCGTATTGTCCTAGCCGTGTACATGATAGTCCCAAACAGAAAGGTAAATCATCAACTTGGACAGGGAGGTCCAATCTCATGCACCAGTACAGGCTTGGGGCGGACCTGCTGGAGAGCAACTCTGCGGAGAGGGACCTGGGTGTCCTGGTGGACGACAGGTTAACCATGAGCCAGCAGCGTGCCCTGGCTGCCAAGAAAGCCAATGGGATCCTGGGGTGCACCAAGAGGAGTGTGGCCAGCAGGACGAGGGAGGTTCTCCTTCCCCTCTACACTGCCCTGGTGAGGCCTCATCTGGAGTACTGTGTCCAGTTCTGGGCTCCCCAGTTCAAGAAAGATGAAGAGCTACTGGAGAGAGTCCAGCAGAGGGCTACGAGGATGGTGAGGGGACTGGAACATCTCTCCTACGAGGAGAGGTTGAGGGAACTGGGCTTGTTCAGCCTGAAGAAGAGAAGGCTGCGAGGGGACCTTATAAATGCCTACAAATATCTGAAGGGTGGGTGTCAGGAGGATGGGGCCAAGCTCTTTTCAGTGGTGCCCAGTGACAGGACAAGGGGCAATGGGCACAAACTGAGGCACAGGAAGTTCCGTCTGAACATGAGGAAGAACTTCTTCACTCTGAGGGTGACGGAGCCCTGGCCCAGGCTGCCCAGGGAGGCTGTGGAGTCTCCTTCTCTGGAGATATTCAAGACCCGCCTGGACAAGGTCCTGTGCAGCCTGCTCTGGGTGACCCTGCTTCAGCAGGAGGGTTGGACTAGATGACCCACAGAGGTCCCTTCCAACCCCTACTATTCTGTGATTCTGTGATTCTGTGACAAAAATCTTTATCCAGACTGCCTTCACATCCTTCCTTCTCTCCAGCAGAAAAGACTCCTAGCTGCCAGCTCCGACCGCTCCTGCAGGTAACTGACCTGTGCCCGGGAGTAGGATTCCTTGGCCCATTTTACCTGCAAAAATGAATCCGTGGGGTCAGTTTTTGTCACGTTGTCACACGAGATGACTGTGTTGGCGACGGAAGGGGGTTCCTGTGGTGCCGTACGGAGGTCCTGAGCAGGACGGCAGTACGCAGGCAGTGCAGCACAGCCTTCCCTCTGAAGAGCTACGAGCCAGCCAGGTCTCCTAACGGGAGTATCCGTATAGCAAAACAAAACGTAATTGCAGAACGTAGCGTGCCTGCATAACTCGACTGGAAGATGGAGTTTGCCTGCAGGCTGCGCAAACGCCCTGCTCCAGCTGAGCGTCGCTGGTCGTGAGCGCCCGGCAGCGCGGACTGCAGCCGCCCAGCTCCCGGGGACGGTGGCTGCAGACACACAGAAGGGCTCTGCACACATCTTCCCAGCTCTCGTTAGCCCCGAGAGCTGGGTTTTGCTAGAGGTGACGTGAGCAACTGTCTACGGTGTTGACAGAACAGATAAGCATTTTCAGAGCAATGCGAGAGCTTGGAGATCAACGTCTTGGGAAAATCTGGGGGCTAAGGCTTCAGAGTTGAGAAAAGCCTAAACTGCTTTTGAAATGGGACTTGCCTTTAGGCACAGCAATGCCTGCTGAGCTCTAGCGTAGCGACAGCAAGACCGAGAGACTTGCCTGAGCGCGTGAGAAGGCTGCAGCAGGGGTGGAGGATGCTCCTTCTTGACCTATAACTGAAACCGTGCTTCCTCTCCTTTGCCCCCTCCTGGGCTGTGGTTTGTGGAGCACTCCAGACCCCTCGGTGCGTTTCTGCAGTGACGTGAGCTCTTCAGACACTGGCTCCAGAGGAATCGGTATGGAGAGTTACACGCAGATAAGATGCTGCCTGCAGCTTCCTGGAGCGAGGCCAGCGTCGCTCTCCAGGCAGCAGACTGCAGAGTGTACCGAGAACGACAGAAAAACAAAACGTCCAGCCAAAAGCTGAGGAACTTTCTGGGTGAGACTCTGGGATTTCATTGTCAGCTTCTATTGTTCAGATCTGATTGAAAACAAACCGGCAGGAGAAAGCCCACGTGCTTATCAGGCATCCCTGCAGGTCACGCCACCAGAAAGCCATTGCACCGTTAGTGATGTGGCCCGGTTGGCACGAACAGAGTTTTGGCTTTCACTGTTATTTGTAGGCAGTTTTCAAAAGCACAGGATCATCAGAGATGGGCCAGGCCCTTTGCAGCTTGCAGAAAAGTTCCTGCCTCATTGCAGCCGTTCTGAAGCGGAAGAGGAACACAAACTTGTACAACACAGCTCTGTTTTCCACGAATAACTGTGCTTGGGCCTAAACAGCCAGCTAGCATCAGTGGGAGTATTTCCTCGGAATTACCTGGGCTCTGTCTCTCACCTTTGCTTTACGTTGGCTGTGCTATTCCATTAGCATTTAAAGACCGTGCTACACACACAAAGGAGAGGATTTACACTCAGAGCCAAAAGACAGACATGGCAAGGGCAGAGGGAGAGATTGAAAGAGTAGTTCCACTCCATTTTCACTGAAGGGACTAAAGCACAGGGACAGTAAGACTTAGACGCACTCAAAAAATCAGTGCCGATGTGGTGAATCCGATCTACACCTCCCGTTGCCAAGCCACTATAGATTTGCATTCCCCCATCAGACTTCCATAGCCTAACGGCCACCACCATCGAAACCCCTGATCGGTTTTAGTCTATCATTATATTTGAACCTAGCTAAGACAGCTTCAGTTACACGCTGCTTGTTGGTGAAGATTTGGACTTTGGGCAGGAGTTGGCTTAGGAAGGACTGTTGATGAGGGGACATCTGGTTTGCCTAATTTCATTCTTGAAGCTCACTGGAACTAGTAAATTAAAAGTCAATTCCCTCATCTTGCTCTGCAGACCCCGCTCTGTGTTGTCTTCAAATGCATATTGAGCCTGCCCTCTTAAACCCAGCCTGCCAAGCCCTGGAATCGGTGGGAATCATCATGTCTTCAGAAGGTTTTGCATTAGGGCCCATATATTTTCCTTTCTGTTCCAGCAGTCAGGCGTGAAAAC